>NC_084842.1:5950001-6250001 GCF_033115175.1 Lepus europaeus
AGATTAACAGTCATGGTGAAATGGTGCCACAGGCAGGTAGAAAGAGACCAGTTTTGTGAAGGAAAGCATTTTTGGCTGCAATTACTATTCCGTATTCTCAAATATTAATTCAACTTACTGAAATGAGATGGGGATTATATTGGAGAAAGGGCTAACTGGGCTTTACTTAGAACTCTCTGGAAAGAAGGGGCAATGTTCTTCCTCTATGAACAGAGGCGGAATTTCACATGCCCTCCTCTTGGAAAACCACTTGCGCAGAACCTTGGGTCCTTGCAGTGAAGGTCTTCTTTTTTGGGGAAGATAGACAAATGGCAACAAGGGTATGCAAAGATGCTCAACATCACCAATCATCAGGGAAATGCAAATAAAAACCACAGCGCCACATTACCTCACCCTGGTGAGAAGGACTAAGATCAGAGACAAAGCCTAACAGACACCAGGGAGGATTCTCCCTAAGTGAATTAGTACAGCCATTATGGAAAACAGCACGGATGCGCCTCAGACAACTAAAAATAGGACTGCCACGTGCTCCAGCAATCCCACTGCCGGGTGTACAGCCAAGGGAAAGGCAATCAGTCCAGGGAAGAACCATCTGCATGTGCATGCTTGCTGTAGCGCGACAGCCAAGATACCGAATCAACCAAGGTGTCCACTGTTGGGTGCATCAAGAAAACGTGGTGAGTCTGTGTGTGTGTATCATTCAAACATCCACAAAGACAAAATCTCATCGTTTGTGGCCACATGGATGGAACTGTAGGACATTATATTCAGTGAAATATGCCAGGCCCAGAAAGGCAGAGTTTGTGTTCTTGCTCATGTGTGGAAGATTTGATAAAAGTAGATTAGTGGTTGCCAGAGGGTAGGGAGGGTGAGGAGGAGAGGGGGAACAGGAGGTTGGATAACAGGTACCAAGACACAGTGACACCGGAGGGCTGATGGTGTGTGGCATAGCAGGGCGACATCAGTACATAAATTGTGTTATATATGTTATAAAGAACTAGAAGAGGAGTTAAGAGGTCCTTAACATGAAGGAATGATAATGTTTAAGAAAATGGAATTGCTAATCACCAACTGGACCAGAATTATCACATTGTGACCCTAAGTATGAACAATGATTATATGCAAATTAAGCACTCTTTCCTTTGGTGCCCTTCCTCTTCCAAAAGCACATCTTTTTGGGATGAGTCTGGTCATTTATGATGGTACACATTACTGGGTTATCTGTAAGCTGGACTGCTGAAGACATTAGGAGCAATTGTGTTCACATAAAGTCTCTGGGCTTGATATATTTCTCTTCCAACCAAAGTAATGAAAAATTCAGAATCATCAGAATAGTCTTTCATGGGGTGAGCACTAACAGGTGTCTGCAGTACGGATACAAAGTTGGAAGGAGCTGGCCAGCAGGAAGTGGTCCCGGAGTGACAACGGGGCTCTTGGGGAAGGGATGTGCAGAGGACTGGCTGAGCATGAGATGCTCCAAGGGATAATTGCATGGTATCTGGAAAACATTTTAGGAAATCATGAATACCTCCCAGAACGAAGGAATGTTTAATCTAGGCGATGGGCCACTATGACAAGTAGTACTATTTTAACAGATCTGCCTCTTTTCTCTGAGTTACAAGGCAAGGTTGTCTCCCCACCCCCTTATCCACTCCATGAACATTTTCTTTTTCTTTTTTTTTTTAAGGACTCATTTATTTGAAAGGCAGAGCAACAGAGAGAGAGGGAGAGGGAGAGGCTGGGGGGAGGAGCAGAGACAAATCTTCCTTCCAGGCCAGGGAGCCTGGAACTCCATCTAAGTGTTCCATGTGGATGGCAGGGACACACACACACCCCAGCCCATCGACTGCCTCCCAGGCACATTAGCAGGAAGCGGGATCAGAAGTGAGGAGAAGCTGGGACTCCAAGTAGGCACTCTGATACGGGATGCTGGCATTGCAAGCGGCTGCTCACCCTGCTAAAGCACAGGCTAGCCCCACTACGGACATTTATTGAGGCAATGCTCTGTAAAGGAACCCAGGGAGACCAGGATGAGAGAGAGAGGCTCTCCTGTGTATTTATTTCTAAGATGCTTTTCATCTCTAACATTTATGACCTTGAAAAATGGAAGTGGAGACAAAAATACCATGGTGACCTCAGTCCATTAACATTCCACATTCTAATTTCTCTACCTCTTACTTGTGCTTTTGAAGTAATTTATTCCACTTTTAATTTTTGTCTCATTTGTTTTATTTTAGTTTCTTTCCTTCCTCTTCCTGGGCCATTAACCACCCAATTGAACCTTTCATTCTCCCCTGCCGCGTACTCTTTGAAAAATACAAGTCCAAAATCACTTCATCACTGTAATGGCCTTTAAATTACTCCAATAATTTGCAAGGACAAGGGGGAAAAGAGCAAGATTAAAAAGCTAAATATCTGGAGGAACTGACTTTATAACAATTTAAAACATAGCATACCTATTCACCATAAATGCCATCAAATGTTTAAAACATTTACCTCTATAGTCTGAGGCCCCGAATGATGAGAAAAACATATGGATTTCAAAAATTGTTTCCCTCTGAACCTACTGTGATTCTTTTTGGATATTAAAAAAGGATAGGGCCGCTACCTGCAGTGCCAGCATCCCATATGGGCGCCGGTTGGAGTCCCGGCTGCTCCTCTTCCAGAACAGCTCTCTGCTGTGGCCTGGGAAAGCAGTAGAAGATGGCCCAAGTCTTTGGGCCCCTGCACCCTGGTGGGAGACCTGGAAGAAGCTCCTGGCTCCTGGCTTCAGATCGGCCCAGCTCCAGCCATTGTGGCCATCTGGGGAGTGAACCAACAGATGGAGGATCTCTCTCTCTCTCTGCCTCCACCTTTGCCTCTCTGTAACTCTTTCAAAAAAAGTAAATAAATATTTTTTTTAAAAAAAGGATAAAATAATAGAAAATTACCGTTGCCTGATTACTTGGCTCTGAAGAGTAATGGGGAAATAATCCCCGTGTTGCACTTTAAATGAATCCAGACCAGTAGTCCCTCTGCAAACATGTTGTCCCACTGGCTTCTGAGATGTCAACATGGGTTCTAGAACCCTAGGCCTGGGGTGGATCTTTAGAGATCATGTGATCTTATGTTGGAACAATGACATTTAAACCACCCCAGATGGCATGAAATCTTCTGGAAGCTATCAAGGAGAAATTGTCCTCTATGCAAGTCCCTGGACTTTGTATTTGCAGATAACAACTTCTTCCTGCTTTAACCTTGAGCCACACCATCCCAAATAAGTTATTTAAAATTTCTGCCACCTAATTTCCTTTTCTTTGGTCACTGAGGGGCTAGAGAATAGCTAACTGACCATTATGCATTTTTTTTTTTTTAAAGATTTACTTATTTTGAAAGGCAGAGCAACAGAGAGACAGGGAGATCTTCCATCTCCTGGTTTACTCCCCAAATGGCTGCAACGGCTAGGGCTGGTCCAGGCTGAAGTCAGGAGCCTGGAACTCCATCTGGGTCTCCCATGTGGGTGACAGGGGCCCAAGCACTTGGGGGGCTATCTTCCACTATTTTCCCAGGCACGTTAGCAGGCTGCTGGGTTGGAAGTGGAGCAGCTGGGACACATACCTGTGCCCATATAGGATACTGGCATCGCAGGTGGCAGCCTTACCTGCTTCGCAGCAACACTGGCCCCAACTCATTTTTTTTTTTTTTTTCAAGATTTACTTATTTGAAAAGCAGATGTCAGGGAGTGAGAGACATATAAATCTTCTACTCACTGGTTCATTCCCCAGCAGCTGCAACAGCCAGGACTGGGCCAGGCCAAAGCCAGGAGCTGGGAATTCTATCCTGGTCTCCAAGGTGGGTGGCAGGAAGTCAAATACTTAAGCCGTCAACCACTGCCTTCCTGGCGCATTAGCAGGGAACTAGATGGGAAGAAGAGCAACTGGGACTCCCGGCACTCCGAGACAGGATGTTGGAGTCCCAAGCCACAATGCTGGCCCCCACTCAATGCATTTTATAGAAGGAACGAAAGCCTAGAGAGGTTAAAAACTTAACCCAAGACCACACAGCTAGGAAGTGGTAGAGCAGGGATTTGAACCTGGGCAATCTGACTCCTGTAATGATGCTCTTAACTTACATATTCAATTGCAAGTTCACATTATTTGTGAAGCAGGCTTTGAAACCCAGGAAGACTGGGAACACCATTCAAGAAACCTGAGAGTCTGAGCTAGGATTGTCAGATTTACCAAATAAAAATGTTGGATACCCAGTTAAATGTGGACTTCAGATAAATAAATACTTGTTTTAATATGTTCCATGCACCATTTGAGTTTTCCCTGCAGAACTGATAGACAAGTGATTTTGGGGTCCACTGAAATAGCCTGCCCTGTAGTTCAGTAATTCAATTTTGGTTTTCAGCCAAGTCTGTTGCAGCCCAGTGTAGGTACTTAGCTCAAAACAATATCTCCCATAATTATTTAACACAATATAGTGTCATAAAAGTTATTTAGAACTCAGCGGCATATGAATTCTTTAAAATGATAGAGCCCCTCTATAGAAGGGGCTAGGAATTGTGATGTATATGGGGCCGGCGCTGTGGCACAGCAGGTTAAAGCCCTGGCCTGAAGCGCCGGCATCCCGTCTGGGTGCCAGTTCTAGTCCTGGCTGCTCCTCTTCTGTTCTAGCTCTCTGCTATGCCCTGGGAAAGCAGTAGAAGATGGCCCAAGTCCTTGGGCCCCTGCACCCACATGGGAGACCTGGAAGAAGCTCCTGGCTCCTAGCTTTGGATCGTCACAACTCCGGCCGTTGTGGCCATCTGGGGAGTGAGCCAGCAGATGGAAGACCTCTCTCTCTGTCTCTGCCTCTCACTGTAACTCTGTCTTTCAAATAAATAAAATAAATCTTAAAAAAAAAAAAAAAGAATTGTGATGTATTTGCAGCTTTTTTAAAAAATTGTTCCTATATAGAGGAGGGGGATAGATTTCCATCTAAATATATTTTTTAGAAAAGTCTTGAACTTAACTCACCTATCCTACATTAGCTATTTTTAAATTTCACTTCAATAAGAAAGCAGATACAAAGACACAATTTATTTAGCGGACTGAAAAAAACAAAGCTAAGACATCAATTCACACAAGACCTTCAGTGTTGTCCAAATGATCTCTCCAACATCAACCCAAGGCAAGGGATCCCGCAGCATCATTTACAGAATGATTAGTATATCGGGCAGGACTCCTCAGTTACAAAGGGGGGACACCACGCCCTGGCCCCCAACAGAGGGCTCTTAGTCACCAGCCTACACAAAACAGGACTGGACATGCAAACAAAATGATTGGCTGTTACCTCTCTCTGTGAGGAAACAACAGAAACAGTGGCTAGAACCCTCTGGCCTAGAACTAAAAAACGAGTTAATTCACAGCCACACAGGAGCCACCAGCTAAGATACAACTCACCCTCACCCAAACGCAGACAGCCAGAGCCAGCAACTATGACCATCTTACTCTCACAACTTACTCCCTCTCAATGGAAGGCAGAACCACACAAACTGCTAACAGACCACTGATAAAACATCTCCTTTCTTTGGGTCAACATTTTGCTAAGATTCTCCCCTCCCCAACTCAATATGATCACAGATCCTTCCAGATCTATTTTATTTTAGTTGTAGAAAAAGTGTTAACAAACTTTGGCTTCCTTTGCAAACATTCTGACGGGTCTTTTAAAGAGCGATTAAAAATAGTACTGAAAATGATTCAGTTCTGCAAAGTTTAATGAGTAACAAACATTCGACCAAAGTTGACTTTTCCTTCCACAAAAATTGCATTTTATCGACAGGGACTTTTGCTAGAAGTTCTACTGGTAAATAGCAGCACTGCCTACAAAACTGCAGGCTATCACATTTCACACGTTTAGAATTCAAATGTTCTAACAGCAGATTTTCTAGCAATGGTAAAAAACAAAGCCACACACGCACAGACAGGTCCGTTGTCCCAAGCTTAGAAAGAGCTGGCGTCCACGATTTTCCTGTTCTGACACTACCGGCCACCACCGATCTATGCTCATGGCTATGACAACAGTTTGATCGTTTGTTTCAAGAGGCGGTGACGCTGGCCCGAGGGGAGGGACCGCTGCAGCAGGCCTTCTGTGCCACTGGCTCCTGGTACCAGCGAGCCTTTGAAGCTAAGAGCCTGCCCAGAGCACGGAGCGCTCCCTGCTCAGGTCCCACTCTACAGAAAAGTAGTCTTTTCTGAGGCGGGGCAGCAAGAGCACAGACTACAAGGAAGGGACACGTCCGTGGGGGGCGCAGGCCACTCTGTCATGTTCCTTCTAACACGCCATCGACAGCACTGACACGGGAAGAGCGCGTTTCCCTGATGGCTACCTTCTGCAGGGACTTTGGAGCACATAAACCCCGCCACTCCCAGGGACGTTTTGCTGGCTGCACCACGTGTGACCAGGACCTGCAGTGTGAGAATTCGAAGTCACGGGAGCTACAGCAGGGAGGGCAAGGCTGAAGGAAAGCAGTTAACACTCTGGATCTTTCTAGACAGGCTCAAGGACCCCAACGATCTGTCAAACCTGGTGCAACTCAGGAGCAAGCTGGCCCGAGTTCTGAGGCCATCTTGTAAGCCAGAGTGTGGGCATAGAACCGAAAATGAGGCAGGATCAGAGCCAGAAAAGTACCATTCATAGTATTCATCTAGGGAAGAGGGCTGGCGACAGGAGTTTTTCTTGGGGCAGCTAGTTAGACCGAACCCGACGCCCAAGCTGGTCCCAGAGGGTATGACAGGCTTGCAAGTTCACTCCAGAGCGCTGCTTTAACAACTCACGGACTATACAAGTCAGAGTCACCCCCACGTCCCCCACGAGCCCCAATTTTAGAATATAAGAAAAACCTTTCTTTCATATTTGCTCTCCCCATCCTCAATCTCCCAGGGGGACTACAATTTTTCCCAACTGGTAATGAAAACAAAACCACTGGATGGATTTTGACATGGCCAATTCCAACCATGGGACGTGGGACTCGGGCGTGAACTCTGACTTGTGGCCACACAACTGTCCCTGGTGATGTAACACTCAGTCTGACCTGTGTGTGGCTGCCCGGAACCCTGGGTTCAGAAACTCCTGCTACTGAGAGAAGAGGCTCCCTTTTATCAAGATGTCAGAGCAACTCCCAGCACCAGCCAGAGGTGCTCCGCTGATCCCTCCTCCTCATAGCCAAGTGTCAAAGCTTTTCAGAGGGACAATCTCCATGACAACAGAGACTGGATCAGGGCACAGGCATCAACTGCCACACAGGTGCTACGGTGGCTGACAGAGAGCACAATCCCACTTCAGCAGCCAGGTCCTGTCTTCTTGATGCTGAGTGGAACCAACAAACAGACCGAGAAAAACCAGATCCCACAATAGGTGAAAAGTTTCGAAAAGAACTGTGTGGTGGGGACCAAGCTCTGACTCTGGAAGCGTAGTCAGACACCACCACTCTCTGAGCCCTGCGGCAAGGAGCAGAGGATACAAAAAATCTGGCAAGACCTAGCACCAGTTCTCCCTTGGGAGGGCTCAGCAAAGTGCACCCGGAAGGCGACTCACAGGTGCACCGACACATGTTCCCTCGGTCACGGCTCCACGGCCCCACTGGCAAATATATTCAGCACACGTGTGCCTGGTGGGGGCCTTCACTGCCGATGTCTCCCACGCTCTGCATGCTGCCGGGTGAGGGAAAGCAAACCACCCGGAGGCAGCCCCCCTACGTTTCGCCCACTCCTTAATGGCGGCCCCCCTGATTCAGCCAGCTTCAAAGGGACAGAGACCAAACCTATGGTTTACAAACCTTATCCGAAGTCATGTCACCTACTTACCTGAATAAAACCCCCACCCCCAATCCCCCCACCCCCGCCCCTTGCAGGAAGGGGTACGTTTCGGTCCACTGCTTCTTTTTCACGGCAGTAACTGGAAGAGAGTCAGAGAAGGTAGTGTGAGAGGGAGGAACATTCTGTTTCGTCTTCAAAAATAAAGATCTCTTGAAAGTGTCCTCTGGGGCTGTATAAAAAGCTGCCTTCAGTTCTCCTTCGTGGCTGTCTCCAGGGGCTCATCTTCCAGGCTAAAGCTCAGCTTGTCAGCAAGCCCCTCAAACTGCTTGCTCAGGCTGCCCGCCGAGTCCACGAACATGTTCGGGATGTCTTTGCCAAAGTAAATCTTGCTGTTGGACGCGATGGCCTTGTACTTCATCAGCTGCAGATACTCAGGCGTCAGCTTCAGCTGGGACAAAAACAAAAAAGGAACTCAGGTGGAGCCCTGGTAGAGAAAGCTGGGGCGGCACCCTTCAGAGCTCACACACAGAGGGTCTCTGTCAAAGACCGATCTCCCCCACCGCCCTATTTTTCATGGCCCTGCGTGCTGTCACATCGGCAATGGGGTAACTGTATCTCTAACAGGGACAGGGGAATGTCTGTGGCCCTCGGAATTCAATACATCTACAGCAAGCTAATTTTTAAGCTGCTCAATTCGTAGGGCCCACACATGCTGTTGGAAGTATCCAAATGGCCCTAGGCAGATAAAAGGCTCCTCACCCCCACTCTAAGACAAAGCAGTCTCAGATCTCCCAGACACAGTTGCAAGAGTCTCAGGAGTTTCCATGTTTAACACAAATACGAAACTCCCATCAAGGCCTGTGTTTCTTCTTCAAAAGATTTACTGATTTATGTATTTGAAAGGTAGAGCGAGACAGAGGGAAGGAGGCAGACAGACACATACAAGTACACCCCACCTGCCACCCACTGGGTCACTCCCCTGATGGCTGCAGCAGCCAGGTGCAGGCCAGGCTGAATCCACCCTGGTCTCCCACACGGACGGCAGGGGCCCAAGCCCTTGGAAGGCCTCTTTCAAAGAGAAGTCCTCCCCCAGCCCAGCAGTCCTCAGCGCTGGCCACAAGGGCCTTTGTGTGAGGGCAGCTGTTCGCCCCGGGGAATCCTCAAGCAGCATTAGAGTACCTCAAAAAGTCTGTGGAAGTGGAATTAAAGTATCAGTTGATTTTGGTGCATAAAATATATTTTTAAAAAGATTTATTTATTTGAAAGTCAGAGTTACAGAAAGAGAGGGAGAGACAGAGACAGAGACGAATCTCCCATCTGCTGGTTCACTAGCCAGATGGCTGCAATGGCCGGGGCTGGGCCAGGTTGAAGCCAGGAGCTGGGAGCTTCATCCAGGTTTCCACCTGGGTGCAGGGGCCCAAGCACTGGGGCCATCTTCTGCTGCTTTTCCCAGGCTTTAGCAGGGAGCTGGATTGGAAGTAGAGGAGCCGGGACAGGAACCAGTGCCCATATGGGATGTTGAGGCCATGGCTTTACCTGCTATGCCATGGCACTGGCTGCAGTATAATTTCATAATACATGGAAAATGCATATTTTGAAAAAATTATGTATGAATTTCAATTTTTTTGCACTACAATAAATTCATACCTTTGATTCCATTTTCCCACAAACTCCATACAGACCCAAACTCCAAGCTGTCCCCTCCCCAGGCTGTACTGGCCTTCACCTTGTTTGCTTCGGCTATTTTCAGGGCAGTGTAGCACTCGGCGTCGGCCTTTGCCTTCTCCCGGGCCAGGAACGCAGCGTCTGAGGGCAAGAGCGCAGAGCTGGGTGAAGCGCACACTCTCTGAAGACCCCCTCCTGGTCCCTGCACCGTTTCCCTCAGCTGCCATTGTGACCCTGGGGAGTCTGCCGGCATGCTTGGGGTCCTATTGTATAAGCTGTTGTAAGGATAACCAAGAAGAAAAAGTGCTTTGAGAGCGGCCGCCTGTGGTGGGAGTAGTCTGCAGCTGTGCCTCTAAACCCTCACTTTGACAGCATGATCACAGGAGGCCCTGCTTCCCAGAGACGCGTCCTGCTCCCACACGCGTGCTTCTTCTGTGGCTCCATCCCTGTGAAGCCAAGTCCTAGGACCCCGTCTGCAGCTCCAGGTCCAGAGCCTCCCGTCTCACTCCTCTTGTGCTAACTCACAGCGACTCAGCTGACACAAGCCTGAGCGAATGCCATGCCGTAGTACAGACCCTCACCTGTCTGGATTAAGACCTGCTGAATTCTGGGGCTGGTGCTGTGGCACAGCAGGTTAAAGCCATGGACTGTGGTGCCGCATCCCATATGGCACTGGTTTCAGTCCTGGCTGCTCCACTTCCAATCCAACTGCTGCTAATGTGCCTGGGAAAAGCAGGGGAGGATGGTCCAAGTCCTTGGGCCCCTGTACCCACACAGGAAACCTGGAAGAAGCTCCTGGCTCCTGGCTTTGGCCTGGCCCAGCCTTGGCCATTGCAGCCATTTAGAGAGTGAACCAATGGATGGAAGACCCCTCTCTCTGTAACTCTGCTTTTCAAATAAGTAAAATATACAAAGAAAAAGAAAAAATTCTACTGAATCCCATAATGCAAGCAACACACGTCCCTGATCAGCTGAGAATGGCTTTCTGTCAGGCTGATGTCAAGTTGTAGTCTCCACGCCTGTGCCTTGGGAGCGAGGCCAGCCTCACGTGAGCCATATCTGTAGCAAAGGGGCTGGGGAGAAAGGTCAGTCTGTGGGTGGGTTCCTGAGCAGGAGCCTGCGGTGCGGCTGGGGTGCTGGCCCTCGCACCTGGTGACAGGTACTTCTAAGAAACGGCACTGTGTTTTCTTGCTGGGAGCGACCACTCGGAGAAACCACTGACCCGTGAACTCCTAATGGGCTCCTCAAGGGGCCTGCGTGAGGCCTGGTGATGAGAACAACTGTAGCTAACACAGTGTAGCCTGAGGCTGGGCCATGTGGCCCCACCTTCGACCTGGCTCTGCTTGACGTCAGGTGCACAGGAAGTGAAACGGGGGATGGTGGGAAGGGGCAAGGGCTTTGGAATCGAAGGTGGGTGACATTCAGAAAATCCAGCCACGAGAGCCCATCTCTCCAGCGACAGTGCTGCTGGTGCTGAGAGCGCGTTGTCTTCAACGCTTGCTCCCCACCTGGTCCCTGCGAGCAGCTTGGGGGTCAGAAGTGGCGCTGACTTTGGAGGAGGGGTTCCTGGCCTGGCTCCCCAGCTTCCCTGGGGCCCAGGTAACTGCAGGGCCCTGAGCGACCGTGTGACTTTCCTTTCCTTTTGCCTAACACAATGCCTAGCACCTAACAGCTCTGCACCAGGGCCTGGGGGACGAATGTGCGCTCTCTGGAGTAGAAACTGACATCAGCTGGGTGTCCAAATCTCCTCCAAACTCCGGCCTGAGCGTGCAGAAAGCCGAGGCTTCAGAGCAATCAGGACACCCTAGAAGGGAGGTTAAAGAGCGTAGGAAATGACACGCCCATCGGCTTGCCACAGAGCGGGGTCTGAGGGAAACTCAGGCATGCACGCACGTCACTCCTGCTCACCTTCGATTTCCGAAATCCGCTTCTCAGTCTCCTTCTCCATCACCTTCTGCCCATAGGTGATTTCTGCCACCTGAGCCACTTTTTCTGCCTCTGTTATAGAGGAAGTTGAGAAGTTAGAGCTCTGGTACTTCAACAGCTGGTTAACGTCACCCACCCCTGACCTGAGTGCCCCCATGCACAACAGCAGGTAAGCTGATGGAGAGCCACGGTCCCCAGCAGGCAGCCGGGGCAGGTGCACAGGGCACACATGGAAGGGACTGGTGAGCATAGCACTGCACGTCAGCACAAGACAGCCACCGAGGGGACTGGGGCCCAAGGGAGGACCGAGCCCTAACTCCTTTCCTAAGTCACCAGGGTCCTTCTGAAGGAACAATTTAAGCAGTAAGGTGCTCCCTAACAGGTTTCTACCTAGCACTGCACGTTAGGGAGCAGTCAGGTGGGTTGTTGATAAGACGGTGTAGTGATTTAAGAACACACGTTCGGGGCCAGACTCCCAGGATCTGAACACCAGCTCCACCACCAACGCACACGAGACCTTGGCATGTCACTTAAGCTCTCTGTGCTCCAGTTCAACAGAATGAGGTTAAGGAGAGTATGTACCTCACATGGTAGGTGTGAGGACGTGCTTAGGAAAGCACAGTGCTTGGGGCTGACACTGTGGTGTGGCGAGTAAAGCTGCTGCCTACAATGCCGGCATCCCACAAGGCCGCCAGGTCATGTCCCAGCTGCTCCACTTCCAAGCCAGCTCTCGGCTAATGCACCTGGAAAAAGCAATGGAGGATGGGCCAAGTGCTTGGGGTCTGGCTACCTCCATGGGAGACCTGGTAGAAGCTCCTGGCTTCGGCCTGACCCAGTGCTGGCTGTTACAGCCATCTGGGGAGTGAACCAGTGGACGGAAGATCCCTGTCTCCCCGTCTCTCTGCAACTCTTTCAAAATAAATAAATATTTTTTTAAAAAAGTACAGGGTTCATGGTGCCCAGGAAGTGTTAGCCATCATTAGGAATGGGGCCAGCATTGTGGCACAGTGGATTAAGCCATGGTCAACGCTAGTATCCCATAGAGGAGTGCTGGTTGAGTCCTGGGTGTTCTACTTCCTGTCCAGCTCCCTGCTAATGTGCCTGGGCCCCTGCCACCCATATGAGAGAACAGCATGGATTTCCTGGCTTCAGCCTGCATGATCCCTGGCATTGTGGGTGGCCATTTGGGGTGTGAATCAAAGGCTTGAAAACCTCTGTCTCTCCTACTCTGTTACTCTGCCTTTCAAATAAATAAATAAATAAATAGATAAATCTTAAAAAAAAAAAAAAAAAAAAAAAAAAAAACCAGGAAGGGCTGCTCTCATTTAACCCACTATATCCCACCATCCTATACACAGGACAACTATAAAAACTTAAATTAAGCAATAAATATATCACATATGGTAACTTTGAAACAATTATTATGATCTTGAAATGCAGATCTGAAAACTTAGGTCGCAATGGGTTAAGCACTTAAAACCCGTCACCCCTGGCCATGATGTCAACTCTGCATGGACATCAGCCCTGCATGAGGGGACATTCTACAGGACCCAGTAGTCTGTCCACGCCTGTGCCTCCCCTGCATGTCCCTGCTGCCCCCAGCCCTCCTGCCCAGAGACAGGGTCGCAGAACCCCTGTCACACCAATGAGGGCCTTTTTACGCTCCGTCTCGGCTTCCTTCTCCACCACCTTCTGTTTCTGGGCTGCAATGAGCAGCTTTGTCTTCTCGCTCTCCCTGCAGAGGAGAAAGGGATGCCACGGTGAGGCCACTAGGAGACGCGTCTGAGGGACCCCGTGCTCCCTGCAGAAGTCACGGTCTGGGATTTCTTACTCTCTTCTGAAGCCGTGCAACGGCCGGGTGAGGGCTGGCCTCGGGTGGACAGTACCATGGCTCTCCTCCTCCCCCAAGGTAACTCATTTGTGGGCAAGAAATACCGAACTGCAGTGAGATACGCCTGCCTATCCAGTCAATTGTTTTCCTCTCCGCCCTGCACTGTGGCACGAGCCAGTGAATGCAAACGTGGCCCCTTGGGCCTTGTAGAAGCACCCTGCTCCACAGGGCTCGGTCACAGTGCCTGCAACCAGCTGCCCGATCTCCCAGCAGTCACTGGCGCACACACTCCAGGAAGGGAGCAACTGCAGAGCCTGCCCTGTTAACTCAGGGGTGGGATGAGGTGGCGGGGGGTCAGCTGGGCGCAGGATACACTCACATCAGCTCATAGTTTCTGCGGATGGCCTCGGGAATGTTGGGCTTTGTCACCCGCACAGCCTGGAGGGCAGAAGAGTAACAGACAGGAGAGTGAGGGTGGCAAGGAGTGCAAGCAGTGCCCAAAGGCCGTTCACCATCCTGCACAGAAATGGCGTCCCTTGGGTGAGGGTATGCGACGTCAGAGGGAGTGGCAGTGCTTACCTGGATGACAAGCCCGGGGGCCATGGAGGTGAGGTCTTGTTGCAAGGCCAGTTTGAGATTTTCATCGATCTGATCTGAAATCAAGAAAGACCCAGAGAGAGCAGGTGGCATGTTAGCTAGAAGGGGGAGGACGGTCTGGGGAGAGAGTGCGACCTGACCATGGCCATTTCTCGGTCATCTGTGGCCAAACAAGAGCCTCTGAGGAACAGCTTCCTCTTATCCATGCCAGGCTGAGGCCCACAGAAGCCAGGTGGTGGCCAAAAGAAGGAAGCTGCGTAACTGGCACACGCGGTTATTCGGGTTAAGACAGCACTCTCCTCAGCTGCCCTGTCAGTGAGCAAGGGCTTGGATGTTCCCGCGCCTTGGATCTGCTCTTAGCCGTTGAGCACTGAGCGAGCGAGGGGCCTGACCATCTGACAGCTGGAGATAACCACTACATTCCACATTTGTTCATTTAAACAGAACACCCACCAAACCTTCGGAAAGATGACCTGTACCCTCTGTAAGATAAGAACAGTTATTTATCAGATCAAATTATATCTGAGCCAGGGTGGAAACCTGTGGCCCCTGGCCAGGAACCTGCTATGGGAAACTAGAAGAAATATTTTGCAAGGCATTTCAAACTCCTGATAAGTTATTCATCTGTTCTGGTCCTGTTGATCGAGGCCAGTGAAATTATGTCCGAGTAAACACAAAAAGGTTCCCCTGGGAAGCTTTTCAACAAGTACTCAACGGCAGGGCAGAAGAAGTGAGGAAGCTTCTGCGGGGCCCTGGTGACAGTTGAGGCGGTCACGGTCCTAAGAGGGAGCACCCAAGGACTCTGGGGGCTCAAGGAACAGGGCCGGACACACACCTCACCTTTATGGACGCAGATTCTAAGCAAGATTCTTGCGTGCCAGCAAGACTGGCATTTAAAAAGGAAAAAAGCATGAAAGCACTTTCTCTCGGCTCCTCTAAACAAGAAACTACTTTCATGAAGCCACCAAGGTTGTCAGACAGTAAGAAGTGTTCTAATGAAAAACAATTCAGTGGTTTAATTTTCTTTTTGAGAATGTTAAAGATCCATTATCTTTTGCTATTTCAAGTGCTTTGAAATGTTCACTTCATGGTACAAGTCCTAAAACAATGGCTGGAGAGAGAATGAATATTTTATAAAACTCTGTTTGGGATAAAAAAAAAATCAGCAATAAATTTACCAACATTTTCTTAAAAAGCACACGGAATCCTAGGGCTGGCATTGTGGTAGAGAGGGTTAAGCTGCCACCTACAATGAGGCTATCTCATATGAGTGCCGGTTCAAGTCATGGTGGCTCCACTTCCAATCCAGCTCCCTGCTAATATGCCTAGGAAAGCAGCAGCAGATGGCCCAAGTGTTTGGACCCCTGCCACCCATGTGGAAGACCCGGATAGAGTTCCAGGCTCCTGGCTTTGGCTTGGACTAGCCCGGCCATTGTGGCCATCTGGGGGAGTGAACCAGTGGAGAAAGATCTCCTTCTGTCCCTCTCTCTCACTCTGCTTTTCAAATAAACAAATAAATCTTTAAAAAAAAAAAAAAAAAAAAAGAGTAGTTGTACTACTGGTTAAAAATGCATTGACTTTTGGCATTGGCTCCTGGAAAATTTCTAGAGGCAAGTTTAAACAACACTATCAGTAACGAGCTTCGAGTTACGGAAACGGTTCCTTCCTCTGCTGCTGAAGTTGGGCTGTGCTTGCTCTGACCAGGTAAAAGGACAAAAGGGGTTTACTTAACAATAGAATCCCATTTTTTTAAAAAGTGTTTCCTAATCTACCTCTATAGGTACAGGGGGAAAAATAATAAACACAAATGCTCTAGGGACTGTAAGGGGAACTGTAAGTTCTCATCTCACTTCTAGAATTAACTGTAAACCACACCATCCACATCACCCACTCCCTGGGTGCTCTACTTTCGGGTGGCTTGGTGAAAATACTAGGTGGCAGCCAGGAGAGGAAGCAGCCACTAGCTGTGCCTTCCTCGCTTTGACATGGTGGGGCTGGATCGTCTCTAAGGTTCTTCCAAAATTGACCTTGTGCTCTTTGCAGAAGGCTGATTTCAGGCCAGTGGGAACACTTTTCCATTCCAGTCCTCTGATTCAGGCCGGAAGGGAACACCCCACCAGGGCTATTCTGTGTGCAGAGATCCACCGCTCTGCGGATCTTCCTCCAGGATCCTAACACTGCTGGGTGCGCCCTCTGTGACTGCACAGCCGAACTGGAGCGGGGACAGGCAGGGGAGACTTTCTCACCGAACAGCTCGATGTAGACCTCTTGAAGCGTATGCACACTGCAGAACTGGTTCAGCTCATGGTGGATCTTGTTGAAGATGAGGGCTTTGTCATAGTCGGCAGTATAGTTCTTCACTATATCGTACACTGGGGGGGAAGGAGATGGCTCAGCACAGGAAGATCCAAGTCCCAGGTTCTGAGATGTGGGTCGGGTGGGGAGCATGTCGGGGAAGGGAAGGTAGAGGTGCAGTGGGTGCATACCTGCATTTGGGACCAGGAAGTTCACCACTTCAATTCTGTCAAAGTAGATCATCACACCGCCACTGTGGGAGGGGAGAACGCACCAGAAGTCACTATGAGATCTGCAATACGCTGCAGTCTCCTATAGGGATGGGCTAGTATGGGAGACGCGGCATAAAAGGGGTTGGAGCTCAGAGGAGGTCAGGAGACCCCTAGAGCTTGGAGCAACAACACAACTGCCCAAGAACTCACACCTCCAACAAACACGCTTGTGAGACTTTTGGGATGTCGGCAAGAAAGGACATGGTTCGTATCTTTTGAATCAGCAATGCCTTTTGCTGAGAACAATCAATTGTTGGGAAAGATGAAAGGAGGTTTCAGAACTTACAGGGTCATTGTGGAATTTTATGGTCAACGTTTCTTGCTTTGGCTATATCACCATAGTTCAGCACTCTTCTTCTCTCAAATATTTATTAGAAAACAGTTTTTCAAATGCACAGAAAAGCTGAATGAATAGTACAACTAACCTACATACCAACACCCAAGTTCAACATCAATACCACTTTACCTTATTTATTGATTTCATTTTTTGCTGAACATTTCAAAGTTGCAGTTATATTTTACACCTTAATGCTTTAACAAGCACTGCCTGACAGTAACCTCCGTAATCATGAAAATTAGCAGTAATTTTTTAGTATCATCTAATACCCAGATCTTAAGTAAATTCCCCCAGCTGTTCCTGTTGTGGACCAAATTGTGTGCTCACATATTGATGCCCAGTGCGACCTTATTTGGAGATACGACCTTTAGGAAGGTCACTGGAGTTAAGCAGATCGTAAGGGTGAGGCTCCGATCCTACAGGACTGAGGTCTGTACAACAAGAGGAAGACACTGAATCAGAGCCCTCTCTCTCCTGGCGGGTGCAGTAAGGCCATGCGAGGACACAGCAAGAAGGCAGTCATATGCAAGCCAGGAATTGAGGTCTCCCAGAAACCAGCCCTGATTTTGCACTGGGAGCCTCCACAACCAGGAGAAAACAAATGTCTGTGGTCTAAGCAGCCCAGCCTGTGGTGCTCTGTTACGGCAGCCCGAGCAGACCAAGACAGTTCCCACGTAGCTTCCATAGCTGCCAGGTTTGAACCAGGTTCTAACCAAGGTCCACCACTGCGTGTCCCTTTTCAGAGATCTTCATTTATTTGAAAGGGAGAGTGACAGAGAGAGAGGGAGAGAAGAGAGAGAGAGATCTGTCATCCTCTGGTTTCCTCCCTAAATGACTAAACAGCTGAGGCGAGGCCAGGCTAAAGCCGGGAGCCGAGAATTCCGTCCTGGTCCCTCACGGGCGTGGTAGGGGTCCAGGTATCTGGGCCATGACTGCCGCCTTCCCAGGTGCGTCAGCAGGAAGTTGGGTTGCACGCAGAGAAGCGGCCCTCTGAAAAGGCAGCTTCACCTGGTGTGCCGCAGTGGCTGTCCCTGCATTTGCTCTTGTCAGCGGTAAGCCCCCTTTCAGTCCTGCACCCCACCTAACTCAATGACTTTGTTGGGAGAGCAGGCCGGTTCTGTGGGCTGCCTATGTGGCGTCTTTCACCTGCTCACTACATCCCAGCTTAGACGCTCGTTGCCTTTCAGCTGGGCCACGTACAGGTTCTCTCGGATGTTCTGCCTGGGAGGGGGTCTCTTCTACCTTCATGGTGCTCTCCAGTTAGCGATGCTCAAGCTGTCATGTATCTGCTAAACACATTCAGCGGGCCGGACTGTCGCTAATGTAAGTGCTAACTTCTGGTGGCGTGCCAGCCCCTCCTAAGCCTTCTATGATGTTCTCTACTGTCCTCCATAACCTGGTCAGGTCAGAAACTAGGGCACTAGGGCCAGAGAACCGGGTGCCTCCCCGACACGGTCTCTTGGCACAGTCCGCCAGCCAGCCTTTCCTCTCACTTCTCTGGACTTCAGTGTTACTCTGGGCACCTTACCTGGTCCCACAGGGCACGTTCTTCACTTCATCTGTCTGGAGTGTGGTCTGGAAACAGAGGAAACACCAAATGCCGTAAGGTGGGCAGTGACAAACAGAGCCCTACGTGGCCTTGCCCTTGGCTGTCTGGGTCGCGTTTTGCCCGTGTTAACCATGAATGCCCTTCCGAATCCTGCTCCTTCCTTTCAGGCTGAGATGCAAAGCCAAGCCAGGCGCCTAGCCCAGCTTCCTGCAGGTGGATCCCCAAGTGAACCAGCTGCGTACTAAGGATCTGGCGAAGGAGCTCTGGCTTTTTCTGCAGTGTCTCCAGACCTGGGTTTCCTTCTACTCTTCTGTCAACTGGCTGGTTCAGAACCAGCAGACTCCTACTGGGCTTGTCTCGGACTGCCACACCTGCTCAGCCCATTTTCAGGACCACGCCAGGCCCCAATGAGATAACGCACCCCAGTGCACTCTGAAGGCCAGAAGCATGGTGAGTGGCTGAGAAACTCCCAGGGAGAACGCCTGTGAGGTGCCGCAGGACATCTGCCTGTCAGCTTCAAAGTCATTCCCGGAATCGCTTCAGCCTTCACAGGCTGACCCGCTTCAGAGGTGGCCGATCGAACTCCGCCAGGCTTTAGGTCTGCTGCAACTCATCTTGTTCTCTCCAGTCCAACTGCCCTCCCCCCCCCCCCCCGCCCAAAAAAAAAAAAAAAAGTTCCTGTTTCGGAGATTCAAATAAGAACCAGTAAAATCACCACGTTTTATTTTTATCTACTGCGGTAGCCTGTGACTTAAAGCAGACACACGTACCTGACTTCTCCTTCTATACATTCAGAACAGATCCTTCAACGGCTTTGTCTTCAAGTGAAGAGATAATTCCCGGCTGGGGCTGATGGGCCGAGGTAAGGAGCCCAGTCAGCCAGTTCAACAACCAAGTACGGCGCCAAGAGCCTCGCTCTTGGAGCCTGTGTGTACATGTATCTGCAGGCCAATCTCTGAGAGAGCATTCGCTCATCCGGTGGCTAAGTAATTTCCAATCACGTATCAGTCAACGGGCCCAATTTGCAGCTGTCCCACCACACCGCACAAGCCATGTATACCTGCACAGACTTATAGGAGGTGATGAAAGGGAGCATGAGATGGAAACCAGGGCCGCTGGTGGAAGTCAGGAGGGCACCGCCTCTGCATGGGAGAGAGAGAGGCAGGTTCAGTTTGTCAGAGGGATCTATTAGACCCATACCACATGGACCAACTGTCTCTTCGGCCCCATGAACATATAATACAGAGGAACATGGGCCAGAGCCATGTCCTCCCACTTAGCTTCACCCTAATACTCTAGGAAGCCTCATGGGTAAACAGAAAACCATTATTCACGCTTGTTGAACGAGAAAACTAAGCATACATGCTGAGTGACATAAAGACAGAATCTCTGGCTATACTTAAGACAGGATGTCAGTTTTACTTTGTCTATGTGGCTCGTGGCAATCTATCAGGACAACTGAATCCAGTAATATGAGTATGGCTATCAGTTAACTGCACTAGTATTGGAGTCTGCTGACACGACCGGCCAAAAGAATTATGTACTTTAAATATTTGTTTTAGCTGTAGAATTACTTTTCTAATCAAGTTGAATGTACGTGATAAAAAATAAAGGCTTTTATGGGAACATGTAAGCAGACGGCGATGCCAACCCAAAACCAAAGTTCCAGGACTTGCTGTTGGCAATGTAGAAAGAAGAGCCAGGGAGCAAACAGAAGGGCTCCACAAAGATTTGGGAGCAAAAAACTTGGTCGTGGAGGTTAGACTAAAAAGAAAACACCCAAGACTTAAAGGCACTTCTTTGCTTTATATTATGAAGTTAACATGATTTAAAAAAAAAATGGGCTGCTTTACTGTCAGAACCACTTCCCAAGACTTGCCTTGGCATGTCAATCAACCTGCAGGTGCTTTCATTTTTTTTTTTTTTATGAAGTGTTAATTTTAGGAGAGTGGCCCCAAAGGGCAGAGCAGGCTGTCTTCCCCAGTTGCCTTCAACAACGGGGACTTAGCTGGCTTTTAGCCAGGGAACCCAGGGGGTGGAGAGCCAAGACTCCCAGAGGGATACAGGAGAAAGCAACATTTTGGTGATGATCTCAAGAGATAACGCTTTCCTTCAGGCTTCATCTCTTAACCCAAATACGGGTTTCTCAATTCTCGTCTGTGGCATCATCTTACAACGCTAAGGGAAGCTTCAAATTCCCGTATCTCTCTCTCTCTCTCTCTCTCTCTCTCTCACACACACACACACACACACACACACACTTTGCAATGGTCATGGACACTGACAGAAATCTCAAGACTTTCCTATTCAATAAAATATAAACAGGCGGCAGAATCTGCCTTACTGGTGCCTTAGGTAACCGAGTCCTTTCACAGCTTCTACCTGACTCTGGCTTACCTGTAATACACCCCAATATGACCCTCTTCTATCTTGTGCACGGCTGAGAAGAGAGAAGCACAAAAGAAACTGGAAGCCACAGCCACCACCGCTCCCAGCTGAGCCATTGGTGAGCCTTTACCCTGAGGAAGAAGACACAGGAAGACGTGTGTGGTCCCATGAGCAGGAGAGAGGCTGCGGCCAGGGACAGCCTCTCCCTAGGAGTGAGTCGGGGTCAGCCTGTGCAAGCAGGAACACGGGCTACATCCCGACTTCATTTCCCCCTTTTCTTGGTCAACATCCCCCCACTCCTTAACGCTGCGACTCTGCTCCCCCGCCAGACACGGTCCCTGTGGGAGGAAGAGCCGGTGCCAGCTGGGCAGGGTTCCGGACACAGCCAGCTCTTCCTGCGAACAGGAACGCGCGGGCTCCCGGGGCCTCTGGCTCAGGGAAGAGGCAGCTGTAGTACACTGGCCCAAATTACAGAGCATGGCCGCTGACAGGCGGTTGTGGCCACGTAATCCTGGCCCTAATTGCCTGCCGTAGCGAAGGAAACCATCATTTACTCCTCTGGGATGCTGGCTGGCGTGCCAGCACGCGAGCAGAGTTCCGGGGCAGGATTCCCCAGCTCAGGTGCACCTCTGGCCCTCAGTGGGACTGAAGCCACACTCCTTCCCGTTACACTTGGGCGTCCCCGGCTGGGAGGCTCTCAGCTCCTGCGTCTAACCGTGTCCGGGCACCAGGACGCCCAAGTGCTGGCATCTAGAAACACTGAACGACATGGAGAAACCGCGGGGACTGCTAGCAAAGTTCAGTCGGGGGCGCCTGGGTTCTGCCTCCTGGCCCTCACGTAACTAGGGGGCCAGGTACCTCCGAGGCGGCTTCCAGCTGCCGACTCCAAACGCGTCCCCTTCTGCAAATCCCTGCCCTTCCCGGGTCACCCCCACCCCACCTCGCGCTCCTCCGGGAGAGGCTCGCGCGTGCCCGGCGCCCCGGCTGGGGCTGGGGCTCCTTCAGAGCCTCTGCTCGGTGCCGCCTCGGGGGCTCGTGGAGAGGGGACGGCACAGAAAGGGGTTTCTTTTGCGCCCCGGGGAGAGGGTGCCGGGGCCGCGGCTCTGCAGGATCGCCGATCCGCTCCGACTCGGAGCGGCCGCCAGGCCCAGTGCGCGCAATAAGGGGCGGGGGCCGCGTACCAGGCTGTCCCTCCAGGCGCTCCGTACTCGTCCGAACCCCCAGTGCAACCGCAGAAACCGCCACACCCCTCAGAGCACGCTACTTCCTTCCGGGCCCGTCGCGTCGATGACGCCATCAGTTCACGCGAGAAGACCACACCCACTGCCCTCGCCGCCCCTGGGCCGCCCCGCCCCTCGCGCTCCGAGCGGGCCGTGTGCACAAGATGGCCTCCGGATGGCGCCCGCGCCGCGGCCCGGGCGGATCTGGGCCTGGGGCTTGGCTTTCGCGAGTGGGGCTGAATGAGGCCGAGGGCGGCAGCGGCGGCTCCCGGAGAGGGTGAGGCCGGGCGCGCGGGCCGCGGTTTTTTTCCCCCGGGGGACTGCCCCGGCTCCCGCCTCCCTGTGGGGCCCAGCTGGAGTCGTTCCGCCTCCGGGGCCAGGGACTAGCCGCGAGACGCGAGCCCCGCTGCGAAAGCTGGAAAACCGCCGTGGGCTGTGCGGGTTAGCGCCGCGCCGTGGCTCGCCGTCCACCCCCTGCTTTGCACTGCCTGGGAACTCTGGCCCCCGAGGGTCCGCGCCACACACCCCCACCCCCGCCTCCGCGGCACCGCAGAGAGGACTAACGAGGAATTACTCCGGTTTCACCGAACGGCGTCTGGGGTGGGGGCAGCCACAGCCCGCGAGCGCCACCTTTGCAGTTCCCAGACACCTGGGACTGCCGAGGGGGCGCCCCGGGGGCGGAGGAGGAGCGGAGCTGGTCCCTAAGGTGACTGTTTGCAGGGGAGAAAGCCTCCATCCAGTTGATGGCAGCTCCGCGCAACCGAAGACTTTTTCCCCGGGTTAGACGCAAGCTGGAGATGCTGGGCCAGGCCAGGCCGCCTCGGTGTGGCCAGTTACCTTCCCTGGGTGTGCTCTGGGTGGCTCTGGTGTTCAGCATCCCTGTTGGTTTCTCCCCCTGTGTAGCTCCGCGTCTGCGGATTCAACCAGCATAGAGTTAAATCTCCCTCTCTCTCCACACACACACACACACACACACACAATCTATATAAAGCATGGGGGTGGGGACTGGCGTCGTGGTGCACAGGGTTAAGCCTCCACTTGCCATGCCCAGTGGGTCCCCTACGGCAGTGCCTGCTGCAGTCCCAGCTGCTCTGCTTCCCATCCAGCTCCCTGCCATTGCACCTGGGAAGGCAGCAGAGGACGGCCCGAGTGCTTGGGTCCCTGCCACCCACTGGGAGTTTTCTGACGGAGTTCCTGGCTGCTGGCTTCAACCTGGCCCAGCCTCGGCTGTTGTGTGCATTTGGGGAGTGAGCCAGTGGGTGGAAGATGTCTCTGTGTCTCTCTGGCACTCTGCCTTTCAGGTAGATGAAAAACAAAAAAATTCTCTTCTTTCTTTCTTTCTTCCTCTCTTTCTCTTTTCTTTCTCTCCCTTCCTCCCTCCCTCCCTCCCTCCTTCTTCCCTCCCTCCATTCCTTCCTTCCTTCCATCCATCTCTCTTTTTTTCATCTTCCATCCACCAGTTCACTCCCCAAATGGCTGCAACGGCCAGGGCTGGGCCAGGCCACAGCCAGGAGCTAGGAGCTTCATCTGGGTCTTCCCTGAGGGTGCAGGGGCCCAACCATTTGGGCCACCTTCTGCTGCTTTCCCAGGCCATTAGCAGGGAGCTGGATCAGAAGGGGAGCAGCCAGGACTCAAACCAGTGCCCATATGGGATGCTGGCACTGTAGGCAGAGGTTTAACCTTCTAGGCCACAGCACCGGCCCTGAAAAGTGAATTTTTAAAAAACTGGGTCTGTGCAAAATATGTACAGATCTCTTTATTCTTGCCATTGTTCTTTAAACAGTGCAGTCTAGTAGCTGCAGGGGAGTTTACGTTGTATCAGGTGTTATACTTGATGTAAAAATGGTTTGCTGTCTACAGGGAGGATGTGTGTGAGGTTGTATAGGAATGCCACACCATTTGAGGGATTTTATTATCCATGGATTTTGATATGGGGGGTCCTAGAACCACCCCCCAGATATGGAGGGGTGACTGTGTCTGTCTGAGCCCACAGGGAACTACCTGTTGCTGTCTAGAGGCTGTGTGCCCACCACCCTCAGCGAGTGCCTCTCCTGACCCTGTTGTGTCCCTGCACCCTTCTCTGCCACACATGGGGTAGACACAGCTGGCCAATTTCTCTCTTTCTCTCTTAAGATTCATTTATTTGAAAGAGTCACAAACGGAGACAGAGAGAGATATCTTCCACCTGCTGGTTCACTCCCCAAATGGCTGGGTCAGACTGAAGCCAGGAGCTTCCAGGCCTCCCATTAGGGTGCAAGGGCCCAAGCACTTGAGCCATCCTCTGCTGCTTTCCCAGGCCAGTAGGGAAATGGCTTGGAAGTGGAGCAGCTGGAACTTGAACTGGTGACCACATGGGATGCTGGCGCCGCAGGCAGCGGCTTTGCCCGCTGCACCACAATGCCAGCCCCGTCAGCCAGCCAGTGTCTTGATTGGTCCTATCAGAACTTGAGTGCTTTCTCCCCAGTGTTCAGTGACATAACTCACGTGGGCATGCTTCATCAGTGTTTATTTAGTGGTTGAGTAAGAAAAATGGGAATATTGAGGTTTATCAAGCCGAGGAGTAGGGCTCAGCCTGCAGCGTGGAGCACTTGAATTCCTTACAATTTAAGGATTTCCTGCTGGACTCTGGACCCAGCGGTGGGGTTTTGATCTCAGGGGGCTTTTCCCCAGGTCTGATTACTTGGGTGTGGCCCTGCCCAAAGGGAGGGGCGGACTTCGTAGATGGTGATTTCACAGTTCTCTGAGGGTCCCTTTAAGAGGCCTGTGGTGTTTATGATTCTGTATCCACAGTCACCAAGCAGATAAATCTTAACAGTGTTCAAATACTCGTCTTCAGGGCTGGTGTTGTGGTGCAGCAAGTTCAGCTGCTGCGTGCGACACCAGTTCCATGTCCATCTGGCTCCCAGCCGCTCTGTTTCTGATCCAGCTCCCTGCTAGTCCCCCCGGGAAGGAAGTGGAAGGTGGTCCAAGTGCTTGGGTCCCTGCACTCATGTGGGAGCCCTGCGTGGAGTTCCTGGGTCCTGGTTTTGGCCTGGCCCAGCCACAACCATCATAGCCATCTGAGGAGTGACCCGATGGATAGAAGGTCTCTTTCTGTCACTCTGCCTTTCAAATAAGTAAAATAAATCTTTTTTTTTTTTTAAATCAGTATTTTTAAAGAACTTGTTGCTGAGAGTAGTGGTTAGGCTTAGATACTCTGGAGCCAGCATGCCTGTTTTTTTTTATTCTTTTTAAAAAAATATTTACAGGAGTAATTTTTTTTTTAAAGATTTATTTATTTATTTGGGGCTGGCGCCGCAGCTCACTAGGCTAATCCTCCGCCTTGCGGCGCCAGCACACCGGGTTCTAGTCCCGGTTGGGGCACCGATCCTGTCCCGGTTGCCCCTCTTCCAGGCCAGCTCTGCTGTGGCCCAGGAGTGCAGTGGAGGATGGCCCAAGTCCTTGGGCCCTGCACCCCATGGGAGACCAGGAGAAGCACCTGGCTCCTGCCTTCGGATCAGCGCGATGCGCCGGTCGTGGCGGCCATTGGAGGGTGACCCAACGGCAAAAGGAAGACCTTTTTCTCTGTCTGTCTCTCACTGTCCACTCTGCCTGTCAAAAATTAAAAAAAAAAAAAGATTTATTTATTTATTTGAAAGGCAGGGTTGCAGAGAGGCAGAGAGGGAGAGAGTGAACCATCTGCTGGTTCAGTCCCCAAATGGCTGATCTGAAGCCAGGAGCTTCTTCTGGGTCTCCCACTCAGGTGCAGAGGCCCAAGTTCTTGGGCCATCTTCTGCTGCTTTCCCAGGCCATAGGAGAGATCTGGATCAGAAGTGGGCAGCCGGGACTCAAACTGGCGCCCACGTGGGATGCCGGCACTGCAGGCGTTGGCTTTACTCACCGTGCCACAGCGCTAGCCCCAGACTGCCTGGTTTAAATCCTGTCTTTCCCCGACCCCATCTCTTAGTCACCTTGTGACCTCGGGAAAATGCTTTTAACTATGCCTCAGTTTCTTCATCTGTAGAATGGAAGTAATTAGATTATGAACGTTATAGGATGGCTCATAATTAAATTAATTAATAATTAAAGGATGAAATAAATTCAGAGAAGCGCACACGAGGTTTGGCGTGGTTGGCGTGTTTACTGAGCGTTAGCAGGGCCGATTGAACAGCAAGTCCCTTAAGGAGTTCTTGCATGTTTGTGGCCTTCAGTTATTGATGTGGCAGGGAGTGAGCAGACACAAGCTGAAGGTGACAAGCTGTTGAGTGGTACCCAAGTGAAGTTCTCAGAAGAAAGATACTGCAGTGTGGTGGTGCTTCAGAAAGTGCAACATTGAAATCCACGCAGCGTTGTTTTTGGACAGGCAGAGTTAGACAGTGAGAGAGACAGAGAGAAAGGTCTTCCTTTTTCTGTTGGTTCACCCCCCAAGTGGCTGCTGTGGCTGGTTGTTGTGGCCGGTGCGCTGCGCCAATCCAAAGCCAGGAGCTAGGTGCTTCCTCCTGGTCTCCCATGCGGGTGCCATCCTCCACTGCACTCCCGGGCCACAGCAGAGAGCTGGCCTGGAAGAGGAGCAACTGGGACAGAATCCGGCGCCCCAACCGGGACTAGAACCCAGGGTGCCAGTGCCGCAGGCAGAGAGGATTAGCCTAGTGAGCCGCGGCGCCGGCCTGTGCGGTGTTTTTTAAAAACTATTTCTTTGAAGAGCAGAGTTGAGGGAGAGGGAGAGAGAGAGAATAGATCTTCTGTCCAGTGGTTCACTCCCCAAATGGCTCCAGTGTATGAGGCTGGGCCAGACTGGCAGCAGGAAGCAGGAACGCCATCCAGGTCTCCCACATAGGCGGCAGGGACCCGAGCACTCGGGCCGCCTCTGCTGCCTTCTGAGGTGCACTGGTAGGGAGCTGGAGCAGAAGCAGAACTGGCACTCTGGAATAAGGGTGCCGGCATGGCAGGTGTTGGCTTAACCTGTGTCACCACAGAGCGATAAGATTCACACACCCCAGGACGATTTTAGTGAGGCTGAAGAAAGAGGAGAGAGGAACTCTGTCCTGAACTATTAGGACCTTCTAGAACCCCCCCACCCCACCCCCGCTGGATAAATTAGGATTGGGGTCTTCTAAGGATGAAAGAGGGCTAATGAGGTTTCTTCAAGGCCGTTGGGAAAAGAGATCAAAGACTCATGAAAAAAATCAACTTAGAAGTCAGTTGGAAGTCACCTGCAGATGGTTTTGTGATTATACGTTTTTGCCTGTTTATTAAGGATAATTGCATTAATAAACCGCAATAAAGTGCGCGAGTGAAGCTTTGACACGTGTCCGTCTGTGAAAGCATCAGGAGAATGAGCACATGCAGGTCCCCAGGTCTGCGCACGCCTTTTTGTTTGTTCCTAAGATCTGCCTATTTGTTTGAAAGGCAGAGTTACAGAGACTGAGAGAAATCTGCCATCCGCTGGTTCACTCTCCACACGGCTGTGTGAGCACAGCTGTGCAGGGGCCCAAGCACTTGGGCCATCTTCTGCTGCCTCCCCTGGCTGTTAGCAGAGCTGGCTGGGAAGTGGAGTGGCCGGGACCTGAACAGGCGCCCACATGGGATGCAGTGTTGCAGGCGGCGGCTTTACCCGCTGCGCCACAGCAGCCCTCCCGCTTCCTGAGGCATCCCTCCCCGACCCAGCCCCAAAGTACCCATCTGCTTTTCTCACTCTAGGCTAGTTTGAATCTTGTAGAATTTTATGTAAGTGAAATCACACAGAACAGGATGTACTTGTTTTTTAAGGGGGAAAAGTTGTCTGCCTCTTTTAATTTTGAGATTCATCCATATTGTTGAATATCTCAATAGTTCATTCTTTTTTATTGCTGTGTAGTAGTCCACTGTACAGCTATATATACAATTTGTTTAGCCCTTCCTCTGTTGATGAACATATAGGTTGTTGCCTGTGACTTTTTTTTTTTTTGACAGGCAGAGTGGACAGTGAGAGACAGAGAAAAAGGTCTTCCTTTTGCCGTTGGGTCACCCTCCAATGGCCGCCATGGCCGGCGCTGCGGCCGGCGCACCGTGCTGATCCGAAGCCAGGAGCCAGGTGCTTCTCCTGGTCTCCCATGCGGGTGCAGGGCCCAAGGACTTGGGCCATCCTCCACTGCACTCCTGGGCCACAGCAGAGAGCTGGCCTGGAAGAGGGGCAACTGGGACAGAATCTGGCGCCCCGACCGGGACTAGAACCCGGTGTGCTGGCACCGCAAGGTGGAGGATTAGCCTATTGAGCCGCGGCGCCAGCCGACATTTTTCTTTTTAAAGATTTATTTATTTGAGGGCCGGCGCTGTGGCATAGTGGGCTAAGCCTCTGCCTACAGTGCTGGCATCCCATATGGGCGCCAGTTCATGTCCTGGCTGCTCCTCTTCTGATCCAGCTCTCTGCTATGGCCTGGGAAAGCAGTGGAAGATGTTCAAGTCCTTGGGCCCCTGCAGCCACGTGGGAGACCTAGAAGAAGCTCCTGGCTCCTGGCTTTGGCCTGGCCTAGCCCTGGGGCCAATTGGAGAGTTAACCAGAGGATGGAAGACCTCTCTCTTCTCTCCTTCTCCCCCCCAGCCCTGTAACTCTGCCCTTCAAATCAGTAAATCTTTAAAAAAAAAAAAAAAAGAAACCCTCCATCATGAGCTCCTCCTCAGAGCTCTACCCTTGATCCACTGTTCTTCCTCTGCTCTTTCTGAAGGTCTTCGTGTTCTCCATATTCCAATAACGTGAGTGCTGGTTGGTCTCCCACACGCACGCTGCTAGCCACGAACCACAGACCAGGGTACCAGTTCTTTGCATGTTGGCTGGAGACAAGTCAGTCATGTCTAAAACTGAACTCCGAGTTCTCAGATGTACTCTGTCCATCCAGGGTGTCACCATTCAATAGCCTTCCAACCTAGACCTTCTGTCTGAATCCGCACATCCATCTAGTCGTGAAGTTCTTGTATTTTTAAAGACTTACTTGTTTATTTGAAAGAGTTTGAGAGAAGAAGATAGACACACACACACAGAGACACACACACACACACAGAGAGAGAGAGAGAGAGAGAGAGAGATATCTTCGATCTGTGGTTCACTCCCCAGATGGTTGCAACAGCCAGGGCTGGGCCAGGCTGAAGCCAGGAGCCAGGAGGTAGCAGAGGACATGTAGGTGGCAGAGGCCCAAGCACTTGGGCCATCAGGAGGGACCTGGATTGGAAGTGGAGCAGCCGGGACTGGAATGGGCGCTCATATGGGATGCTGGTGGTGCTGGCGGTGGCTTTACCTGCTATGCCGCAACGTTGGCTGCACAGCACCCAGTGGGATCTTGAGTGCGTATGGCACTCGGGAACACGAAGGTCTTCTGGTTGCGGTCAGGACTTCTCACAAGGCTGAAAGCTCCGTGAGGGCAGGCCCCTTTATAATTCATCCTTGAGGCCTCCCACCCCTCCGAGAATCTTGGGTGGCTCCCAGGCACTCAGTGCACGCTTGCCTCACGTGACCCTGTCGAATGTAGAAGCGCTTTCAGGGACATGAGCTCTTCTGATGCTCTCAGCACCTGTTGAGGACGACGCCACTGTCCCCTGCTCCATAGGTGCACACCTGCAGGTTAGGGCCACCGCAGATCCTCTGACGGCAAGTCCAGTGCTTTCCTCCCTCACGTCTGGGACTTTGGGCAGTGTCAGCACATCAGGACAGAAATGTAGTCCAAGTCACACACATGTAAACAAGCGCCAGCTCCGAGGCACTGTCCTGCGTGGTGAAAGTGTACCGGGCGGAGAGGAAGAGAGCGCGCAGGCTGTCAGGTTTCCCTGGCAAGGGTGCCCGGTCTGGGCACTGTGGGCGTTTTAGGCTGGCTGATTCCCTCTCCCTCCTTCCTCCTCCCCTCCCTGCCTCCCTTTCTGTTTGTTTCTTTCTTCCACGTGGGGGTGGGGCTGTGTGCTGTGCATTGTAGGCTGTTAGGCAGTATCCCTGGATGCCAGTAGTGAGCCCCCCATCCCCACCCCGAGCCCCAGCTGCCACCTCATCCAGATGTGACAACCGTGTATGGCTCCAGACGGTGCCAGATGTCCCCCCCCCCCGCAGTGTGTGTGTGTGTGTGTGTGTGTGTGTGTGAGAGAGAGAGAGAGAGAGAGAGAGAGAGAGAGAGAGAGACTTTACCCCCAAATGAGAACCGCTGCTGTGCAGCCAGACCTCAAGGAGGAGGGACTGAGGACCAGAGGGCAAGCTTTCTCGGGCTTCCTAAAGTATGGTGGGCACTGTGCAGATGCCGTTCTGGAGGGGCTGGGAGTGCCGGGGGGCTAGAGGAGGAAGGGGCGAGGTTATGAGCACCTGGAAGCAGAGCCCAGGAGGAGTCTGGGAGGAAGGAGGCGGAAGGGGAGGAGGGTGTTGAGGGGCAGGGTCTTAGGAGACCGATGAGAATAGAAACCAGTGGCTGTGGGATGGGAGAGGTGGAAAGGTTTGTGTAGAGGAGGGCATCTCTGTGAGTTCATGGAGGGACAGGTACCTGGCCTAGCGGTTAAGAGGCTGCTTAACATGTCCTTGGCCCAGGTCCAAGTGTCTAGGTTTGAGTCCCCGCCACTCCACTTCCAATTCCAGTTTTCCTGCAGATGCACATCCTGGGAGGCAGCAGGTGATGGCTCAAGTGGTTGGTCCCTGTCACTGACATGGGAGACCTGGATGGAGTTGCTGGCTTTACCTGTGGCCTAGTCTAGGTCACTGAGAATGAACCAGAGGATGAGAGCTCTTTCTGCCTCTCGAATAAATTAATTAAGAAGCCACAAGAAATGTTAGTGGAAAATGGGAGTTAAAAGATAAGTTTATTGAGCCTGCTGCCATCTGCAGTGCCGGCATTCCATATGGGTACCTGTTTGAATCCATTTCAGATCTAGCTCTCTGCGTATGCACCTAGGAAAGCAGCAGAGGATGGCCCAAGTCCTTGGGCTCCTGCACACACACGAGAGACCTGGATGAAGCTCCTGGCACCTGGCTTCGGCTTAGCTCAGTCCCGGCTGTTTCCACCATTTGGGGGAGTGAACCGGCTGATGAGAGATTTCTCTCTGTCTCTCTTTCCCTCTCTCTCCCTCCCTCTCCCATCCCCTCTCTGTCTGTCTGTCTATACCTTTCAAATAAATAAATCTTTTTTTAAAAAAATAGATAAGTTTATTTTGGTGCAAATCATTTTTGAAATCCTCCCTTGTGTGTGTCACATACAGACACCAGTGTATCCTACTGAGCTGAACTGAATTCCAAAGAGGGGGAATCACTTGCTCTTTGGAAGACCCAACCTGCAGAAGGGCTGGGCTGTAAATCGTAGAGGGGAGGACCTCAGTGCCATTTAGAAATTGGACCTGAAATGCCCGTGATGTTTGTCAGTCCACATCTGAGCATTGTTAAGTGTGTGCACAGCACGTAGGGGATGAAATATAGCAGGTATTTGATTTAAAAAGCCTGCACAGATTTAATGTCCTGATAAAATGTATTAAATCTTTTCAGGTTTTAATGAATCTAGTATGTGTTGCATAAATCAGGAACTCTGCTAAGCCGTCTCCCGGTTTAATAAGAGTAAACTAGGAAATTGCTCTGAGCAGAAGCAAAGTACATTTCTATCACAGTGAAAAGTAATAGATTTTTTTTTAAGCTGAGGGGGGTCTTTCTGGGCCTTTTAAGCTGTTTGCTTATGACATTGCTCCCACTCCTTCAAACATTAAACCACAGGCAAACACATGCTTAACGGTATCAAGATGTGAACCAGCACAAAGGTAAATATTATTTGTAAGAGAGCAGAAAACAAAGCCGGTTCTCTCCTCACCCAGGCTGGCTTCTGAAACTTTGGCGTTCTGGATCTAGGTTTAAGGTGGCCGGTTAAAAGTCATTCTTAACTGTTTGTGAGCCTCCTTTCCTAGGTTCTCTTGCTCCTGCTTTTCTGCTCCCAGCCCCTTAACACATGTGCCTGATTGAAGCAGGGGAGAGTTTGTAAAACGCTTCTGAGCTGTCAGAGCTGACCGAGGAGTTGCCTGTGCAGGCCGCTGGCCGCGCTGTGCAGAGCAGGCTTCCAGAAGGTTCTTCAAAGCCAAGGCTGCAATGTTTGCTTTGGTTCCAGCCCCAGTTGGGGTGGCAAGGGACACGTGGGGCTGTGGGTGCAACAGGCCGGGGCTCCCTTTGTGGATGGGCAAGGTTTTGGAGAGCGGTGGCAGCTCAGGGGCTGGGGGAGGGAGTGTGGGAGGAATGAGGGGGGGTGGGGCCGAACATTCCTGTGCACAAAAGCTGGCAGGGCTCATGAGCTCTGCAGGGGAGGGAGCAGGCCCCATAAAGCTCAGTGTGGAGAAGCCTGTCCAACCTCATTAGCTGTCACGGGCAACAATACTGATCTGGCAATAAAGGCGATTCCAAACCTGTTGGTCATTAATCACCCGCCTGACAGTTGCGAATGGAAGTGGAAAAACCTCGCCACCCCCTCCCTTCCCTTCCTCCCCCGGCCCGTTCTGGAGTTTAGAGTTACCTCCTGGTCTACACTGTGCACCCGGGTTCCTGTCCCACGCCTTGTGGCCTGGGGGCCGTGTGCACCATGGAGAGGACACAGCCTGTGCTGTTCCACACATAGGCCTGGGCGTGGGGGTGGGGGTGGGAGTGGAGCTGAGAGAGTGGAAGGAATGAAGGCAGCGGCCTCTGAAGGGGGTCTGCTGCTGTGACCCCTGTAGGATCCAGGGCTGGGCTTGGCAAGCGTGCGTGTGAGGAGCCGGGGAAGTTTGTCCTCAGTGCCCCAGCCTTTCCACACCCTCCCCCGCTTTGCCTGGCACGCCCGGCTCTCCGCCTTCAGCTACTAAGTGCCAGCATCAAGTTCCCTCTGCTTCCCTTTTCCCTGCCTTTCCCGCCCCAGCTTCCATTTCCGAACGAGCACATCTCGCTTTTAGGAAAAGTTCTCTGAATTTCCTCTCCCGGGTGCCTGCATTTCTGGCATCATCCCTGCCCTGGCATTTGGTGAATGCTGTGATATTTGGTGATGGTGGTGTTTTGGGTGTGAGGGTGTAGTCCCTGGTGGGAGGAGAGGCCTGGTCTGCACAGATGCCCCCCGTGAATTCAGCTCCCAGGAGGCGAGCTTGCTGGCTGGGCCTTTTACCGGCTGGAAACCCACTGAGCAGACTAGGGTAGGGCTTGGGTTTCTTGTGGGCTCTTGGATGCATTTGACCTAGGAGGCTTTGTCGAGAGAGGAGGTCCAGCTTCTGCTCAGTTCCCATAGGGTGCAGAGAGGAAGGGAGGCAGGAGTTAGCCAGGGATTACAGTAGCCTCAATAGAATTTACATAGTGGGTGCTTCAGAAAGCTCATGGAGAGGGTAGAAGCCGTGTCCCACACTGGAGCTCCTGGTTTGAATCTCTGCTGCACTACTTCTGATCCAGCTTCCTGGGAGGCAGCAGGTGACGTATTTGGGCTCCCTGTCACTCGTGTGGGAGACTCAGATTCTGAGTTCTGGGCTCCTGGTTTTGGCCTGGCCCAACCCTGGCTGATGCGGGCATTTGGGGAGTGAACCAGCTCATGGAAGATCTCTCTGTCTCTGTCTCTCTGCCTTTCAGAAAAATGTAAATAAGTAAAAAAAATAAAAACTTAAAAAGTTCATAGAGGTTTGTGTTATGGAGAAACTGCAAGGATTTAAAAGTTTTTGTTGTTTGTTTTGCTCCACAATAAACTTACCTTTTCATTCCATTTTCCAGAACTTTTGGAAGTATGCCATACTCCTCAGCTCTTCTGATAGGCGGGGGTGTAAGAGAGGAATGTGTAAGCAGGGAATGAGAGATTGCAGCCTAAATTTTCGAGGGGTCTAGAGTAGTCCTCTGTTTCACCCAAACTTTTCTGTATCCCACGGGTACAGATTGACCCTGGCCTTGGCCGCATTCGTGGATGTTTGTTCTCTGTGTGTGCCTGCTCTGACCTCTCGCTGCTCACTGTAGTGGTAGGTGGAAGTTGGGAGCATCCATCCACAGCCGAGGCAGCCCGGCTTCTTTCACCAAGACGAATTCCCATGGCAGACAAATAGGAAAAAGGGAAGGGACAGGCACAGTGGCAGTGCTGGAGGCCTGTTTCTTTCTTTCTTGTGCACCCCCTTTTCCTTCACCCTGTATGTCTCCTCTAACCCTGCGATTGATCTAAACTCCAGCTGCAGGTTAGCATCTCTCGGGGGAGGCTTTTTTTTTTTTAAAGATTTATTTATTTATTTGAAAGTCCGAGTTACACAGAGAGAGGAGAGGCAGAGAGAGAGAGAGAGAGAGAGAGAGAGAGGTCTTCCATCTGCTGGTTCACTCCCCAGATGGCCGAAATGGCTGGAGCTGTGCCGATCTGAAGCCAGGAGCCAGGAGCTTCCTCTGGGTCTCCCACATGGGTGCAGGGGCCCAAGGACTTGGGCCATCTTCTACTGTTGGGGAAAGCTTTTAAAAAAAATAGTGAGGACTGGGCCACATTCTTCGACACACTGATAACCTTGACCTGGGGTTGGAGCCCCATGTGGAGACATTTTTGAAAGGTCCTCAAGTGCTGCAGCTCTCAGCTCAGGCTGGGAACTACTGGCGTGAGATTTCTTAAGTCATCATGTCCGCTCGTCCCGGGGTCCCTGTGTGAGGTTTACCTTGCTCACAGCGCTCCCCCCACCCGTGTAAACCAATCACTGGTGCCACTTATATTGGGTCCCAGTACATGCATAGAGTTTGGCACCGTTTAGAAGAGAGCAGATGGAAGAGATGCGGCTCTTCTCAGGGAAGTGCTGTAATACGACTTTACATAGTGTTTCCACTTAGAGGCTAAGTGGTCTGATGCAGCATACAGGTGCTGTAGGAGCTCAGAGAGCAGAGTAGTTGAGGCCTAGAATAATCCAGGAACGCCGTGTGCAGGAAGCGAGCCTGGGCTGAGCACTGACTGCGGACAGGGATTGGCAAGGGCGTGGGAGGAGCTGAGGACTTTGGACAGTGGACAGCATGAGGAAACGTTAGAGGCTGTAATGACAGAGCCGTGTGCTGGGGACAAGGAGCAGATGTGCGCGACGAGACAGAAGGGTCTGCCTGGGCCCTGTCCCTGCATTCAGCTAGCACAGATCCCTCCCAGGGGTTCTGCTGCATAGCTGTGAATTCTGCTTCGTCATGCCTGTGTGTCACCTCCTTATGTGTGTCTCTGGTTGCCTCAATCGGATTTGTAAGCGACTTGAAGGTAGGAACTATGCTTTGTGTAACCTGGGACCCGTTGGTCAATGCAGCGCAACAGATTGCAGTGCAGTGGACATCAGTGCCATCCAATACAACATATTTATTGAGTGCCAGCTGTAGGGATTCAACTGAACAAAGATAACGACACTTCTGAGCTTAGATTCTCTCAGGGGATACAGACAATAATAAACACTCTAAATAATACATAAATTATGGCCAGCGCCGTGGCTTAACAGGCTAATCTTCTGCCTTGTGGCGCCGGCACACTGGGTTCTAGTCCCGGTCGGAGTGCCGGATTCTGTCAAGGTTGCCCCTCTTCCAGGCCAGCTCTCTGCTGTGGCCTGGGAGTACAGTGGAGGATGGCCCAAGTCCTTGGGCCCTGCACCCCATGGGAGACCAGGAGAAGCACCTAGCTCCTGGCTTCGGATCAGCGCGGTGCATCGGCCGCGGCGGCCATTGGAGGGTGAACCAACGGCAAAGGAAGATCTTTCTCTCTGTCTCGCTCTCTCTCTCACTATCCACTCTGCCTGTCAAAAAAAAAAAATACATATATGCTACGGCGGAAGGTGATGGGGGTGTGGATGAAAGAAAAAGAAGACCAAGGTAATGACAAGGAGAGAGCATGTGTGTGCATGCGTGTGTGTGTGTGTGTGTGTGTAGAGTTACTAAATGGAAGATTTTATGCAGAAGGCATTATTACATAGAAAACATTACTAGCAAAAGATATATATATATATATATATATATATTTAAATTGGAAAGTCAGAATTACAGAGAGAGGGAAAGACAGAGAGATATCTTCCATCTGCTGGTTTACTCCCCAGATGGCTACAACAGCCAGGCTGGGCCAAGCCAAAGTCAGGAGCTAGGAGTTTCATCCGGGTCTCCCATATGGGTGCAGGGTCCCAAGAACTTGGGCCGTCCTCTACTGCTTTCCCAGGCACCTTAGCAGGGAGCTGGGTTGGAAGTGGAGCAGCTGGACTCCAACTGGCTTTCATATGGGATGCGGGCATTAGCACCGCAGGAACGCCGCCCCTGGGTATTTATGTTTCTAGAAGTTCTCTTGGGCTGCTGTGTTGGGAACAGAGGATGGCAGAGTGGGTGGCAGGCAGGGAATAGGACCAGGTAGAAGCAAGGAGATCTCTCATGAGACTACCTTGTACAGACATAGCCAAACTCCGGCAATTCAGGGACACGGGCTCTGCCTGCGTTCTCCTAGGGGGGCGGCTTGTTATTCCTGCTGTCTCGTGAAGAGCGTCATCAGAAGATGCCCCTGATTTAGGTGTCTGACCTGACTGTGCCTGATCACCCAGCTCCTTCCCCAGGACTGGCTACCACAGATATGCCCCCACCACCCCCTAACCCCAAAAAAGCACATAAAGATTTGTCACTGTCCGTAAGGAATGCAACAGGCTTTGAAGACGCTTTTTATAAAGTTCCAAGGAGTTCTGAGCAAGGCATATGGGAATAAGCGTCTGTCCTTGCAAAGTGCCTCTCTGGAGTGAACCGACATTGACTGCGATCTCTGGGAGCTGAACGCTTCTGTTCTCTCCCAGAGTTCTGTCTGGTCCCTACTGCCTGTCAGAGACCTGGTGCTCAGCACACAGCCCACTCAGTCAGAAGCTGGGAACAGAATGAAGCCTGCGCATGTGCACTTGCAAGGCCGTGTGAAAGAGTCCACTATATTTCCAAACCCACCTAGTTTGGAGGGGGCAAACTCTGGCCGTTTTTCCTTAAGAGAAGTGAGACATACGTATTTTAAAGAGGTTCTTGACCTCCCTCTGCAGGGCCAAGGTTACCACTGTGAAATTAAGTTTGGTATTTTTTTTTTAAAGATTTATTTATTTGAAAGTCAGAGTTACACAGAGAGAGAGAGAGAGAGAGAGAGGTCTTCCATCTGCTGGTTCACTCCCCGCAATTGGCTGCAATGGCCGGAGCTGTGCCGATCCGAAGCCAGGAGCCAGGATCTTCTTCCGGGTCTGCGATGTGGGTGCAGGGGCCCAGGGACTTGGGCCATCTTCTACTGCTCTCCCAGGCTATAGCAGAGAGCTGGATGGAAAGTGGAGCAGCCGGGACTAGAACCGGTGCCCATGTGGGATGCCGGCGCTTCAGGCCAGGGCATTAACCTGTTGTGCCACAGCGCCGGCCCCTAAGTTTGGTATTACCAAGTCCCTGTAAATGCATGGAGGGCCCAGGGGGATAATCCATCACCTGTTGACGAGATTGTGAGGGTGCAAGGACCTGAGAGAGGATACGGGAGGAAGACAAGCCCCTCAGGTTTGCACTCATGTTGCTCGTGGTTTGGGAAGGAAAACAGAAGCAGAGACAATAGGACACTCAGTTGTGTGCTGGCCGGTGGCTCAAGGAAAAGACACCCTTATTACCGTGTGTTTGTACACCTTCCTAAACTTTGCAACCTGTTGTACGCTCCCTAATCTCCTTTCATTTATTTATTTATTTATTTTTTTGACAGGCAGAGTGGACAGTGAGAGAGAGACAGAGAGAAGGGTCTTCCTTTTGCCGTTGGTTCACCCTCCAATGGCCGCCGTGGTAGGCGCGCTGCGGCCAGTGCACCGCGCTGATCCGATGGCAGGAGCCAGGTGCTTCTCCTGGTCTCCCATGGGGTGCAGGGCCCAAGGACTTGGCCCATCCTCCACTGCACTCCCGGGCCACAGCAGTGAGCTGGCCTGGAAGAGGGGCAACCAGGACAGGATCGGTGCCCCAACCGGGACTAGAACCTGGTGTGCCGGCGCCGCAAGGCGAAGGATTAGCCTAGTGAGCCGCGGCGCCGGCCACCTTTCATTTATTCTGCACAATAATTCTCTGAAGGCACATCGCCTTCACGGGACTCCAGCATTGTGGTGCAGTGTGCTGAATTGCTGCCTGTGACGCTGGCATCCCACATGGACGCCGGTTCAAGTCCCAGCTGCTCCACTTCTGATCCAGCTGTCTGCCATGGCCTGGGAAGGCAGCAGAAGATGACCCTAGTGCTTGGGCTCTTGCCACCCACTTGGATGACCTGGATGGAACTCTGGGCTCCTGGTCAGGGCTTCAGCCTGACCCGGCCCTGGCCACTGCAGCCATTTGAGAAGTGAACCAGCGGATGGAAGATTTCTCTCTCAACTGCCTTTCAAATAACTAAATAAGATCTAAAAACAAAAGAAAAAAACAGCACCACGGGGAAAAGGGCCTGGAGATCATCCATTTTATGGACTCCCTTGTTTGGTACGGGGAAACTTAGGCACAGCGTGCCAAGTGCATGGCCCTGGATCACTGAGAAGGCCGAGGAGGCACATGGGAAGTCTTGGTTTCGCCCTCGTGCTTTGCTGTGCTTCCACAGTCGGGCGGAGTTACAGGCTTGAGGTCCCAGTAGTGTGAGCAGACCCCCCGTGGGGCCAGCCTGAAGCACAGAGGCCGAGGCCAGGAAGTGTTTGGGGAGGCTGGGTCACAGCAGGGCACCCCCAGTCCGGAGTCACAAAAGGAAACGTGAGCTTTTCATGACCATTTTCCAAGGCCGCTCTGCTCAGTTAGTGTGACAGAGCAGGGCAATCCGGGCAGGAATGCTGGGCAGTAATGACACCAGGTCACAGTCATGGGCGGAACTCCCCAGCGTGGGTCCCTTACGTCCCAGGCACTGGACTGCAGCACCCGCAGGAGGAAGTTGCCTGGCCCTGCCTGGGACCTGAGCCCTGCAGCCTGCAGGGTGGCCTGGCCTGACAGACCCACTCAATGCCTTCCTCGGGTCCCTGGTTCATGGGGCTGCGGGGCTAAGGGGGGGGGGGTGACAGTGGGAGCCCTGGGGCAATGAGCTTGAGCCAGGAACTGCCAGGCAGCAGATCTGGGGCTTTCATGTGTGACTGCGTGGCCATGGGGCTTAGAGCAGAGCAGTGCTCCCCAAGCTGCCCTAGGGTTCCTCAGTGCACGTGCAGGCTGAGTCTGGGGTGGGGCCTGCAGGGTCCACATTTCTTTCCTTTGTTCTTTTTTTTAAAGACATTTATTCATTTGAGACATAGGGTGATAAAGAAAGGGGGTGTGGGGGAGAGAGATCTATCTTCCATCTACTGGTTCACTCCCCAGATGGCTGCAATGGCTGGGGATGGTCCAGGCTGAAGCCAGGAGCCAGGAACTCCATCAGGGTTTTCCATGTGGGTCACAGGGGCCCAAGCACTTGGGCCATCTTCTGTTGCTTTCCCAGGCGCATTAGCAGGGAGCTGGGTTGCAAACGGAGCAGTCGGGACTCCAGCAGGTGTTCAGATACTGGATCCTGGCATCACAACCACAAGCAGCAGCTTAACCTGCTGTGCCACAATGCCGGCCGCTGTGGTCTGCATTTCCACATGTGGGTGGTGCTGATGCCGCTGGTCTTAGGCCATATGCGGGGCTTTGAGAAGTCCATGGAAAATGTGCAGCATCATTTAATTCTGTTTTCCATGGACTTGTTGAAGTCTCCTGGTACTTTGAAGCACAAATGTTTCTTTAAAAAAGATTCATGTATGTATTTGAAAGGAAGAGTTACAGAGAGAGAGGGAGAGGAAGAGGAAGAGAGATGGGGAGGGAGGGAGTCAGAGGGAGGGAAGGGGAGAGAGAGAGAGAGAGAGAGAGAGAGAGAGAAATCTTCCATCTACTAGTTCACCACCCAGATGGCTGCATTGCCAGGCTGAAGCCAGGAGCTTCTTCCAAGTCTCCCATATCGGTGCAGGGGCTTTCTTCTGCTGCTTTCCTAGCGCATTAGCAGGGAGCTGGTTGGAAGTGGAGCAGCCAGGACTGGAACTGACACCTGTATGGGATGCTGGCACTGCAGGTGGCTGTTTAACCCGTTGTACCTCAGTGCCAGTCCTTGAGGCACAAACCTTTAAAAGGGTATTAGTGTGAATTATTTTCTCCTAAACTCTCTACCATTTTTTTATTTTTTAAAGATTTATTTTATTTATGTAAGAGTCAGAATTATGGAGAGAGAGAGAGAATGAGAATCTTCCATCCACTGGTTGACTCCCCAAATGGCTGCCAACAGCTGGGGTTGGGTCTGGCCAATGCCAGGAGCCAGGCACTTCTTCTTGGTCTCCCATGTGGGTGCAGAGGCCCGAGCACTTGGACCATCTTCCTCTGCCTTCCCAGGCACATCAGCAGGGAACTGGATTGGAAGTGGAGCAGCCAGAACTGGAACTGGTTTCCATATGGGATGCCAGCGCTGCAGACAGTGGCTTAACTCACTGTGCCACAGTGCCAGCCCCATCCCTCACCCATATTTTCAGACCGTTTTTCCTTTTCTGGACACGTGCAGATCCTGCTGACCTCTGCTCTGGGTGTCCGTGACCCTTGTTTTCTGCACAGCTCATTTGTCCCCTAGCCCTCAATGTCCAGGCTGCATTTGATATGTCCCCAACCCTGTGGCCGTGCACCTGTGTGTCACCCACTTCCCCACCTCCACCTCTGTGCTTGGGAGGCTGCCAGCTGCTATCCCATGGGCACAGGTTCCTTCCAAGGACTCACCCTTGCGGGCCCTCTGTCAGCATCCTCCCTGGGCCCTGTTGCCCGGCACTTAGGACAAGAATACCGATTCTGTTCCTCTCTGCAGAGAGTGCGGCGTTCCTGGATAGGGGCAAGAGAGCTCCTGCCTGGCAGGGGTGGAACCGCCCAGCCAGGCAGGCGGGCCAAGGCGCACCAAGGCACCGTTGATCCGAAGCCAGGGAGAAAGTGGCTTTTCAGACACCCTGGGCCCCGGCCCACTTGCAGACAGCTCTGCTTTCCGCTTCCTTCCATGTGTTCAGCTTCACAAACGGCCGCTTGGCGGGGAGGAGACCCCAGCAGGGGCCAGGTGGCTTGGAGTGTGGGAGGGTTCACAGTAGCATAGACTTTTCTGGTGGAGACTGAGGGAGGGGTTATGACAGGTCTTCAAAACAGTGCATGGAAAAAAACTATGCATGGGTTAAAAGAAACTTTTTTTTGTGCCAAAATAAACTTCTCTTTTAATTGCAGTTTCCAGAAAGTTTTGGAAGTCCCTTTGTGTTATAGATCGGTGTTGTACACGAATTTATGGGGACTTTTATGCCAGCCGGCCCATGGCATGACACGAAATAAAACACGGATGTCCATGGAGGGCGAATTCACACGTGGACACCCGTTGTATATAGCACTGTGTTCTCTCTCTCCCTCCCTCTCCTACACACACACATACACAGTCACACACACACAAACACTTAACCAATTAAGTCCGTCGAGCACTATTTGCAGACGATGGTGTGGAACTGTGTCCAGCCTCATTAAATGTCAGCATTAACAATAGGGCACTTGGCAATCAGGGCTGCTCTGTGGCTGTGACTCATTTATCACCAGCTGACAGTCCTGAATTGGAAACGAGGGGCCTGCTCCCATGTGCTCCGCGCACCCCGTCACCCTCACCCTCACCCGGCTCCCAAAGCTTCCTGTGAGTCCTTTCCCACGAGGGCCTCTGTCCTGGCCAAAAAGGGGGCAGGGGCCGCGAGTCTTTGCTCCCCCTCTGTGCCTCCTTCTTGCTCGGACAAGAAGCAGAGCAACTAGAGAAACAGGGGAGAGAGCAGCCTATTGCTTTTGGCTTCTGCGATCCCTCCTCAGCCTGCTTCATGTAGCCTTGTTTTTTAGATCCTGGCCCGATGGCCAGGAAAATTCCTTTTTACTCCCTGAAGAACTCCTGGAAGACAGGAGGGAGCTGGGCCGAGTCCCGGGCGCTGTTGGGCACGACTGTAAAGCGGGGCCCTTCCCGGCTGCTCGGCGGTGGGCCCGTGTCTGCTGGAAGCGGGTTCTTCACCCACGCTCCTTGCCCGTGTTTTGCCCTGGATTTTCGGCAGCGCCTCCTGGGCCCCCTTGCAGAACGCACAGCGAGGTCTCGTCGGTCTCTGGGGTCAGTGCTTGGCCCCTTGGCACAGCTGTGACTGATCCGCTCACTGATTCAGGGAGTTCCGGCTGAGGGCAGTGAGTGTGCCATGCAGGTGCCTGCCCCGGGCGCGAGTTGAGGTGTCTGCTACAGAATCTTCCGCTGCCGCGGGAGGTGCTCTTGCTCTGGGCCCCTGGGGCTGTGTGTTGCCCACTGCCAGGTCCTCCCTGGACCTGCCTTTCCCGGTAGTAATTTCTGAGCCTGCCTGCCTGACCTGGCTCTGCCTCACCCCTCAATGAACCCAGGTTGCATCCCCTACTCACCTGTCTCCTCACCCAGGTGCTGGCTATTTCCAGGAAGGTTTGGTGGACTCTGGTGCAGGCACAGTGGTTGTCTTTGCCTTCCAACCCATTCTTGGGCACATTTTTATGGTGTTTTGTTATTTTTTTTTCCCCAGGACTTTATTGCGTAGCTCCAAGGAATGGGTGGAAGGGGGCATTGCAGCCCCCATGGCAGGTTGAAAGAGGAGGCAGGTGGTAGACTGCCTGATCCGAAGCAGGTCTCCCCTGCTCACCTTCAGGGCTTGGCACTACAGCCAGAGTCCTCAGAGTGACCGCCTGTGCCCTCAGGGCTACCCCGCCCATTCTGGACGTGGGAAGAGGAGCTAGAGAAAGACAGTTCTGGAATAAATGGTCCCTGGGCTGATGGTGTGCAGCCACTCTTCTTTCCTGATTGCTCTTTCTTTTGTCCTTACCTCGAGTCTCACCTGGGTCTCTTCCCTCAGCTCTTGACTTCAGTTCAAAGACGTTGGCAAGGGGCCGGCATTGTGGCATAGTGGGTTAAGCCTCTGCCTACAATGCCTCTGCGTTAGCGTTAGGGTTAGGGTTAGGGTTAGGGTTAGAGTTCTCCTTGCTAATGCCCTGGGCATTAGCAGCAGAAGATGGCCCAAGTACTTGGACCCCTGCCACCCATGTGAGAGACTCAGATGGAGTTACAGGCTCCTGGCTTCAGCCTGGCTCAACCCTGGCTGTTGCAGCCATTTTGGGAGTGAACCAATGGATGAAAATTTTTTTTTCTCTTTCTCTCTCTCCTTTTTTCTCTGTTGCTCTCCATTTCAAATTAATAGCTTAATTTTTTTTTAAATTTACATTTCTGGGAGAGAGAAGATTGCATCCCCTCTCCTGCTCCAGGCTTATCAGCCCCAGCAAGAACTGTGTCATTGTCCACCCACTGGTTTGTGAGACTTTGGGCTGTTTGTGCCCAGCTGTAGGAGCTAGAAAACCTCTCTGCCTCTCGCTGGAGAGACCTCTTTGTGCACAGGCCCAGCCTGCCACACACACACACACACACACAGCCGTGTGGTCTCGGTGCCGTGAAGTCACACCCTGCTGGGGCTGCTCTTGTGGGCCCGGGAGCCGGGGGTGGCCAAGCGCTGGCTGCTCTGGCTGTGCACCCCCTGGCTCCTCTCCCTTCTCCCCGGCTCCCCCACTGCTGGGCTCCCAGGCCTGTGCTAAGTTGCTAAGTTTTGTCCTTCCTTGAAGGCACAGCTAAAAGGGAAAGACCCTCAGCGCTGGGGATTGCTGGGAAGCTGAGGAAAAGGCCTCAGCTTCTGACCACATTCCCAACACGGCTCCTCCTTGCCCTTGGTTCTAAACGAGGGCTCCTTGGCACACCCGCTGCACAGACTAGTGTGGGCACCTCAGAGAGTGAAATGAAAAGAAGAGTTTACTTTGGTTCAGAACAGTTTGCAATGTATGCATGTAAGGGGTCTTTGCAAAGTTCATGAGAAAATGTATGCTATGAGAAAGCTGTACATTGGGGCGGGCATCATGGCATGGTGGATAAAGCTACCTCCTGGGATGCCAGCATTCCATATGGGCATCAGTTCGAGTCCTGGCTGCTCACTTCTGATCTAGCTCCCTGATAATGGCCTGGGAAAAGCAGTGGAAGATGGCTCAAGTGCTTGGGACTCTGATACTTGCACGGGACACCTGGAAGAAACTCTTGGCCACTGGTTTTGGCCTGGCCCGGTCCTGGCCATTGTGTCCATCTTGGGACTGAACCAGCTTATGCAAGATTGATCTCTCCCTCTCTCTCTCTTTCCCCTCTTTCTCTTTCTCTTTCTCTCTCTCCTCTATGTGACACTGTCTTTCAAATAAGTCAATCTTAAAAAAAAGCTATGCATGGATTTCAAAAAATTTTGTGCAAAAGTAAGCTCTCTTTTTAATTTTTTAAAAAGATTTATTTATTTATCTGAAAGGCAGAGTTACAGATAGGCAGAGACAGAGAGAGACAAAGAGAGAAGTCTTCCATCCTCTGGTTCATTCCCCAAATGGCCGCAATGGCTGGAGCTGGGCTGATCCAAAGCCAGGAGCCAGGAGCTTCTTCTGGGTCTCTCATGTGGGTGCAGGGGCCCAAGCACTTGGGCCATCTTCTACTGCTTTCCCAGGCCATAGCAGAGAGCTGGATCAGAAGCAGAGCAGCCAGGAGTTGAACTCGTGACCATATTGGGGGGGGTGCTGTCACTGCAGGGGGCAGCTTTACCTGCTACACCACAGTGCCGCCCCCCTTTTCTCTTTTTAAAAGATTTATTTGAAAGGCAGAGTGACAGAGAGAGGGAGAGTCAGAGAGGAAAAGATCTTCCATCTGCTGGTTCACCCCTCAAATGGCCAGGGCTGGGAGGCTGGAGCTCCATTTGGTCTCCCCTGTGGGTAACAGGTGCCCAAGCAGTTGGGCCATCTTCTGCTCTTTTCCCAGGCTCACTAGCAGGGAGTGAATCAGCGCTCCAATATGGGTTTCCGGTGTTGCAGGCAGCAGCTTTACCTGCTATCCCATAATGCCAGCAGGCAGCAGCTTCACCCGCTACACTGTAATGCCAGCCCCAGCAAACTTCTCTTTATTCCTCTTTTCCAGGGACTTTCGGGAGGTCCCTCCTATGCCACACCCTGCACTTCTGCATCGCTTCTGCCGCTCTTTACAGCCGTACAGGCACTCCCTTGGCTCTCGTCTCCTCCCTCGTCCGGCAGCTCGGGAAGGCGGGATCTGAGTGTCTCTCCAGGGTCTCGCCAGTGCCCAGCATGCAGGAGATGCCCAGAAAACACTGCTGAACGAAGAACTGGTGTCTTGGGTCTGCCCGAGGCTGGATGATCTCAGAGCTGGCTGTGTGTTACCCAGGGACCTGGGGTGGATCTCTCTCTCTCTCTCTCTCTCTCTCTCTCTCAGGAAGGAAGAGAGGGAAGGAAACAGGGAGTGAGGAGTGTGATTCTTGGGAGCCCTCCCTCATGGCCTGGCCCCATGAATTTTGCCTTGCCTGCCCTGCAAGAGGTCCTGATGATGGCCCTGGTCACAGGGACCCAGCTCCTCAGACCCCAGAGCCTGGCTTGAAAGAGCCATCTGTAGTTGTCTCAAAAGTGATAGCAGGTTCCCAACCCAGCGACCTGGGTAGCAGTCTGTGTGTGGAGGTCTCTGAGCTGAAGCACCCTAATGGGGAAAACTGGAAACCGTCGGGTGGGAGGGAACAAGGTGGGGTTTGGGACAGCCGCCTAGGAGAAAGGTTGGCGGGTGGGGAGGAGGGGATGGGAGAGCAGCTAGCCTTCTCCCCGCGCTCTTCCATGGAGCTCTCACTGCTGCTGGGGTTTGAGGGGCTGAAGGGCTAAGGGACAGAGGGGCGGCCTGGCTCTCAGGACGTGGGGGCGAGGGACTCTCTCTGCCCTAAGTGTGCTTCTCAGTCAGGGCAGGTGCCATCCCTGGGGCATTCGGAATTGTCTCCATGGTTGGGAGTGTGACAGGCAAGTTGTCAGTCGTGTCTTGAGGCCAAAGATGCCAAATCTGCACAGGAGGGACCCTGTCCCATCAGGAGTTGTTGTGTGGGGCCGGCACTGTGGTGCAGTGGGTTAAGCTGTCTCTTGCAATGCTGTTTACAAGATATGGCTGCTCCACTCCCAATCCAGCGCCCTGCTGCTGTGCCTGGAAAGCTGCAGAAGATGGCCCTGGTGCTTGGGTCCCTGCACCCACACGGGACACCCTGGGAGAGTCCCTGGCTCCTGGCTTCAGCCTGGCCCAGCTCTGGCAGTTGTGACCATTTGGGGAGTGAATTTGCAGATGGAAGATCTCTTTCTCTGTCTCTCTCTAACTGTGCCTTTCAAAAATGAATCTTAAAAAAGAAAACAGTCGTCTTGCTCCAAATGTCCACAGTGTTCCCTTTGAGAGAAGCAGGGGCTTAGCCACTTTGTCCCGTTGGGCTCTGAGCCACCCGTGGCTTCTGTGCCCAGCACTGCTGAGATACGTGGGGGAAGCGCAGGTGCTGTGACCCCGGGAGAGCTTGGGTGCCTGTCCCCAGCCCTCCCTTGGCGTCCCGCAGCTCTGCAGAGCTATCCAGGAGGCCCTGCTCTCTCAAGTCTGGCCTCAGCCCTGCGCTGATAGTTAACTTTTTCCATATGCAGGGGCTGCCCCGGGCTCAGATGTGCGGCGGCGCGGCTGGGCTCGGCTTGGGGTGCCGACGGCTTGGCGGTGGCGGCGGCTTGGCGGGCGAGGGGTTCCGGGGGGCGGCGCGCATGGGGGGAAGTGCTGAGGGCGTCCACGCAGCACGTTCCGGCCTGTTAGGAGGACGGCTGTTGGCACCAGGAGAGATCCATCCAGCGGAGCCAGCCCTCATTAATCATCCGGGCGGCTGAGCTGCCAGCTCCTTTCAAGATCTTTCAAGAAGGGTTTTCACCCAAAATAGAGTTGAAAATGTGCTGGGCCCTACTCAGAATCTCATCAGTCTGGGCATTATGGGAAGTGTCAGGCGGGCTGTGACAGACAAGGCCCACTCTGTTCCAGGGGTCCCGACTCCCCACAGCCTGTCATATCAAGCGCCTGATCAAATTTGACAGCTTCATTTGTACCTACAGAATAGATAAAAGGGGCTGTTCATTGAAACAAATGGAGGGGAAGGGGTAGGGGAGGGAGGGGAGGGAGGGTGAGAGGAGCTCGTGTGTGCGTGTGTGTGTGTGTATTGGGGGAGGGACCCAGAGGGAGGGTGTGGCCTGGAGCTCCCGGGGGTGTGCAGCAGGTGTGTGTATGTGGGGAGGCAGCAGGGCAGGGGGACATGGGAGAATCAAGAAGGGGACTGGAGGAAAGGCCCACCTGTGGATGTGACCACTGATAGGTCCCTAAGAACCTCTGCCCTCCAGGCCCTGGGCCCTGCAGCTGTGACAGTGCCAGGACGGTGGTTCCTGGGCACAGGAGGGCCCCTGGGCCGGGTGGCCGGGACTCAGGGAACTGGCCGATGGTGTGTAGCAGGCTCATGCTGCACTTGCACAGTGCTGTAACTCCTGGGTCGTGCTTCTTATCTGTGTGGAGCCCGCTGGGCTGGGTGCTAGATGGCCGCCCCTGTGTGTGTGTGTGTTGAGGAGGGGTGAGGGCTACTTCCCCAAGTCACCCTCGCAGGTGCGAGGGGGCTCCCGGACACATCCCGCACAGTCCCACCCAGGGTCCTGCTTCAGCTGCCCGCCATGCCCAGCCTCCTTCCAGCGTCCAGGGTGCTCTGAACACCTGCCACTTGTTCTGAGTCCCTGTCTCTGCCTGTGTTTTGTTGCTGTAACGAAACACCTGGGACCAGGTAATTTGTAAAGAAGAGAGGGTTTACCGAGCGCACAGCTGTGAGGACTGAGAAGTCCAAGAGCGTGGCCTCTGGTGAGGGCCCCTTCCTGTGCTGCATCCTAAGCCGGCAGAGGGCATCATGGGTGACACGGAGCAGGCCTGTGAGCTCACGTCACCCTCCCTCCCCTTCCTCCTCCTTTAAAATATGTGTTTATTTGGAAGGCAGAGAGAGAGAGAGAGAGAGAGAGAGAGAGAGATTGGGAGATTGGTTGTCCATCTGTTGGTTCACTCCCCAGAAGCCAGGAGCCAGGAGCCAGGAGCTCTATCTGAATCTCTCACATGGACACAGGGGCCCAAGCACCTGGGCCACACTATGTTGCCTTGCCAGGTTCATTGTCAGGGAGCTGGATCAGAAGTGGAGCAGCCATGAGTGGGGGCTTAACCCACTGTCCCACAATGCCTGCCCCTCTCTTCCTCTTAAAAACCCAGTGATGCCACAGTGGGGACCCTACCCTCACGACCTCATCTAATCCCAATGCCTTCCCAAGGGCTCCGCCTCCAAACACCATTGATGTACAGCTCCGGAGAGTAGGTTTTGGGGCACACATTCCAACTAGAGCCCCCCCCCCCCCCCCTTTGCTTCTTACCGTCATTGGTTGCCTCACACTATTTCTTCTCCTAGATTAGAAGCAGTTTGCTGGGAGGGGTCATGTCATAGCATCTCCAGAAACACGTTTGCGCGGGTGATTAGCACTCCACAGGCGTATGCTCACTGCAGGGCCGTCAGGAGCCCAGCCTGCCTTCACAGGCCTGAGGGCCCCTTTCTGACCTGTGCTGTTTCCAGGGAGAGGACCAGAGGTTAGCAAGCCTCCCGCTAATTCGCCTGCAGCCAGGTGGCGCTGTTGGGAGACTCGGAAAAAGACCACTCCCTGCCAGGCTAGTGCAACCCCAGGCCAGGTCTTAGGGGCTAGCAGGGGAGTTCCCTTGGCTGGCTGCAGGCGTGTGGGCAGAACAGTTCCTGGTGGCCCATGGTGATAAGACACAGGGTTTTGGAATCAGATGGACTTGGTCGCGATAGACTGTGTTTAGAAAGAAACTTGTAGCAGGGAGTGGCATTGGGGTTGAGTGACAGCTCGTATGCGAGGTGTGCAGTCGGTACTCGACCCGTGTGAGAGCAGGACAAGGCTCACATCCGACCCCCATGGCCCAGACCTTGTCACATGCATTTAGAGTGCACGCTGTGGACGGCTCTGGCTGTCAGTGGTCACTGATCATGAGCTTTCTGCAGGTTTCCTGGGCGGTAGCATTGTCTGCGGCCAATAGGTCAGAGGTCTCTCTCCTTGTCAGGAGGGCTCGGCTCCTGGAGCAAGCTGGCAGGTGTTTGGAAGCCCCAGTCCTGTGGAGTAGGCAGAAGGCCGCAGATCCTATTGGTCTCACATCCTGGGCCTTCTGTGCTAACCACACTGGAGCCAGCCTTGTCTGGCTAGGCACCTGGGAGACCTGGGGCCTCAAATGTCAACTTTCTCCAGGTCAGTGGGTTCAATGGGTTGCCAGGGGGCATCTGCATGGTAGGGCTCGAGGAGGCAGGGTGGTGGGTGAGGGACGGGTGGCCCTTGGCAGTCACCCTATAGATTCAGTCGCCCCTGTGTAGAATGAGCGTGGGAGGGGCGGGTTGGGAGCTGCTCAGATAGCACCCAGGCTGGTTGTGCTTCGAGCACTCTGTTCCTTGGTGCCAGGGAGGACCAGCGGCCCACACGCGTAGTAAGAAGGGCTGTGGCTGGAGGGTCACTTTTGGCTGGAGGATCATGAGCGTGGGATGGTGGCCTGAAACAGGTCTTTCCTCTGCTCCAGCCCTCCAGTGCTTCCCCGCCAGTCTGCAAGCCTGCCTAACTCAGGGGTACAGGTGATGCCCTCTGGTGAGACTAAACCTCAGGTCCCAGAAACCTAACCAACCATGGATCTGGGTGCTGCCGGGCAGGACTTCTGCAGATGGGACTGGAGTCCCCAGGCAAGTCGACTTCGAGTGGATTTAAAGGGAAGGGAGCTGGAGTGGCCTTGACCTCACTAGGCCTTGGCTGAGCTCAGAGACTCCAAACAGCTTATGCAGGGGGAGCCTCAGCCTGTGGTCCTCCCTCCCTGACTGCCTACCCTGCAGTTTTCTGCATTGCGTCCCCTGGCTCTGCCACTGTGTCGGCCAAGGCCTGGCTGAAAATGCCTTCCTGTGTATATGTATGTGTATATATATATATATATATATATACACTAACATTGTGTATTTATTTCTAGCTTATTTGAAAGGCAGAGAGAGAGAGAGAGATCTTCCCTCTGCTGATTCACTCCCCAAATGCCTGCAACAGCCAGGACACAGCCAGGCCAAAGCCAGGAGCCTGGAACTCAATCCAGTCTCCCACTGTGGGTGGCAGGGACCCAACGATTGAGGCCATCACCTCTGCCCGCCTCCCCCGCCCACCCCAGGGTGTGCACCGGCAGGAAGCTGGATCGGAAGTGGAGGAACTGGAGCTGGAACTGGACTTGGCTGTGAGGAGGTAATGCCCGGCACACATGACCCCCGCACCTGTGCCATGGCTCACACAGGTGATGCCATGGGAGACACCGCCTGGTGGGCTCAGCCTCTCATTTCTGCATGTGGTGGTGCCCATGTGTGGAGTTGTCAGAAGAAAGGAATTGCCAAGTCTTCTTTATGGACCGAGTCCAAGCCTGTATATAACTTGCACCACGTACACACGGACATTCACAAATGCACCCGCCCGGCAAAGCAAGCAGGATATGGGAGCTGGTGGGGGTGGGGGGAGAGGGACACGGGCAAGCGCCAGCAGTTTCCAGATTGCTGTTTCCATTCTGAAATCTGGCTCTGATTTAAACTCCGAGAGATCACTTTATTTTATCTTCTACAGAGCTGCAAGGTGCCCACTGCCCACTCACAGTGCAGGTATACCCCTCACTGTGGTTTGATTTTTAACTGCTTTTCATTTGATTTTTAAAAACATTTGTTCCTTTATTTGAAAGGCAGAGTTACAGAGAGGCAGAGGCAGAGGCAGAGAGAGGTCTTCCATCCGCTGGTTCACTCCCCAGATGGCCGCAGTGGCTGGAGTTGTGCTGATCCGAAGCCAGGAGCCAGGAGCCAGGAGCTTGTTCTGGGTCTCCAATGTGGGTGCAGGGGCCCAAGGACTTGGGCAATCTTTCACTACTTTCCCAGGCCATAGCACAGAGCTGGATTAGAAGAGGAGCAGCTGGGACTTGAACTGGCATCCATATGGGATGCCAGCACTGCAGGCGGCAGCTTTACCCACTATACCACAGTGACAACCCCTCATTAAAAAAAAAATTATTTAGGCCGGCGCCGTGGCTCACTAGGCTAATCCTCCACCTTGCGGTGCCAACACACTGGATTCTAGTCCTGGTCGGGGTGCCGGATTCTGTCCCGGTTGCCCCTCTTCCAGGCCAGCTCTCTGCTGTGGCCAGGGGGTGCAGTGGAGGATGGCCCAAGTCCTTGGGCCCTGCACTCCATGGGAGACCAGGAGAAGCACCTGGCTCCTGCCATCGGATCAGCGCGATGCGCCGGCTGCAGCGCGCCAGCCACGGCAACCATTGGAGGGTGAACCAACAGCAAAAGGAAGACCTTTCTCTCTGTCTGTCTCTCTCACTGTCCACTCTGCCTGTCAAAAAAAAATTATTTACTTATTTAAAAAATTTATTTATTTACTTAAGAGGCAGAGTACAGACAGAGAAGTCTTCCATCTGCTGGTTCACTGCCAAATGTCTGCAATCGCTGGAGCTGTGCCGATCTGAAGCCAGGAGTTTCCTCCAGGTCTCCCATGTAGGTGCAGGGGCCCAAGCACTTGGGTCATCTTCCACTGCTTTCTCAGGCTATCAGCAGGGAGCTGGATCAGAAGTTAAGCAGCTGGGACTAGAACTGGCGTCCATATGGGATGCTGTGCTGCAGGTGGATGCTTAACCTACTACGCCACAGCGTAAGCCTCAGATTTGTTTTGAAAGAGTTACAGAGAGATGAAGGGAGAGAGAGAGAGAGAGAGGGGGAGAGAGAGAGAGAGAGAGGTCATCTATCCGTTTGTTCACTCCCCAAGTGGCTGTAATGATCAGAGCTGGGCCAGGCTGAAGCCGGGAGCCAGGAGCTTCACTAGCTCTCCCACATGGCCTAAGTACTTAGGCCATCTTCTGTTGCTTTCCCAGGCCCTTAGCAGAGAGCTGGATCAGAAGTGGAGCAGCTAGGACTTGAATTAGTGACCATATGGGATGCTGGTGCTGTAGTGGATGGCTTAACTCGCTACACCACAGCGCTGGCCCCCTCTGCTTTCCATTTTTTTCTCTTTTCAGTTCCATTTTTTAAAAGCAATTAGCTGCAGGCTATGACAAACTTGTCCTTGGTTTCAACTCATGGGGTTCTCAAAATGATTTTAAATACTTTGCCAGCCATGGCAGCACCCTACACCATCTCTGAATCACCCACCGGCAGCACTCTGTCTGCCAATCACTCTATCACCCAATTCAACAACATCTGTGCTTCGTTCATTTTGATGGGGGCAGTGCTCTGGGGGACAAACGCGTGGCACAGTCCCTCTGTGTCCCCTGCCCTCAACCCTAGTTGATGTGATGTCACAAGGCTTCTCTTGCTTCTACAGCTGCTCTTCTTACAGGAACCTCAGAATCATGTGAGACTGAGGCTGGTGACAGAGCACCATAGCCAACTCTGACCACCTTTTTAAGCATTTTATAAACTCACAGACTACTCCAGTTGGACCCATTACAGAAATGGAAAAATAAAAAACGATTGACTTGCCTGAGATCACACAGCCATGGGATTTTATTTTAGTTGATGTTACTCTGTTTTTGAACAACTTGAAAGACAGAGCAATGGAGAGAGAGAGAAAGAATGATCTGTCTTCTATTTGCTTGTTTGTGCCCAGAACAGCCAGGGTTTGGCCAGGCTGAATCCAGGAGCCTGGAACTACATCTGGGTTTCCCACACGAATGGCAGGGGCCCAAGCACTTGACTCACCACCTGTTGCCTCCTAGGATGCATTAGCTGAGAGCTGGATTGGAAGCCGAGTAGCTGGGACTTGAACCAGCCCTCTGAGAGGGGATGCCAGCATTCCAAGCAGCGACACTGAGCCGCAATGCCCATCCAGGTCTTAGAGCTAGGTGGTAAAAATCTAGGCTCTCAGACTCCCATTCCAGTGCTCTTTCTACTCACTGTGTGTTGTCTAGGTATCTGGACTTCCCAGGGCAGCCCTAATGTCCAGTAAAGTATGTTTCTTCTGCTGATTTCCATTTTGAAGTTTGCAAAATGTGGCCACTTTGCTTCCTCTCAACCAACAAGTCCAACTTCTTTGCTCCTAGAAAGATGCTCCAGGGCCTCTGTGATCCAAACCCACGGTCGGCCAGTTGGTTGGTCGGTTGGCCGGCTTTTCCTGCTTTTGGAGGGGGGAATCACATCGCGATCGGGAAAACGTGGAGGGGGCTTCATTTAGGAAGGCAGGCAGGCCATTTCCGTGCCTGGCATGCCATGTGGAAGGTGCAGGCTGATGTGGGCAGGAGAAAATTCAGAGGAGTTATGCCTGGCTTCACAAGGCACTGGGCACGGGGTGACTGGCTTGGAGGCTCGCATCCCATCCTCTCACCACTATGGAATGAAGGCCCCACGCACCACCCAGCTTTCAACAGAGGTCTGGCTTAGGGGGAACTGGGGAGTCGCAGGTCCCCCTCCCCTCCCTCGGCCCCTGCAGCTCCACCCTCAGATGCCCGCGGTTAGCACCTCAGCATCTCCTGTCCTCTCCACTCTGCACTGCACACTTTCGCCATCAGATCACCACAGATGTGTCCTGTGACAGTGGTACGCATCTCAGGGACATGTCCCCTCCGCCCCCTGATCATAAATCGGGCAGGAAGTTTGTGCTTCCTTGGGTACCGCCCGGCACCCAGCAGCACGCTGTAAATTCCCCTTTGTCGCTTCTCCAATACTCCTGGTCACGAGAGACCTCGGCTGTCCACACACGAGAAAGTAGTCACTGCCACTTCCGTGGTCCCTCTGCCTCTTTGTCAAAGTTGAAACCAATGCAGGGGTCTCTACCGGTGTACCCACCCCGCCTCACCCCTGCACCATAGAGTTTGCTTTGTTTGTGTTTTTCCCCTGGCCTCGCCTGGTCCTGGCTTCTCCCTCTTGGACCCAGGGGCTGACAGCTGGTCTGGGGGTGGGGGGAGGCTGGGAGGGGAAAACGAGGGCCTGCTGAGTGCTACAATAGGGCAGGCTTTGTCCAGGGGCCATGGTGACCTTGGAGCTGAGTGCCTGGGGACGACCAACGGGAGGTAGTTTCCTCCCCTCCCTGGGCTGTAGATTTTTTAATGTCTTCTTTGTTGGTCTGGGCCCCTGGATACTGAAGTGAAGGGAGCGACTGCTCCCCCCCCTCGCGGACAAAAACACGGTGCATGCTTTTCCTGTTTAAACAGGGTGCACTTGTGAAGTGCCCTGACTTCGCACACACCCAGGCCCGGCAACGGCTGCAATAAATCAATAGGAAAATAGAAGCTGCCAGTTAGACTAAACAAGTGCATTTGCAAAGACGGCTAGCCCTCATTAATCACTCTGACAGTCCTAAAAACACATTTCCCCTCTAATGACTGTATTTGGATAATCAGTGCTTTTTCCTCTTCGGTCAGAGTTTGAGTAACAGACAGCTGGTGTTATTACAGCCATTGGGGAGGGCGGGCTGGGATTAGGGTCGAAGGAGAGCCATCCACTGGAAGGGGGCTTGGCTGCAGGGCTGCTGTTATGCAATAATGAGGGGGGCTCTGTGCTGCCATTGACGGCTCTGGCTCTGGGGGAGACTCCCCAAACCTGGACACCCACCTGCATGAGGCAAATATAAAAGCGCCTCACTGCTGGGTTTTACGAGCGGCAGCGCCGGCGGACCTGGCCCCGCTTGGGGAGGTGGGAGTTTTCTTGGGAAGGAGACGGCTCGACGCGATCTGGCTTTCGCTTGCTTGAGGTGACTTTGACTTTCCCCGAGAAAGTTTGAAACCCGGCACATTCCTCTTTATAAATGATGTAACACATTAATGCACAGCACATTATGAAAATGGTAATTCAAACCCACGGTGCTCCAAATTAAACCATACATTATCGGATGCACTCAGCCATCTATTTCGCAAAAAGACAGGATGAATGAAATCAAATCAAACAGAACACCGGAGTGCGGCTTCCTCCACGGGATGGTGAATACGGCGCAGGGCCCCGGGATTACGGCAGGATGAATTGCACCGTAACCCAGGCGTACATCGGAAGGGACTTAGTGCCTACACAGAGAGACACAAGCCCCACGCACGGGGCAGGGCAAGGCCACTGGACAGGGCAGGGGTCCCTACGTCTCGCACTCGGGCAACCAGTGTCCCAGGAAGCAAGAAGCCCAACAGGACACACTTCCGTCCAAGGCCAACCCACGTCCGAGGGTGAGACTTTTACTCCTCCTCCCTTGCTCTCACTGCTGCCCACAAGGCCACAAAAATAACCAGGCAAGAGGTGTGAAAACAGGACCCGGAGCCAGCAACTCCCAGGGTCTCAGGTTCCAGCCCTGTGGCTTCCACCCTTCCTGGGGCCTTGGGAACACCCGCCCAGTTTCTGGCGCCGGGAAGAGACCAGGGGAAAGGAGGGGAGCAGGACTCGGAAGAGAAGGAGGTGGACTCGAATCTCAAAGCTGAATCAATCATGCAAATCAACAGTTGGTAGGGGAGGGCTGACTCTATTAACGCGCCAACTTTGCTTCATGGGAATTGAGCTATTGAAAGCGAGGAACTCCCCCACAGCTAATTAAGCAGCCACCTTTCCTAGGAAATCTGCATCTCCCTGGTGGGCAGGATCTCTCCTCAGTTACCTGCCCCTTGGGGTCGTGTTCCAGTGGTAGTTGGGGGCAGCCCGGGTCCCCGCCCCCCAGCCACCAGCCTCCTTCCCAGTCCCCCAAAGCAACCAATACATTTGACAGGAGAAATTCAGGTGGGAGTTTTTCATCCTTCACTGCCCCCCAAGGGTGCCAGGTCAGTTCCCCCTGGTCTGTGGGATTGCGCTGGCTCTGGGAAATCGGGAGTGTCCTCCTCCAGCTCTTTCCCACGGTGCCGGGGGCGCCCTGAAATCTGTAAAGTGACGGGGAAGCCCAGGTCTCCTTGCAGAAGGAGCAGGGTCAGTTACAGCAGGCATGCAAAACCGCACAAAACCAAGGGGCTGGGATGGGACTTGTGAGGAGCGGAAAGACCGGGAAGAAAGAAACAGCCAACAAAACAGAGAAGAAGGACAGCAGAGCACCATTTCAGGTCTTCCAATCCAAACCCCAAGAAATCCGACCACACTGGTCCCCCAGGGAGGCGCTGCTTGTAGCCTGGTTCTGCCAGCCCAGGGACACCAGCAGCCCCGGATCCTTTCCCTGGGACCCACACAGGGTCTTAGCATGGTCAGTGCTGACTGCACACGAACACAGAAGACACTGCACACAACCACACAGACACTGCACACAAACACACAGATGGTACACATGATCACACATGCACACGAACACACAGACACTGCACACAAACACACAGATGGTGCACACGAACACATGCACTGCACACGAACACAGATGCTGTGTATGACCAGACAGTGCACATGAACAGATGGTGCTCACAGACACTGCACATGAACACAGACACTGCACACGAACACACACATGAACAGACACTACACATGAACACACAGACACTGCACGTGAACACACAGACACTGCACATGAACACACACATGAACAGACTCTACACATGAACACACAGACACTGCACATGAACACACAGACACTGCACATGAACAGACACTGCACACGAACACACAGACGGTGCACACGAACACACACTACACATGAACAGACACTGCACACGAACACACACTACACATGAACACACAGATGGTGCACAGTCACTACACACGAACACACAGATGCTGCACATGACCACACAGACATTGTACATGACCACACAGACACTGCACATGAACACACAGATGGTGCACATGACCACACATTGCATATGAACTCACAGACGCTGCACATGACCACACAGATGGCACACACGAACACACTGCACAGACACTGCACACAACCACAGACACTGCACATGACCATACTGACAGTGCATATGAACATACACTGCACACAACCACAGATGCTGCCACGAACAGACACTGCACATGACCATGCAGACAGTGCACACGATCACAGAGATGGTGCACATGAACACACACACTACATATGAACACACTGTATACGAACACAACACTACACACGAACACACAGATACTGCACACTGCCAGACACTACATACAACCACACTGACACTGCACATGAACACACAGACAGTGCACATGACCACATTGCACATGCACACACTGCACGTACACACAACACAGATACTGCATATGAACACGGAATGCACACGAATACACACTGCGCATGAACACAGACACTGCACAAGAACACACACACTGCACATGCGCACAGATGGTGCACACACAGACTGCACACGAACACAGACTGCACAAAAACTACACACAAACACAGACACTGCATATGTACACAGACGGTGCACATGAACACACAGATGGTGCACACACAGACTGCACACGAACACAGACACTACACACGAACTGCACACAGATGGTGCACATGAACAGACGGTGCACACGGACACTGCACATGAACACGGACACTGCACACAAGCGCAGACGGTGCACACGCACACCCAGACACTGCACAGAGCACTCTCTGCGCTGTGGTAGAGTCCCCAGAGCGCGGGCTGAGACGGCACCCCCACCCTCCACCCGGAGCGCTGGTGCCCACGCCGTTCGCGCGGTCAAGCCAAGCCGAGAGCCCGGATCCCAAAGCCACGCAGCGCCCGCGTGGAGCGGAGGCCAGCAGGGGGCGCGCGAGGCCGCCGCACAGCGCGGGCCAGCGTGGCCCCGCGCACCCGCCGCCCGGACGCACCCGGCTGCGGCGCCGAGGCGGCACGCGAGACGGCGGCCCACTCTGGGCTGTGGAAGCCTGAGTCGGGCGAGCGAGCGAGCGCAGCGAACAAGCCGGGGGCCGGCTTCACGGTCCCCTTCTCAGCAGCCCCAGGCCCGGTTCCCAGCACGACTCTGGGGGTACAGGCGAGGGGGAGCCCCCACGCCCTCAGCAGGGCCGCCGCCTCCGAAACCCCGGGCGGGCCGCCTGCCGCTCGCCTGCCCGCCACCAGGGGGCGCCGGCGGCACGCCGTCTCCGCCCGCCCGCCCGCCCGCCGGCCTCGGGGCCCTTCCGCAGCCGCGGCCCCGCGAACCCCAGTTTTACAAATGCCTCCCCCGACCCCCGTCCCCGGGTTCAACGTTTGACACGAACGCGACGCCGGGCGTCTGGGTAAGCGCGTCGGCGCGGGACTTTCTGGAGGAACGAGGCGTTCCGCCGCCGCCGGGCTGGCTGCGAGCGGGACGGCGCGGGAGGCGACAGAGAGACACACCACGGTGTGAATATAGCCAAGAATTCCATTTATTAACAAAATAAGTCTTACCAAGGGAGCGCTCTGTTCACCCCACACGGGCCCCGCAGCCCCCGGCGGGGCGGGGAGAAGACCCCGGGCCGCTGCCGCCGCGGGGGGGGGGGGGCGTCCGCCGGAGGGGGCTCGCCGAGGACCCCGCCCCCGCCGCCGCAGCCCGGCCTAGGCAGAGAGACCACGACTATAATGCACTTTGCAGAAAAAAAAAAATTAAATTAAAAAAAGAGCCGAGCTCCACGCCAGCGGGCGGCGGGACCACCAGTGTCGGGGCCCGGAGGGAGGGGTCTGGAAGGGGGCCGGGGACAGGGGTGAGGGGGTCAAGGGTCGGGGGCCAGGTGCACCCCTCCGTGGTGAGCTCGGGGTGGGGGAAGCTCCGGTGGGGGAGCAGGGCAGTCAATGGGGGGGCCCAGACCCAGGGTCCCTCGGGAGGGGACGCAGGGCTGCCGCTAAGAGGCGCTCACGGGCCCCTCCCCCCTGCACCCCAAACCGTGTTACAGAAACCATAACTCCGCTGCTTGTCCAAAGGAAAAAACCAGAACCTCGAATGGAAGCAAACCAGAGGGGAAAAGGAGGGTGGGGGTGGTGATGGTGGTGATGGTGGTGGTGGTGGTGGGTGTTGTTTCAAGGGGAGCAGACGCATGCAAGAAATCCCCCTGCGAGGGAAAACCGAACTCACCCTCCTTCCCTAAAACCAAACCAAGCAGGAAAGGAAAAAAAAAAAAGCATCAAACTTTAAAAAACTTCTACCTAAGGGGTGGGGGTGGGGGGTGAAAAAAAGGGCAGGAAGAGGGGGCGGGGATGTAGTTATTGGTGTGATTAATATTATTACAGCCTTTCTGCATACCATCGACTCGTGTGGGCCGTTAATGCACTTATATTCCCAGCTTGTAAGCGAACAGTAAATAAATACACAGTCCGGTGGGGAGGGCGGGGGGCTTCCGGCGGGGCGAGCAGCGAAGCGGGAAGCGGCGGCGGCGGCGGCGGTGGCCGGTGGCCGGAGGGGCCGCAGTTACTGGTACCCGAGCGCAGAGGCCGAGGCCAGTCTCTGTCCGTACAGCGCGTATGGCGAGTAGTAGGGTCCGGCTGTGGGCAGCGACGGCACGGCCAGGCCCCCCGCTGTGGATAAGTGGCCCTTGCCATAAGGGTGGTACCGGCTTAGCCCCAAAGTGTGTGGACTCCGCATGGACAGCGACCCGGGGCTGCCGGGCGCGGCGGGCGGGGGCAGGTGCAGGTGGCAGGAGGCGGCGGCGGCGGCGGCGGCAGCGGCGGCAGCGGCGCTGCCCAGGCCCGAGGCCCCGGGGTAGGCGGCCAGGAGTTTCTCGGCGCCCGGCAGGGCCGTGTGAGTCCGTAGGTGGCTGAGCAGCTCCTCCGAGGTGGCGAAGCGCTTGTCGCAAGGCCCGCTGGCCGCCACCCAGTTGCAGCTGTGCGGCAGAGGTTCGTTCTGCAGCATGAAGCCATAGGTGTAGAGTGGGTGGCCGGGGAGCGCGCCCTGGGCCGCGCTGGACGAGAGCGCAGCGGGCTGCAGCGGGTGCCCGGGGTACACCAGCGGGTAGCCCCCCGCCTTCAGGCTGGGCCCTGCGGGGTCGTGCGCGCTGCAGGTGGAGCAGCTGGAGCCGCCGAGGTGCGAGGCGCTGTGGTAACCTCCCAGGCAGTAGGGGTCACGGCATAATCCCTGCAGGAAGGAGGGCGGAGAGGCCCCGGTGAGTGGGCTGGAGCTGGGGGGCTTCCCGGGCGGCAGCCCCAGGCCCCCCGACAGCTGGCTCCCCACGAGGCCGGACTTGCTGGGATCCAGGCCAGGCACGAACTGGGACGGGTAGCCGGCGTAGGCGCCCACGATGGAGCCGTGGTAGCCGATGCTGGAGGGAGGCAGCGGGAATACCGAGTGGCCGGGTTTGTAGGGCGACACCGGCGCCACATGGCCAGCCCCCACCAGGGCCGAGGGCGGCTCCGACTTGCGCTCAGAGGACCCGGCCTCGGCGCCGCCGCCGTGTGCGCTTGGCTCCCCGCCGCCGCCAATGCCGCGGCTCACGGCCGCCGGCTCTGGGCTGGGCTTGGGTTCCTGGTCTTTCTTGTCCAGCTCGCCGCCGCCGTTCTTGCAGTCCGAGTGGTGTGGGGAGCCGCCGCGGGAGCCGCCGGGCGAAGACGAGGACGAGGTCGCGGACACTGCCGCTCCATGCGGGGGAAAGGGCGGGCAGGCGGCGCTGGGAACCCTGAACCCCGCCTTGTCCCCCGGGGACGAGGCGGACGAGGAGGAGGTGGAGGACACGGAGGACGAGCCGCTGTCTTTGCGGGAGTCGCCGCCGCCGGAGCCCTTGGAGTAGGGCTTGAAGCTGGATTTGTCCTCGGCCGGGGCGTCTCCCAGCTGCTTGAGCGCGGCGGACGCGGAGCCGGCGCCTGGGGCCGAGCGGCCGGGGTCCTTGTCTGCTCCCAGCCCGTTGGCCGCGGCCGCTACGGAGTTGAGCTTGGACGAGGGCGGCGGGTCGGGCTTGCCGATCTGCGAGCAGGTCTGGGCCAGCAGCGCCAACGGACTCTTCTTGGCGTCCAGCTGTGGGCGACAGAGGCAAGGGGAGAGGCGAGGGGGTGAGATTCGGAGGCCGGCGGGGCGGGCAGGGGGGACCGGGGAGGGCCTCGGGACGACGACTGTGGACAGAGGGCGAGGGCCGGGCCCGGGCGGGGCGGCACGGAGAGCACCGCGCTTTCACGGCCAGGCGATACCGGCGTGCGTCACGGGCCCGGGGAACCGGGCAGTGGAAGGGGATCGCCAAGGGCCGCCGCGGGAGAAGGTGACTTTTCCGGGGTCAGGGCTGTGGCTCGGCCCCCGTTCGCTCCAATTTCTCCTTCTCCCGGGCCCGGGGAGAAACTTATTCCTCTAGTTTGGAGGAAGTTCGTTTGGGACGGGTTTATGGCGATGGCGCCGCGGGTCGGGAGCGGAGAGAGAAGCGCTTTCTGGAGCCAGGGCGGCAGTCGGTGCTCTGCTCGCGGCCCCTCCCTCCTTCCCTGCCGGGGAGGGCACCCGGGCAAGAGGGAGGAAGAAACGCCGGGCTCGGGAGCGCCTGGGCGCCGTGCGCCCTAACCGTATCGGCAGAGGCGGAGTGGGACCCAGGCGGGTCAGGGCTTCCAGGAGAATCAAGCGAGTTGGGGCGGCGGGGGGAGGGGCCGGGAGAGGCCCCCGAGAGTTCACCTCTGGCCCGGAAACTGGGTGCCGGAGGAAAAGTAAAGCTCCCAGCGTGGGCTCCCAGAACAGATCCAAACCGAGAAAGCAGGAGCGCCAACGGCCCGGGCGCGGACGAGGCACCTCCCTTCGGGAAGCCAGGGGGAGAGACCCGATGGGCTCAGATCCCTGTTTCCCGTGCTTTCTCACCCTGCCCGCCAGCGTGGCCGGACTCGGGCGTCGCGCCGAGCCCCAGGGCGCAGGGCGCAGGGCGCAGGGCAGTGGAGCCATCGGCGGTGGGGCGCGCGGGGGGGGGGGGGGGCGGCGGCGGCGCCGGACAGGCAGCGGCCGGGAGACTGACCTCAATGGGGCTCACGGGCGTGGAGGACAGCGGCTGCAGGTACTCCGGGTGCAGGAGGTGGCCGGTGTGGGCGCTCAGCATCTTCAGGATCCTGATAGGGAGCCGGTTCGCCTGGCGCAGGGGGTCCGCCGGGGGCAAGAGGGACACCGCCGCCGGCACCGCCGGCCTCTTCCCGCCGCCGCTGCCGCTGCTTTCGGGTGTCCTTGGGTTAGATCCAGCGGGCGAATCGCTCATTTGGAGGAGGCAGCGCCGCTGGGGGGGGCCCGGGGAGCAGCGGGAGGCGAGCTCCCGGGGCGGGTGGCTCGCTCCGCAGCGTCGAGCGCGGGGCCGCGGCCGCTGCCTGCTCGCCGGCTCCCCTCCTCCACCGCCGCCGCTAGCCCCGGCGAGCCACACAAAAACCTTCGCCTTCCGCGAGCCGCACGTCAAATAGCCGCGATCGGCAGCCACACTTCAAAGGGATCGCCGCACCCGCCCAATCGCAGCTCTCGCCGGGACCCCAGGGCGGGGACAGCGGCGGGCGGAGGCCGGCGCCGCCGGTGGGCGGGGAGAACCTTAAAGGGTCCGCGCGCGAGCGCCGCCGCCACCCGGGCCTGTCCCCCACGAGGCCCGGCTCCCGCGCCTCGGGGTCCTTGCGGGGCCTCGTCGGTGCCCGGCCCTCCGATGCCGTTCTCTCGCCCCCCGCCCCCAGGCCTGTCTCTCTTCCCGCCCCGGGGGCTGTCACCGGGTAGTGCGCGGCGCCGGCGGAGGTGCGCTGGGGTCCCAGCGTCTCCTGCAGGCCTCGCGCTCGCGCGCGCGTGTGTGGGTGTGTGTAGGGGTGCGGGCCGCGCCCCCCAAGTCCCGGCCCTTCTCGGGGCCCTGGTCGCCTGCCACTGAGCAGCCTGTCCCGAGCGTGTTTCCTTGGAAGCGCCGCAACCTGGGAAGCGCCCGCTGTTGTCCGGACGCGGCGAGAGCTGCCCCCGGCCCCTTGAGCCTGTCCGGTCCGAAGCCCGCAGGCTCCAGAACTTCTGGGGGAGGCCGGTGGCGACCCAGCGCCCCGGGTTCCCAGGCGGGGCGTTGGGGGTGTGTTTTAGGCCTCTCGGGGCGCCCTGTCTGATGGCCAGGGGTCGCGTGTCTGCTGCGCTCCCAGCCGCTGGTCTGGGGGCTCCCGGCTCAGCAAGAGGCCGGTGTCCAGAGGATGGGACCTCTCCTAAGTGCTGGACGGCGACACACACTCCGGAGGCGACCCCCTCATTCTTTTCACGCCGGGGGAGGAGGAAAATGCAGAGGGAAATTTCAGAATGGAAACTTTAGGAAAGATCCGCAACACGCTGCTCAGCTCCCGGTGTCGATGGGATGAAGTGGCAAGCGTCAGCTTTGCGCTCCGCAGAGGTTTGCCGAAGTCCCGGTCCTGACGTTGGAGTTGCCGACCCGCCGCTCTTCAGCAGAGGAAGCCGGTCTTTGTGCGCCGGCCTCCGGGGAGCCCGCTTCCCCGTGCTCGCAGCGCCCGGTGGAGGCGCGCTCGTGTCGCCCTGTCGCTGGGAGCACCGCCTTGCCAAGCCCCCATCCATCACGGTACTGTCAGCTTGCCGCTTGGGGCCCATGACCCCAGGACTGCCCGTTCCTGACCCTGGCGAGCTGACCCCTTCCCTCAGACCGCAGGCGGACCCACGACGAGGACAGGGGATTCCAGAACGAAGTCACTCTCACAGAAACCATAGTCAATGTCTTTGCCACGCCCAGCTCTGTGCAGGCCACAGCAGGCACGGCTCTCAGGCCACATCAGCCCCACGAGGAGTCAAATGCGCACCCCTGCTGATTTGGGGACGGTATGGAGAGACCTCTTAGAAATTGCACAGGCTCGGGCCTGCGCTCTGGGTTAAGGGCTGCCGGCCATGCAGGCCTCCTGTAAGAGCTCCGGTGCCAGCCCAGGCTGTTCCACTTCTGATTTTGCTCTTGGAAGGAAAGAACCAGACGAAGGTCCAAGTGCTTGGGTCCCTCCACCCTCTTGGGAGACCTGGATGGAGTTTGGGTTGGCCATCTGGGGAGTGAACCAGCGATGGAAGATCTGTGTCTCCCTTTCTCTCACCCAGCCTTTTAAATAAGTGAAATAAATGTCAAAACCAAAACAAACAAGACAAAAAAACAGAGACCCTCCCTCCCCAGATTTTAATCCTGGTAAAGCCAAGTGGCAAAGGGTGCCCTGAGTGGGAGGTGTCAGCCATACGGCAAGAGGGGTACAGGACTGGAAGGGAATGATGGGGGGTCCCATTTATTTTACTTTTATTTATTTGTTCATTTGGAAGGCAGAGTTAGTAAAGAGAGAGGGAGAGACAGAAAAGAGAAAGCACCATCCACTGGTTCACTCCCCAAATGATCCAAACGGTCAGAGCTAGCCTGATCCGAAACCAGGAACCTGGAGCTTCTTCTGGGTCTCCCACGCAGGTGCAGGGGCCCAAGCACTAGGGCCATCTTCTGCTGCTTTCCCAGGTGCAATGGCAGGGAGCTGGATCCGAAGAGGAGCAGCCAGGACTCAAATGGTGCCCCCATGGTATGCCTGCGCTGCAGGCAGTGGCTTAACCTGCTGCACCAAAGTGCTGCCGCCTCCCCCCTCTCCGTTAATTTTATCGTGGTGGGCTCTGCCCCTGCCGGCCCCTGAACATTATGGCCTGGCTGTCCCCGCCGGCATCGCCTTGAACAGTGCAGGGCTACTTCACGGTATGTAGAAAGAAAACAGAAGTGAGCTGCTCTGCAGAGGGGCTGGCTTTTGTAGGCGTGTTTGTGGGAGGAAGAGCTGGGAAGAGGGGAGACCTAGGAGACAAAGATGAAAGAACCCTTGATTATTGTAACCAGCCCAGCTGTGAGAGTGAGCCAAGAAATCTTTCTAGGACCCAAGCAGATGTGTGTTAGAAATGATTAATGGGAAATGAGTTGGGAGGAAAAGGGGAGGGGGAGAGAGAGAAAAGGCGTTCAGGAATTTGGGAGGGAAAGATGGAAAAGAGGGGGCAGGAGCAGCAGGGAGCTGGGAGAAGAAAGCAGGGCAATGGAATATTTGCTCTTTATCCTGAGAGGGAAAGAGGAGGAGAAAGGAGAGGATGGCCGAGAGGAAGGGAGACAGGAGGAGGTGAGACGGGGTGGCTGGGCTGGGAGAGGGGAGTGGCTCAGGTAACAGAGCAGGCCTCACCCCCTTAGCTCTCTGCAGTGACCATGGATAGCACCAGCAGAGGGGAGGCCAGCCTGCCCCTGCTCCCAGGGCAGACTTCCAGAAGTGCACAGGGGAGGGACACACTTTAGGGGGGGCTGATGAGAGCCCCAGGTCTCTTTGGCTGGATCCAGTCAAACGTCTTTGGAGGGAAAAATGTTAACCCGTACTGATCCAGGCCAGAGGCCTCATTAAAACCCTGTTGGGGCTGGTGCCGCGGCTCAATAGGCTAATCCTACGCCTGCGGCGCTGGCACCCTGAGTTCTAGTCCCGGTTGGGGTGCCGGATTCTGTCCCGGTTGCTCCTCTTCTAGGCCAGCTCTCTGCTGTGGCCTGGGCGTGCAGTGGAGGATGGCCCAAGTGCTTGGGCCCTGCACCCGCATGGGAGACCAGGAGAAGCACCTGGCTCCTGGCTTCGGATCAGCGCGGTGCACCAGCTGCAGCGCGCCGGCCACAGCAGCTATTGTGGGGTGAACCAATGGAAAAGGAAGACCTTTCTCTCTGTCTCTCTCTTACTATCTACTCTGCCTGTCAAATAAACAAACAAACAAACAAACAACAATAACTGGCCCCTGTTGGAGGGGCCAGTGCTGTGGTACAGTGACATCCCATATGGGCGTCGGTTCGAGTCCTGACTGCTTCACTCCCAATCCAGCTCTCTGCTATGGCCTGGGAAAGCAGTAGAGGATGGTCCAGGTCCTTGGGCCCCTGCACCCACGTGGGAGACCTGGAAGAAGCTCCTGGATCCTGGCTTCAGATTGGTGCATCATTGGCAGTTGCAGCCATTTGGGGAGTGAAGCAGAGGATGGAAAACCTCTCTCTGTTACTCTTTTTCAAATAAATAAAAATAAATCTTAAAAAAAATCCTGCTGGAGAGGCTGGTATGGTGGTGCAGCTGGTTAAGCCATATGAACATCAGCTGGAGTCCTGGCTGCCCCACTGCCGATCCAGCTCCCCGCTGCTGTGCCTGGAAAGGCAGCTCAAGACTGCCCAAGTACTTGGACCTCTGCACCCACATGGGATACCAGGATGGAATTCCTGGCTCCTGGCTTTGGTCTTGCCCAGCCCTGGCCTTTGCAGCTATTTGGGGAGTGAACCAACAGAGGGAAGACTCTCTCTCTCTCTCCCCCTCTCTTTAACTAAAACCTTGGGCAGGTGATGATGGCCATCAATAACCCATTCAGAGACCTAAATGGGGCTGGAGTGACCTGAGAGTGGTGTGGCTTCCCGAGGCATGGCCTGTTACCCGGGAGGAGACGGTAGTCCTGTTTGTTGAGGGCCAGCTCAATGTGGGGCTTTGCTTCTATGGCCTATGGCCCAAGTCCTCCCCAGTGCAAAAACAGTGACAAATATGTGGAGAAAGGACCTGTGTATAGCCAAGCCATCTCGGATTGCCTTGGCTGCCATGAAGCAGGCCAGCAGGGTGGGCGTTTGGTGAGGCAGTGACGATGCTGCTTGGCTTGTGATGTTTGCTTGCAGTACAGAGTGCCTGGCTCTGTCCCCAAACCCAGCTTCCTGCTGATGTGTACCCTGGGAGGCAGCGGGTGATGGCTCAAGTACTTGGGTCCCTGCGGTCTGCATGAAAGACCTGGATTGGATTCCTGGTTCCTGGTCCCAACTTGGCCTAAGCTTGGCTGTTGTGGCCATTTGGGGAGTGAAACAGCTGATGGAAGGTCTTTTTTGCCTCTCTGTCTCTCAAGGTTTAAAAAATTAGGAAAATAAGGTTAGAAAGAGGTTGGGGCTGCTTGGAGTACTCCCTAACTTGGGAGTGAAGAAAAAAAGGGGCCCAGCATTGTGGTATGGTAGGTTAAGTCTCTGCTGGAGATGCCCAAATCCCATATCAGAGTGCCCAGTTAATTCCGCTTCTGATCCAGCTTCCCCCTAATGTGCCTGGGAAAGCAGCAAATGATGTCTCAAGTGCAAGGGCTCCTGTCCCCTTACATGGGGGACCTGGGTGGAGTTCAGCCTGGCCTTGCCCTGGCTGTTGTGGGCGTTTGAGGAGAGAACCATCAGGTGGGAGACACATCCCTCTCTCTTTTTCTGTCTGTGTCATTCTGCCTTTCAAGTAAATAAAAGTAAATTAAACAAAAACTTTTTAATAAAAAAGCATAACACTTCTGCATATAGGCTCTTGGGAAACATCAGGTACTGTTGTCATTCCCATTTAAAGCTGGACAGGGTGAGGTGTGGAAAAGCGAGTGATTCCAGGGTCACACTGCCGAGTGGGCCCTGGGAGTCAGGCGTCTGAGACCTGCCATGCAGAGCTGGGCAAGTTAACCTCTCTCAGGTGTGAGAGTCAGGAGACCATAGCAGACAATGCATGTGACGTGCAGAGCGCTTGGCACAGGTGAGCGGTGGCTGGGACGGACTGCGTGATGTCTGCGACTCTGGGCCTCTGCAGAACCCCGAATCCCACCCACACGAGGGCACCCCCTCCACAACACCAAATAATACCTCACCGGGTAACTGTGTACATTTTTGTCTTTTAAAAGCCATAAGAACTCTGAAAAGTCCACCTCATAGAGATCTTGATTTTCCTCCCTGGCAGTTAATAGCTTTCAGTAGCTGGCAATTATTTCCTTGACTGGGAGCCCTAAGGTAGCGCACTGCTCAGTCCCTGGGTGTCACACACAGCTCCCCCACCCGGGGGCAAGCGAGGGGCACCAAGAAGTGGGGGGAGCGAGTGGGGAAAGCTGGGGCCGCCAGCCGTGCAGGGGCGGGCTCCCCCGGGACTCAGCTGTGTCCTGCCTGCCCGAGGTTCTGGTCTCGCACCTGCCTCGTGGTATCGGTGTTTACACTGGGCTGAGTGCTGCTGTGCCTCCCACATCCCCTGTGTGTCCCTGATGCTTCCCTGGGTGCCAGCACTGAGTGCCCAACACGGCTCTGAGCACTTTGCATGCGGTATCTCATTTTAATCCTTACCAGACAGGGCTTATTGGCTCCCCCTCCCTCCAGCTTCACAAAAGAGAGAAGGGAGATTCAGGAACTTGGCCCAGGTCCAAAGTGGTCAGAGGCAGGGTGGGGATATAGAACCAGGCAGTCTCATGGTAGTGAGTGTCCAAAGAATATTTGTTGATGAACGGATGTGCATTTTTACATATGAAGGATCTTTTAAAAAATTTCACAGAGAATGTGTCTTATGAAAAAGCTATGCATGGAATTCAGTTTTTTGCATCTCAAAATAAACATCATTTAATTCCATTTTCCCACCACCTTTTTGAAATCCCCTTACATATAGGGCTACTTATTTATTTATTTTTGACAGAGTTAGACAGTGAGAGAGACAGAGAGAAAGGTCTTCCTTCTGTTGGTTCACTCCCCAAATGGCTGCCACAGCTGAAACTATGCCTATCCGAAGCCAGGAGCCAGGTGCTTCTTCCTGGTTTCCCATGCAGGTGCAGGGCCCAAGCACTTGGGGCATCCTCCACTGCACTCCTGGGCCACAGCAGAGAGCTGGACTGGAAGAGGAGCAACCGGGACTAGAACCTGGTGCCCATATGGGCGGAGGATTAACCAAGTGAACCATGGCGCCGGCCCCTAGGGCTACTTATTTGTCTCTCACCTCACCATCTACCCAAAAGGTTTCAGAAAGAGGACCGTGTTTTTTAGGATGTTCATTATCTGGACATGTTGGAGTAGCTTTTCCCGAACTCACATGGCACAACCGGTTCCTGGACATGAAGACTTGAGGCAGAGTCTGGAGTGACACAGCTAAGAGCTGGCAGAGAGGGGCACAGCGTGCGTGCCTGCCTGTGGGCGCCCTTCTCAACTCCCTCTAGCTCCTCTGGGCTCCGCCCACTGCCCTGTGATGAGGAGGCAACTCGTTTTGCTGGGAGAAGAAGGAGGAATTACCTCCTTTTCCTCCCCCAGGAATTCCCTTTAGAGAAGGAAGGGACAAAAGGAAATGTAGAGTGTAGCTTATCTTGCAGCCTGTGCCTTTGATCCGGGTCCCTGAGCAGCTGCTTTGAAGCAGGGGTTTCATTTATCTCCGATCAGCCCCTGGGGAGGTGGGCATTCCCAGGGAGGGGAGGGCTGGAGGTGTGCTTTTGAAGTTCCTCCTCCTTGCAGCCTGCCCTGATAGCTCGACCTAGCCCTTGAGCATCCTGCTCCTGTGGACTTTCAAGCTTCTTAGAGATTCCTGTTCTGAATGGCAGCTATCACTGGGAAGCATCACACCAGTTATCAGCCCACACTTGGGGAGTGATTGGCAGACAGAGTGTTCCACCCAGAACAATAAATAACAACGTTTATCGAGCACTGGTGCCAGACACTGTTCTGAGCACCTCACCTGTCATAACTCATTTGCTTCTCACTGCAAACTGACAAGGCAGGGCTGCTCCAGAGCAGGAGGCCAGGAAGCCCAGAGAAGCTGAGACACACACAGGCCAAGTCACACAGCGATTCCCCCATCCACCGGCAGGCAGCTGGTGCCCGAGCTCCTCTGTGCAGCGCAGGACTCAGGGCCAGGGGAGTCAGGGACAAGGTGGGCAGGGAGCAGGAGAAACTGCGGGCAAACGACCTTAACCGTTCTCCAGGGCTCGTCTTAGAAAAACCTGAGAACTGTGGTGCGAGGAAGCTGGGCAGAGGGACAAGTGAGAGGGGCGTTCCTTCCTTCAGGCAATCGACTTAGATCCAACGGATGACTTCAACTGACCGCCCTGTGGACAGCTTGGTGGGTGCCGGCCAGCTGGGATCCCGGGGCGGGTAAAGCCGTGTGGGAGTGGACGAGCCCAGGCCTCTCACTTCCCTGTGATGCTTGTTGAGTGGGTGGGGGAGTGGCCCCTTCCTTCCTTCCTTCCTTCCTTCCTTCCTTCCTTCCTTCCTTCCTTCCTTTCTTTTTCATGTGTTTGAAAGTCAGAGCTACACACAGAGAGAAGGTGAGGGAGAGAGAGAGAGAGAGAGAGAGAGAGAGAGAGAGAGAGAGAGGTCTGCCATCTGCTGGTTTACTCCCCAAATGGCTGCAATGGCTGGAGCTGCACTGATCTGAAGCCAGGAGCCAGGAGTTTCTTCCAGGTCTCCCATGCAGGTGCAGGGCCCAAGGACCTGGGCCATCCTCCACTGCCCTCCTAGGCCACAGCAGAGAGCTGGATTGGAAGTGGAGCAGCCGGGTCTCGAACCGGCGCCCATATGGGATGCTGGTGCATCAGGTCAGGGCGTTAACCCTCTGCACCACAGTGCTGGCCCCATCTGCGTGCTTTTGTAGATTAAAAAAAAAAAAAAAAAAAAAAAGACAGGAGGCCCTACCTTCTTTAAAAAAAAAAGCAAAAAAACTTTCTTTTAAAAATATTTATTTGTGTATTTATTAAAGTCAAAATTACAGAAAGAGAGAGAGAGAGAGAGCTTCCATCCGCTGGTTCATTCCCCAGATGGCAGCAACAACCAGGGCTGGGCCAGGCTGAAGCAAGGAGCCAGGAGCTTCTTCTGAGTCTCCCACATGGGTGGCAGGAGCCCAAGAACCTGGGCCATCTTCTGCTGCTTTCCCAGACCCATTAGCAGGGAGCTGGATGGGAGGTGGAGCAGCCGGGACATAAACCGGTGCGGCGGCTTTCCCTGCTACGCCACAATCCTTAAATCCTGCCTTTGCACGCCATAACTCAGCTCTGCACTCTGAAGTGCGTGTACTCCAAGGGAAATTTCAATTTCCAGCCATGCTGGGTGTGTGTCCTGCACCCTCTCTCCTTAGGTGTAAGGAGTACTCGGGAGCAGAGTAAAAGTCCCCTGAAGTAGAAGGAGGGGTCTGGCCACCACTTTGTGGACACCCCCTCCTCACCCCAGGAACCACAGGCCCTGCAGAAGGTCATGGCCGGTGGGAGATGAGGAGACAGTGGCACGGGGCAGGCACTGCACCTGCTTTGGCCATGGTGTCGCTGATCTTTCTCTGTGCCCCTCTTGTGTGGAGGAGCCTGCAAACCACCCCTGTTTCTCAGCCAGGCTCCCAGGTGGCTGGGACGTACGGAACCAAAACTCTTGCCAAGAACCCACTTTGAGAAGCAGGGAGCGAGTGGCTCAGGGAGTGGCCTGCTTGTCACAAGTTGTAGCTGAAACCAACCCCCTGTGGCATCAGAGCAGCTGCAGGGAGCGCTCATATTGGTGGCCTCTGCCAGCCCTGCGTGGACATTTGAGGCGCAGGTCCCATCAAAACAGCAATTCTCAGAGCGAGGGTGTGCGTGATAGGCCCCCTTTAATGGTAATATAAGGGGTTGGCACTGTGGTGCTGGGATTAAAATGCTGCCAGCATTGCCAGCATCCCATAGAAGGGCCAGTTTGAGTCCCGGCTGCTCTACTTCCCGTCCAGCTCCCTGCTAATGCACCTGGGGAAAAAACCTGGGAAAGCAGAGAGACAGCCCAAGTGGTTGGGTCCCTGTCACCCAAAAGGAAGACCCAGATGGAGGTGTAGGCTTCTGGCTTTGGCCTGGTCCAGTCATCTGTGGAGTGACCCAGCAGATGGAGGATCTCTCTCGACCTCACCTCTCTCTGTAATCCTGTTTTTTTTTTTTAGATTTATTTATTTACTTGAAAGTCAGAGTTACACAGAGAGAGGAGAGGCAGAGAGAGAGAGAGAGTGAGAGAGAGGTCCTTCATCTGCTGGTTCATTCCCCAGATGGCCACAACGGCCGGAGCTGTGCCAATCTGAAGCCAGGAGCCTCTTCCAGGTCTCCCACGTGGGTGCAGGGGACCAAGGACTTGGGCTATCTTGTACTGCTTTCCCAGGCCATAGCAGAGAGCTGGATCAGAAGAGGAGCAGCTGATCTAGAACGGGCGCCCATATGGAATGTCGGCGCTGCAGGCCAGGGTGTTAATCCGCTGTGCCACAGCGCTGGCCCCGAGCTTTTCAAATAAATAAATCTTTTTTTTTTTTTTTTTAAGTAAAGGTAACTTAAGGCAACTTCTGATTTTGAAGAAAACTACATTTGTTTGTTTATGACAACACGGATTCCCGTGGCACCAAATCCCGAGCGGTGAGAAGGCTGAGTGAACACAGCTCCCTTCAAACCTCCCAGCTTCCCTTCCCGGTGCCCATGCCACGAGCTGTCGTCCATCCTTCCAGACACAGCTGTGTGCCCATCAGCAAGTGCATAGTCTTTCCTGCTTTCATGGACACAAGTGGCAGCCAGAACCCAAACTGTTCTACATTTGCTTTTTCTTTTTTAAATAATGTATTTCGGAGCTTGCATCGTGGGCTGCTGTCTTGTTTGCTTATCTGTTTCTAATTCCACAGCATTGGTATGTGATGTGCTTTAGTTTATGTAAGTGTTCCCCTACTGATGGACATTTAGATGGTTCCTAGCCATTTGCCCTTGCAGTAAATAACTGTGTGTGTGTGTGTGTGTGGAATGGATTCTCTGTGTGTGCTAGCACAACTGTAAGGTAAATTCCTAGGGCAGACTTGTGGGGTCACAGGCCATGGGCATTCAGAAGAAGTTGGTAGCACAGCCTCGGGGTGGGTTAGCAGTTTAGCCAGGGACGCAGGCAGGAGCACATGGGAAATATCTCTGGTCACGTTCGTTTGGTGGGATTGAGGACCCCTGCAAGAAGAGGTGTTGCTCTCCAAACTTGGGGCTGCTCTCACACTCCCCTTCTCGCTTGGCCGCCGCCGTCTCCCTCATTTAGTAAGAGAAGAAGCAGGAGAGGAACCTACAAGACCGGCCTGAAAGAATCCAGGATGCTCATGAGACATAGTTTAACATTGCGCGTTGCCCAGGAAGTGGACCCTGCGGGGAACTGTGGGATATCTGGACCTTTTCCGTCGTGCTCGTGAAACGGTTCTGGCTGGCGGAGAACTCGGCAAGCCGGGAGCGCCGTCCTTAGTTTGTTCTTACTTTCTTTTATTCATTTTGAATATGTGTTACCTGCAAGATTCCAAGGCCCAACAGGGCACATCTAGGAGGGTACTACAAAAAGATCGTGGGAGGTGGAATTAAAAGATGGAACTCCAGCCCTGCTTCCTAGACAGTTTCTCCACCAGGGATGACATGACGAGTTTTCTGCTTTATCAACCGTTTGCTAAGACAAAGGCAAAGTGCAACAGAGTTTTGGTTCAAGCAGCTTCGCACTCATAGCTTGAGTCCAGCTTCTGCCTCCTCACCTGCAGCCTGGGCTTGGGTCTCCGAGTGAACTCCGACCTTGACCCTGTGACACTGGGATAGGCAGGGATGAATCTAAGAGCCAGGATGATGTGGGATTCTAGCAAGAATTCCAGCTCCTACTGCCTGTTTCTTGCTCAACCCATGCCTCTGGGCTGAAGAACTTGCGTCAGGCATCCTGGGATCCTTTCCATGACTCCCAAGGCCAACAACAAGGGCAAGTTCAATGCTTTCTGCAGGGTTGCCTTTGTTTTTCTCATTAATGTCTTTAAATAAACCAACAGGCAAATGATGAAAAAACAACCCACCCCCCCCAAAAAAAAACTCCCCCAAAACCTCTCAAACAGCCCAAACTAGAAAAGCCACAGTAGTTGAAAACCATAGGTAAGGCTGGCGCCGTGGCTCGCCAGGCTAATCCTCCGCCTGCGGCGCCGGTACCCCAGGTTCTAGTCCCAGTCGTGGCGCCCAATTCTGTCCCAGTTGCTCCTCTTCCAGGCCAGCTCTCTGCTGTGGCCCGGGAGTGCAGTGGAGGATGGCCCAAGTGCTTGGGCCCTGCACCCACATGGGAGACCAGGAGAAGCACCTGGCTCCTGGCTTCGGATTGGCGCGGTGCGCTGGCTGCATGCGCCGGCCGCAGTGGCCATTGGAGGGTGAACCAACGGCAAAGGAAGACCTTTCTCTCTGTCTCTCTCTCTCTCTCTCACTGTCCACTCTGCCTGTCAAAAAAAAAAAAAAAAAAAAAAAAAAAAAAAAAAAAAGAAAAGAAAAGAAAACCATGGGTAGAACTTGGCGTTTTCTCAGACTCCGTCCTGTTGCACCTGCAGCTAGCACGGGCTTCCCTTCTTGGTTCCCTCTCTAAGCCGGGTGAATTTGCCACCACGGCAGTAAAAATGCATCACGACGATTTTATTTATGACAGGGAGACGTATTTTAAAACAGTTGTTTTAAAACAACTGACAGAGCTGCAAGATGGGAGGCGACAAGGAAGTGGGATTTTTGAGGGGGGGTGAGGTAAGAAGCTGGCAGAAGAGAACCGTGTTTTTTGAATTGAAAAGTTGGAATTCATCCTTTATGCCTTGAGCAAATCCAGGAAACTGGCCTGGAAGGAAGCTGCAGGGAGTGGGGAGGGGTCTTGCACAGTGATGGCACTCAGACACCTGGCCCTGGGACTTGGAGCTCCCCAGAGCTGCTTCCCAAGGGATTCTCCCCAATAGGACAACCCTGTGTGACAGTGTGATGGCAGCTTGGGGGCGGAGAGAAATGGGAAACCCTGCCCTTAGTCAACTTCCTGGGAATGTCTGAGGCCCCTGGGCTTCCACATCTAGGCCGAGATTGTGGGACGGACATCTGGGTGCAGGACAGATGGGTCGTGGGGAGCCCTAGAGGTTCAGGTTGAACTGGAGGTGGAATCGCATTTCCATGGCCAACAGCTGGAAATGGCCTGCTATGGAGAGGAGACCTTGCAGAGTTTCCTCATAGCCCAGTGGAGAGGAGAAACAGAGCCGAGAGTGAGAGGCGGTGGGGAAGGTGGGGGAGAGAAAGCCAATACTTGGACTGTGTTCACTGGATGTTGCGATCCTGTGGTCTCGGGTGATGGAGAAGCACCCAGGGCGTGGAGAAGCACTGCACAGGCATTGGAGTCTCCGGGCACAGCTGTGTAGAAAACTCTTTCTCTCTCTCCACCCCCCCTTTTATGATTTGGGGGACCCGGGGCAGCCAACCCCGGGTCTTTGACTGGACCCCTTCGTGGTTTCTGGTGTGATTACGTTGGTCAGGGATCTCCTGGTCTACTCCAGCCAGCTCTCCTCCTCTTCGAAGATGGGCAGAGACAAAGGCAGCCAGCTCAACCCCCAGGACCCTCCCAGGGGCCTTCCCTGTCACTCAGTGACCCCCCACCTCAGGCCTGGGCAGGAGGGGTCGCCTGGAGGAGAAGCCCGGTGTTGGTTGATTTCTTCAACCCCCGGACGTTTTGCCTGATGAGGGAGTGCGTTGCTCCCTCCCACCCAGCTGTGTGAATTGGATTACCTAAAGCATCTTTTTGGAGGTGTCAGCAGTTTAATAGAAGCAATAAGTCAGGGCTGTCCTTGTGTTTTATTTTTCTGCCAGTATTTAGTTAATTAAAGAATGCAAATTAAAACACCTTAATTTATATAATATCAATACCAACGCCTTAAAACATTTGGCATAACTGCTGTGGCACGTCCCTTACATCAACCCTCAAAGCAGTGCTAATAAAAATGGAAGCGGCTGTAAATCAAATGTAATTTATTCATTTTCTGTTTGGTATGGAAGCATGTGCCAAAATCAAGTTATTTATGAGTGCGTCACGACAATGAGCATTTTTATTGGTTACAAATGACAAAAAAAGGTATTCAGAGGGATGTGTGTTTTAATTTTGAAATGTCTCTAGGTATATCCATTTTCTGGGCCCTTGTCTCTCAAATTTATATTTTTGCACCCATATCTCCAGGAAAAATACAGATTCCGATACTGAAAGACGTAGCAAGCCTAAGAACACGGCAGCATCGACTCAGAAGGGCACCTGCAGCCATCTGTATGTAGACACACACACAACGCGTCCTGTGCTAGGGGAATCTGCAGGTGAGATAAAAGGCTGGTGGTTTATATCCCATTTCTTAAATATTCCATTAAGAGGATTATCTCACAGGAGGCATCAGACAGGATTCGGTGTGCGGCTGCTTTCTTGGAAGCCTGAGAGATGAGCTACCTGTGCACGAATGAACAGCTCTACGCCAGCATGCCTCTTGCCCCTCTGTGGCCGGTAGACAAGTCTTTGTCTAGCAGCTCTGAGCCTAGGGTGCCTTTTGGTCAGGCCTGGTGGACCAGTAGTCCCAGCCCAGGGTACTGAGGGATGGCCGGCTTTGCCCTGCTCCCAAATACCGTTGTTCTTTCTGCCCCCCTGTCCACGGCTCACTCAGCCTCCGCTATACTCTCAGCAGGTCACAGGGCATGTGGGAGGGTTGAGAGCAGCTTTGGCGAGGCCCCTCTGCCCTGATCATTCCCGTTCCCGTAAATGCAACCCTTTAGACTGCCTGTGGCTTTCTGATTTTGGAGGGTAAAAAAAAAAAAAAAAAAAAAAAAAAAAAAAAAAAAAAAAAACCAGTACAACACAATGTCATGTTTTATTCACTAGCTTTCAAACTGGTTTTATTTTTATGTGTTGTATTTGAGAGGCGGAGGTGGACAGACACATAGACAGGTAGCTGGGGAGTGGATCCAGATCTGCCAGGCACTCAAGCCATCATGGCCGCCTCTGTGGGTCTGCATTGGCAGGAGGGTGGAGTGAGGAGCCAGAGCTGGGGCTCGAACCCAGGCACTCTGATGTGCGGACATGGGAGTCTTAACTGCTAGGCCAGGTGCCACCTCTTGATCCCTGATCTCTGATGTGTGTACGACGAGCTTGGTAGAGGGACAGACGGTGGGTGCTGCGTGATTGCAGGGGGTGACGAAGAAGCAACACCATTTTGTGATCTGTGACAGCTATGGGTCCTGCACTGCCACTAGTTTTGAGGATACTGCTACAAAATCTCAAAGAAAGTATCCGAGAGGACTTCAAAACTTTCATGGAAAATGCGTATTATGAAGAAACTGTGCACATATTTCATTTTTTGCACCAAAATAATTTAACCTTTTAATTCCATTTTCACCAACTTTTTGAAGAACCCACACGAGTATATTTCAGTGGTTCCCTTCCTGACGTTAAAAGCAATGTTACACCTTTAACGTCGGTTCCATTTGAAGCTATTGGGATTTCTGCCCCTGCCTCAGATTTCTTGCTGGAAACTTACACTCTTTCAAGTAGATAACTTACTTTGTGTGGGCACCAAGCAGAACCAGAGAAGGTCCTAGAAGAATGTCCTAGAACAGTGTTCTAGAAGAACATGCCAGAAGGTTTTAGAACATTCTAGAAGGTTCTAGAATTATCGCCTGAGCTTTCAAAAACCACCCTCTACCCTGCAGTAGCTCACCAGGTCATGGGGAAACAAGAGAGTCTGGCGTGGCAGATCCCCGGCCCCAGAGATAAGTGGTGGGCATCTCCCCACTTGTCTCCTTGCTGCACATCATCTTTCTAAAGCCAACTTTTACCTTTCCGCTCATTTATGTCCCTCCTACCGCCATAAAAGACTTGAGGTCGCCTACAATTCAAAATGCAGATCCAGTAAAACCTGAAGCCATTAACAGAAAAGTAAAAAGATCAGAGCCAAGTACAAAGGAGGAGGGGGAGGGAGAAGGAGAGTAATTACAGCAGAGGGGGAAACTTAGATTAAGGAACGCTCATGCCTTTGTGAACAGAACCCAGCTCCCAACTCCACAGCAGCGTGGTGGGCGGCTGCCAGCTATTGTACTCGCGGTGGATTGCCGCACCTCCAAGGCAGCTTTGAATGCCTGCCGCGGACTCCCCGGCTGTGGGAGCGTGGTCAGGCTTCTCACCTCCCTGAATTTCTGTTTCCTCATCTGTAAAACGAGGATTAGCTCGCTCATCATAGGGTTCTTGTGAGAATGAGGCTGCGACGCTGACAGTAGCTCTCACACCGCACACACCCCGTGCCAGTCACTCTGAGTGCTTTGCATAGACATATTTAATTAATTCTCAGACGCATTTTTTTTTCACATTTAAAAAAATCTCTGACACTGATAAAAAAAGCACTGTGTCACAGATTATTTAGCAGCTCTCACCCCCCACCCCTTCTTTGTTGGAACTAACATAACGGTGCATTATGGATTAGATAAAATATGTTATTAACTCATGAAAGCCTTAGGATGGACTTTGTAAGGTTGTTGTCCCATTATACAGACAAGGAGACTGAGGCATAGAGAATCTAAATGGCGCGTCCAAGGACTGCAGGGGTAAAGCAGTGGGGCTGGGTCGTGATCCAAGGCTATGGCACATCACCTTTCAACAAATCTTGCAGCAACAAACATGTCAGCCAAACTCGGACTGTTGGGCACTGGGGACGGAAGATAAGGAGATCTGTGCTTGCCCTGAAACACCAGACTCCCTGGGGAGCAGACCAACCATGTAAACAAGTCGCAACATCTCAGCGCATTTAAGTGCATCAGTGGAAATTTATTCAAGGCGTAGAGGCAGAGGGGAAATCATGAATTTCTCCCAAGCCTGAGCCCTCGGGCTTAGTGCTGTCATAGAAAATACCCCTGCAGCTAGTCGCAGAGATGTTGCCTTGGCTCTGAGAGCTGTGTGTCGGCTTGGGTCTTCAGATGCTGGCCTGGGATCAACCCCGGTGGACGCAGGCGCTCTCACAGAGAGCCAGAGCATCGCCACCTGGCTGCGGGCATTTCTCAGGAGGAAGTTAGAAGACAGGGGGCCTGGAACTCTCGGGTCGGGCAGAGGCAAAGGGAGAAGTTGGGCATTTAAGGATGAGGGCTGCTGGCTCCGGCTCTGGACACGTAAGCCGGGAGGGTGGGTTTTCAAGGGGGCAGACCTGCAAAGGAGAAAAAAACAGGAAGGGAAAAAAGGCACAAACCACAGTCTCGGGGACCCCGGGGGGGGGGGCAGTGCGGAGGCGCCGTCCTGGAGTGGTGAGACTCCGTTTTTGCCTCGCGAGAGCACATTATCCTTTTGAGTCTCAATGTTATTGTCTGGCTAATGGGCATAGTGGGTCATCACACTCACCTACCTCACACAGCTGTCAAAAGATCAGGTAGGGTGATGGGGGAAAGCACTTTCCAAGTGAACGCATGCTATGCAAGTGTGGGTTATTGATCATTGTCTTTCCAGCCCAGCTTGGACAAGTGGCTCCAGGGACAAGGATAAAACACAGACAACAGGGCTTGCTCACAGTCTCAGGCTCTCACCAAAGAAGTTTGGCTTAGAACCTTCAATGCTCCTTCTGGCTGGGGTGGGGGGGTGTCTCGCTGTCACCCTCTCCCTGGGGCTGGCTTGGTGAGGAAGCCTGGGGGCTGCTCTGGAGGACCCAGAGACCCTGCCCCCACGGCCGGGTGCAGGGTGCTAGCCTAGCTGCCCACACACCAGGTCTGGATGTATTTTTCCCCATGATGAAGGGAAGTTTAGCAATCAATGAATCAAAGTTGCAACCAAAGCAAAGCAAAACAAAGCAAATCCATTCTGGCAGAACCTTCCGTGATACAGAGTATTCTTCCAATTCTTCAGACACAACAAAGTCTGTTTTATTAAAGCATCTTTTTTAGGCAGAACAAGAATGGGGCAGGAGCTCTGCTGGACATGAGGTCCTGCCTTAGCCTCCCCCGCCCCCCAGGTCTGTGACCCCATGCATTGTGGTTGGAGAGAGAGAGAGAGAGAGAGAGAGAGAGAGAAGGGGGGGGGGGGGGAGGGAGAGCGCTTCCAACTGCTGGTTCACCCCCCAATTGACCACAACAGCTGGAGCTGGGCCAGGCCAAAGACGGGAGCCTGGAGCTCCAAGCCAGGAACCTGGAACTCCATCCCCTCCCACTTGGGTAGGAGGAGCCCAGGGACTGGGGCCATCCTCTGCTGCCTTCCCAAGTGCATTAGCAGGCAGCTGGATTGGGAGCGGAGCAGCTGGGATTCAGTAAGGGATGCAGGTCTCACAAGGGACAGCTTAACCCTGGCCTCACAGAAATGTAGTCCAGGACCCCCTGTGGGTGCCTGAGCCCATAGCTTGTACCGGGTCCTGTAAATCCCTGTGTGTTCTGTACCTACATACCGGTGACGAAGCTTAATTTATCAATGAGACTCAGGCAGTGACTAACCAAGTCGTAATACAACGGAACAATTATATCAAGACCATAATAAAGGTTATTTAACACCGATGCCTTGTCTGGAATTTCCCACGTCGTATTCTGAGGCCACGTTTGCAGGGGACAAGGAAACTGTGCTAGGCGAGGCCGGCCCCGGGGCGTGGCCGGAGGGAGGCGGGGTCCGCCGCGCGCAGGTGGGGCGCCGCGGGGCCGAGGGGCCGGCTCCAGCTCGCCTAGCCCTGGTGAGAAGCCGGAGGAAGGAGGAAGTGGGAGGAGAAGGAAGGAGCCTGAGAGCCGGGAAGGCCGAGGAGGCGGCGGCGCTGCCGGGGTCGGCCGCCGGCGGGGGGCCGGCTCCGGGGTGCGCGGCGAGCGCGCTGCTCCGCCGGAGGCCGGGGCAGGGGGCTGGCGGGGCGCCCTGGGGCCGAGCCGCCCGTCACCGGGAGCCGTCGGTGCTCGCGGGGGCCCCCTTGTCAGCTTCCCGCGCCTTTGAAGTGCCTGGGATGGAGGTGCCCAATTAAAAGCCCATCAGTCTGTACGTAAATCAACGCCCATCAGGCTTGTCACATCAAACAGACGACTATTGCCCCGGCCCGCCCACCCCATTAATCTGGCTGTTGCTTCGTGACGGCTCAGGGTCAGACCCGCGTAAATCCCGTCCTGGAGCGCAGCCACCTGGAGCGGCATGAAAGCGGTGGCGCACCGCGCGCGGACGCGCTGCCATTCCCGGAGGAGAAAGCGCGCGGCCGGGGCGCCCTGCAAGGGTCCCGGCAACGGCGGGAACGCGCGGATGCTTCTGGAAGCCGGCAGGCGTGAGGCCGACTTTGTCAGACGCCAGGCCTTTTCTCCGCGGCGCTGCCCGTTGGTCTGCAGGGTCCAGCTGCCCTGGAGGTTGAGCAGGCTCTCTCTCCCCAGCAGGCTGTGCAGGCCTGGCTCATGTCCACCCGCGGTGTCTCCTGTTTAAAAAGGGGCCGTCACATGCCCGCTTTCGCCCGTGGCTAGGGGAGTAATTACCAAAGGAAGCAAGACTCAACAGGACCAATCCCAGGCTAAGCCCTGGGTCCTCAGCTGCTCCGCCTCTGATGCAGCTGCCTGCCAACGCGCCTGGGAAAGCAGCGGAAGATGGCCCAAGTGCTTGGACCTCTGCACCCGCGTGGAGACCCAGATGGAGCTCTGGGTTTCTGGCATCAGGATGGTCCAGGTCCTGTTTTTGCTGCCAGTTGGGGGAGTGACCCAGCCAATTGAGGATAAGGCTCTCTTTCCCTCTGCCTTTCAAATCAATCAATCAATTTTTTAAAAACAATTTATTTATTTGTTTGAGAGGTAGAGTTACAGACAGAGGGAGATACAGAGAGGAGAGAGGTCTTCCCCAGGTAACCATAACTTAGCTGATCCGAAGACAGGAGCTAGGAGCTTCCTTCAAGTCTCCCATGTGGGTGCAGGGCCATCTTCCACTGCTTTCCCAGGTCTTAAGCAGAGAGCTGGATTGGAAGAGGAGCAGCCAGGACATGAACCATGCCCATATGGGATGCCGGTGCCGCAGGCAGAGGCTTAATCTACTACACCACAGTGCCAGCCCCTATAAATAAATCTTTAAAGAAAAAAAATCGTGCAGGCAGGCCACCACCACCACCACCACCATGGCTGCAGGCACGTGGGCTTTCTCTTAAGGGTCCTCTGAGGTCAGCTGCCTGTGGCTCTGCTGTGAGCACGCTGGGTTCCATCACCAAGACCAGCTGGGCAGTGGTGTATCCCATACTCCTCTGGGTTGATTGACAGATGTCATCACAGAGATGAGGAGTGACATATAGGCAGTTGAAACCGTGCAGGAGTTGCCTAACGTTCCTCTTTCTGTTCTTCCAGCCACAGTCAGGTGTTTCGCCAGGCCCTTTGCTATGCCATCTGCCACAGCAGCAATTGTGAAGGGCAAGGTCACAGAATTGTGGGAGCGTTTGCAAAAAACTCGGCTGTTGCACTTTGTCACGTCCTTTGTGTGCGTGCATGACACAGATGTTTGCTAATCACTTCCTGTGTCCAGCAGGAATATGTACCACGAGGAGGCAAGGCAGACTCGGAAACAAATCCTGCCCATTGGAGGAGCGAGAGAAGACGCAGAGCAAGGATGAATCTCTTGCTTTGAGTAAAAGCGAGTAGGTGCACCTTGCCAGGGTGGGAGAGGCTCAGGGAGGCCGAGATCCTGTATCCAGGTTGCTTCTTAGGGATGAAGGAACGTGCTGACTCTTCAATCATGCTGTCCTCTGTAATACCAGCATTGTTACGGGCTGCCACGCCCGCCTCATCCCTTGTCTTTGTGCCTGCGGCTGTACCACCTAACCCTTGGTGGCCTCATCTCAGGCCTCGCCGGGAGTCAGCCTGGGCACTCCCAGAAATGGGAGCTGTGCAGGGGCAGAGAGCCGGTACCTGTGTCAGGCCCTGGCCCTGCTGCTGCAGGCCTGGTGTGCGGCCTCGGGCAAATCACTTCAAGTCCCCGTGTGAGTCTCCCCATCTGTTAAGTTGGGGTGATCACAGCCCCAGCCTCGCAGGGAGAGCTGACAACTAAATGCATGCATAACAGTGTTCAACATTCTCAATAATGCCTGTCTGGTGCCCGGGAGTTCCAGCCTGCGGGATGCCAGGAGGGCTCTTGTTAAATGAGTGCCATTGTCTTCCTGTTTTTAAGTATCAGCGACAGTCATTTATATGAATTTTGCTTTTAAAATTCGCAGCTCGGTACATGGGTTGTAAATATTTGAATCGTTTGTTTTATTAACATAATAGGTTTCTTAGCCTTTAATACACACAAGGCAGTGCTTGCTTCGTCTAGGTTAACCCAAAGCTTCGTTTCCTCTGTCTCCTGCTCTCAGCTGCATTAGTGACTCTGCCCTCAATTTTGTGTTTATAATCACAAATTTTTTTTGAAATTAAAGTTTCACACACACAATAAGCCGCACACATCATGAGGGTATGCTTGGTTGATTGTGCAAGGTGCACCCTTCCGTAACCACACCTGAATTAAGGCATGGAGAAGAACTGGTGCTTCAGAGGCCTCCCTGTCCCCGCCGCCGTCCACTGCTCATCTCTGGTCAATCATCCGTGTTGTCCTGTGCATCATCTACAGGCTGAGTGGTATTCCTGTGAATGAACCTCACAATCTCTTCCTTCATTCTACTGCTTTTTTTTTTTTTTTAAGATTTTATTCCTATATTTGAGAGGCAGGGTTACAGAGAGAGAGAGGGAGAGTCGAAGGGAAAGGTCTTCCATCTGCAAATGACTGCAACAGCTGGAGCTGGGCCCATGCAAACCCAGGAGCCAGGAGCTTCTTCTGGGTCTCCCATGCGGGTGCAGGGGCCCAAGGACTTGGGCCATCTTCTACTGCTTTTCTCAGGTGTGTTAGCAGGGAGTGGGATCAGAAGTGGAGTAGCTGGGACTTGAACTGGTGCAACGCAGGCCACGGCTTTACCTGCTGCACCACAATGCCAGTCACTTGGTGTGATTTTTATACTGGGATCAATGAGTTATTCAAGGAAGTATATTCCTTAATTCTCAAACATCTGGGAATTTTCTCATTATCTTTCTGTTTCATGCTTAATTTAATTGTATTCTTGGGTTTTTCTAGTCTCTTAAAATTAACTGTGTATGTTAAAATCTTCAACTGAACTTGTGGATCTATATTATTCCTCCATATATCTGGAAGCTTTTTTATTTTATTTTATTTTATTTTATTTTATTTATTTGAAAGGCAGAATTACAGAGAGGGAGAGAGAGAGAGAGAGGTCTTCCATCTACTAGTTCACTCCCCAGATGGCCACAATGGCTGGAGCTGAGCCGATCCGAAGCCAGGAGCCAGGAGCTTCTTCTGGGTCTCCCATATGGGTGCAGGGACCCGAGGACCTGGACCATTTCTACTGCTTTTCCAGGCCATAGCAGAGACATGGATCAGAAGTGGAGCAGCCAGGACTTGAATCGGTGCCCCTATGGGATGCCTGCACTGCAGGTGGCAGCTTTACCCACTACACCACAGTGCTGGTCTCTGCTTTATATATTTTGAGGCTGTGTTATTATGTGTGCATGATAAAAACTGCTGTATTTTTCTATTGACTTGACCTTTTCATTTTTAGGAAATACTGTTTGTTAAAACTGGTTGCCTGTGGCTGGTGTTGTGGCAGAGCAGGTCCAGCTGCTGCCTGACACTGGCATCCAATATGAGCTCTGGTTCGTGTCCCTGATGCTCCACTTCCAACCCAGCTCCCTGCCAATGCTCCTGGGAAAGCGGCGCAGAGGGAGACCCAGATGGAGTTCCAGGCTCTTAGCTTTGGCCTGGCCAAGCCTTGGCCATTGCGGTTATTTGTAGAATGAACCAGCAGATGGAAGATCTCTCTGTCTCTCCCTCCCCTCTATAATCCTGCCTTTCAAATAAACAAATAAAGAAACTGCTTGCCTTCAAGTTTACTTTGTCTTACATGTGTGCAGCAATATCAGCTCTTTTGATTAATGCTGGCTTGGTGTGTCTTTTTCATCCTTTTTGTGTCAACCTTTGTTTCACAACAAACCACCCAAAAAACCCAGGGTCATAAACCAGCAACGTTTTATCCTGCTCAGGTTTTGTGGGTCAGGGATTTGGACAGATCACAGCAGGGGTGTCTTATGTCTGCTCTTTGTCGTATGGCGCCTCTGCCGGGAAAACTTGAGTGACCAGGGGCTGGAACCATCTGGAGATTTCTTCTCTTATAATCTGATAGGACTGGGACAACTGGAGATTGGGTTTGGCTGGGACTGTGGACCAGGGGTCTTCGCGCAGCCTCTCCACGTAGCTGAGCTTGTGTAGGGCCTGAACCCTCCAAGAGGGACTGCTTTACCAAATCACACGTAAGTTGCATGGCCTTCTGTGACAGCCTTGAAAGCCGCTCAGTGCTGCCTCTGCTGTTCTCTGTAGGTTGCTCAGGATGGGTAGGGAAAACAGACCCACATCTTAATGACAGAAGCACCAGAGGATATGTGGCAGACTTTACAACTGCTATGCAATGCTTCTGTCTGTGTCTTCATATTTAAGGTGTATTGCTTACAAGCAGCATCTAGCTAGATAGTATCCATTTTTTTAAAAAATTTTTTATTTTTTTTAAATTTTATTTATTTATTTTATTTTTAACAGGCAGAGTGGACAGAGAGAGACAGAGAGAAAGGTCTTCCTTGGCCGTTGGTTCACCCTCCAATGGCCGCTGCAGTAGCATGCTGTGGCCGGCGCACCGCGCTGATCTGATGGCAGGAGCCAGGGGCTTCTCCTGGTCTCCCATGGGGTGCAGGGCCCAAGCACTTGGGCCATCCTCCACTGCACTCCCTGGCCACAGCAGAGAGCTGGCCTGGAAGAGGGGCAACCGGGACAGGATCGGTGCCCCGACCGGGACTAGAACCCGGTGTGCCGGCGCCGCAAGGCAGAGGATTAGCCTAGTGAGCTGCGGCGCCGGCTGATAGTATCCATTTTTAATCCAGTCTCACAGTCTTTTTCTTTTAATTGGAGTCTTTAACCCATTTATATTTAAAGTAAGTGCAGATACTACAATTTGCACCGGTCATCTTCCAATTTAGCTTCCATTTGTTCCACGCATTCTCTGTTAATTTTATTCTTATTTCTCTTTTCCTTTGGATCCAAGTCATGCGTTTAACAGATTATTCCATTCCTCTACTCTGCTAGTTTTTTAAAAAAAGATTTACTTTATTTATTTAAAACAGAGTTACAGAGAGAGGTAGAGACATAGAGAGAGGTCTTCCTTCTGCTGGTTCACTCCCCAGATGGCTGCAGTGGCTGAAGCTGCGCGATCCGAAGCCAGGAGCCAGGAGCTTCTTCTGGGTCTCCCATGCGGGTGCAAGGGCTCAAGGGCTTATGCCATCTTCTACTGCTTTCCCAGGCCATAACAGAGAGCTGGATTGGAAGAGTAGCAGCCAGGACTTAAACCAGCACCCATATGGGATGCCGGAGCTTCAGGCCAGGGCTTAAACCCGCTGTGCCACAGTGCCGGCCCCCTGCTAGTTTGTTGATTGTGCATTCTTGAATCATTCTTTAGTGCTGTAACATGTGTGTCACATGTGTGTCATCCTTGTTCAGGGGCCGCGCTGATCGGCAGGGTTCAGGGTGTGTGCTGCCAAGGTGAGCATGGTGACTACCCCAGAGATTGTTACCTGTATCATTGATTCATTAAAACAGCATTAAATTGTTACATGCATCATCATTTCCTTACAAACTACATTAAATCGGTGCTGGACAGTGCAGGAACTGTGCGACACTTCACTCCTGCTCTTTGTGTGTGGCATTTAATTCCCTGTGTATAGTTTGAACCCAAGACAATAATTAGCATTGTGGTTTTATAGGGTAAACACGCCTATTTGTTCATGCATTTTGCCTTTTTGGTGCTGGGTATCCTGTTTTGCATTTCTAAGTTTTCATCTGGGATTGTCTTCTGCCTGAAAAACACTCGCAGTATTCCTTTTAATGCAGATACGTCACTCATAAATTCTCTCAGTTTTTGTGTGCCTAAAAAGTGTCTCTAGTATGCCTTCCCTTTTGAAGGGCAATTTCACCGAGTATGGAATTTTAAATTGGCCATTGTTCCTCCCAGCACTCAAACAACTTCCTGTAACTCTCCTCTGGTTTCTACTTTTTTTTTTGGTTACTTAGCTGTCAGTTTGATTGTCCCTCTTTTGGAAACAATGTGGTCTTTCCCCTCCTTTTGGGTGTTTTAAAGATTTTTCTCTTGGTTTTTCATTTTAAGCAATTTTTCTGTGGTATATGTAGGTGTGACTTTCTTTTTGTATATATATTGCATGGGGTTTATAAAGATTCTTTATGGCTTAATATCTTTCATCATTTTTTTACGCTTTTTTTAAACTTTTATTTAATGAATATAAATTTTCAGTGTACAGCTTATGGATTACAATGGCTTCCCCCTCCCATAACTTCCCTCCCACCCACAACCCTCCCCTCTCCCGCTCCCTCTCCCCTTCCATTCACATCAAGATTCATTGGCAATTCTCTTTATATACAGATCAATTTAGTATAAAGATTTCAACAGTTTGCACCCACATAGAAACACAAAGTGAAACATACTGTTGGAGAACTAGTTATAGCATTAAATCAAAATGTACAGCACATTAAGGACAGAGATCCCACATGAGGAGCAAGTGCACAGTGACTCCTGTTGCTGACCCAACAAATTGACACTCTAGTTTATGGTGCCAGTAACCACCCTAGGCTGTCGTCATGAGTTGCCAAGGCTATGGAAGCCTTCCAAGTTTGCCGACTCTGATCATATTTAGACAAGGTCATAAAAGACAGGGTGAGGAAAGACAGGGTGAGGATAGTAACCTCACCCTGTCTTTTATCTTTCATCATTTTTGGAAAATTCTCAGTATTTCTTTGAAAATTGCTTGTAACTCATTCTCTCTTCTTCATCTGGAACCAAATTACAAACATGTTGGATGTCTTTACTGTATCCCTATATTTCTTTTTCTTTTTTTTTTTTTTAAAGGCAGAGTGGACAGTGAGAGAGAGACAGAGAGAAAGGTCTTCCTTTTGCCGTTGGTTCACCCTCCAATGGCCGCCGCGGTAGCACGCTGCGGCCGGCGCACCGCGCTGATCTGAAGGCAGGAGCCAGGTGCTTCTCCTGGTCTCCCATGGGGTGCAGGGCCCAAGGACTTGGGCCATCCTCCACTGCACTCCCGGGCCACAGCAGAGAGCTGGCCTGGCAGAGTGGAAACTGGGACAGAATCAGGCACCCCAACCAGGACTAGAACCCAGTGTGCCGGCACTGCAAGGCGGAGGATTAGCCTAGTGAGCTGCGGTGCCGGCCCCCTATATTTCTTATTCATATTTTCTCTCTTGCTTGCTCTCTCTCTCCCCCCCCACCCTCCTCCAGTTCTTATTCTTCAGTCTCTTTGCTTTATTATCCTTTCTTTGGCTATTTCGATTCTGTGTTTGAATCCATCTGCTTAATTCTTAGTTTCAGTAATTTTATTGTTTTTACTCTAGGATTTCTATGTGACTCTTTTTTTTTAAATCAGACTCCAATTCTTTGGATAAAATTTCTGTTATCAATTAATTTCTTGAGCATATCAGTAATAGTTATTTAAAGTCTCTGATAAGTCTAATAACTATCATTTTTTCATATTTGCTTTTTTTTTGCTTAGTTTTTGGGCATTTGATACTATTTCTCTGCATGCTGATAATTTTCTTCTTTTTCTTCATTTTTTTAGATTTATTTATTTAGTTGTAAGAGTTACAGAGAGAGAGAGAGAGAGAGAGAGATCGAAAGAGATCTATCCAATGGTTTACTTCCCAGAGGACTGCAATGGCCAGGCTGAAGCCAGGAGCCTGGAACTTCATCCAGGTCTCCCATGTGGATGGCAGGGGCCCAACACTTGGGCCGTCTACTGCTGCTTTTCCAGCCACATTGGCAGGGAGCTGGATTGGAAGTGAAGCAGCTGGGACTCGAGCTGGTACCCATAAGGGATGCTGGCATCGTAGTTGGTTTCTTTCCTGTTATTCTGCATACTGGTAATTTTCAATTGAATCTGGACATCATAGATGAAAAATTATAGTCTCTGGATGATGTCATCTTTCTTCAAAATCATTTAATTTTCTTGCAGGGAGATAGAGGCTGACCAAACCATTGATGCCACTGAGGACAGGTCCAGGGGCTTTACTGGGTGGGCCTATTTCCTTTAAAAGAAATAATTACTAGTTAAAATTACACCCCCACCTGCAGGGTCTTAGTCCACCTGTACAGGATGGACTGGGTCCGAGGAAAGGTGAGTGCGCCACTCGCCCGTTCCCCAGCCTCCCGATCCCAGAGACAATCAGACGCAGCGGGGAGCCAAGTCTAGTAGCAAGGACTCATTTACTTTTTGCATAATAGTACCTTTTATAGCACAAAACTGCAGTCATTGGGGCAGGGCTAAGGACCAACCAATCACTTAAAAAATCACCTTACGGGGGGGGGGGAGATTTCTATAGGACTAGCCATATGTCTATACACTTGTTACTAGTTTTGTTACCTCCCCTGATGTTGCGCAGCCAATTAGTTTTAGTGGTAAACAACTTTGGATTCCACCCATCTTACTTCCTCTGGGCGCCATCTTACTCAGCTCTGTGCGGCTCCATTCTGCGCAGCTCGGGCGGGGGCACCCAGGGGCAGCTGCGCATGTGGAGCCCCCGGGCCTGGCCTGGCAGCGCCATGGCCGCGCTCATGCCCTGCACCCACCCCCACAGAAATGGTTGCAGCAGCTGGGGCTGGGCCAGGCCAAAGTCAGGAGTCAGGAGCTTCAACCAGGTCTCCCGCATGGGTAAGGGACCCCAAGCACTTGGGCCATCTTCTACTGCTTTTCCACGTGCATTAGCAGGGAGCTGGATCAGAAGTGGAGCAGGCAGGACTCAAACTGGTACCCATATGGGATGCTGGCTTTGCAGGTGGCAGCTGCAGCTTAACCCGCTACGCCACATGTCACTTTTGTCGTGTTGATGAGAAAGCAGTCATGAAAGCTGGCTGACACTTAAGAAGAGGGAAGTGAGTCTGTACCTCTGGGAGGTGTCAAAGGATTTGGGAAGGTATCTTAGGTTTGGCGTGCAGTGCAGGTAGGGTTTGGAATACGTTGTGCCTGGAGTGTGGTCTGTAGAGTTGGCAGTCTCTGCACTTGTCTGCCTTTGCTATTTCAGAATATGCCCCACCATGGTGGACTGGGACTCATCTCTTCTGTTGTCTGGTTGATGGTCCTGTGGTTTGTAGAAACACTAAAAAGCATCACGCATTTTAAGATTTTTTTTTAAAGATTTATTTATTTGAAAGGCAGGATGACAAGAAAGGGTGGGAGAGGGAGGAAGACACACACACACAGATAGAGAGATCTTCCATCTGCTGTTTCGCTCTCTCATTGCCATAGCAGCCTGGGCTAGGCCAGGCTGAAGCCAGGAGCCTGGAACTCCATCCAGGTCTCCTATATGGGCACGCGGATGATGTCATAAGGTCATCAGCGATGTGCCAGGTAAACTTTGCAAGCCTTCAGAAGAGGGCGAGAGCGTTACCTGTGGGTAGAGTGTGAAGCCTTTGGCTGGTCTTGCTGCCTCCAGCGCCAGCCCTCTTTACCTAATGGCACAGGTCACTGAGACTTGAGTCACTCCTGGACCCCAGTGTCAGCCTGGCCTGCTTTTTCTTTTTCTTTTTCTTTTCAAAGCCCCTAAATGATTTCCATTTCCAACTGCACTGATCTGAAAGCCCCTTTTCCGATGGTTTATTCTCTCTCTCCATGCCTGTCATTTCCTCCTTGTTTCCTGGTGTAGCCGCGGGGATGGGGATGGGGTCTGTATAGTGCCTACTCAGATTTTAAACTTTCTCCTATTGGGTCTGCTGTGGCTTGGACCCCAGTGCATCTTGCCTGGGGCCATCCTGTGCTTATGGCTGCCCTGGGGGCTGCTGGGTTTCAACCCAGCCTTCAGTGTTAACAAGGACTCCCACACACAGCCTCTGGCTGCCTTTTGAGCTGATGAACAAAGACATTCCAGTGTGTGTTCTCAGACAGCCTACGTGCAACCCATTTCTGGTCTCAGGTAGCGAGCCTCTTGCAGGGCCCTGGGGCCTGGGACCTTGACCTGGCCGTTGCTAACAGCCCAGTCTCTGTGGCTCTGTTTCTTTGGTGCCTGGAAGCTAGATGAAGATAGCTCTCTAAATCTGTGTCTCTAGTCCTAACCTGACCCCTGGCCCAGTCACAGGGTGTATGCTCTTTCTCCTATCTCACTGCCTGTTTATCTGCCCTACTGGTCTGTTTTATGGCCATCCCTCATTTAACACGGTCATAACCAGACTACCACGTTGTTAATCCGTGTGTTAAACACATCACCGTGGCATATATATTAATAAACACCAGTGAATGCCTGTTACGTATCAGTCACTTTAATGGCTGTTATCTCATTTATGTCCTTATCTGTGTATATGTTATAGCTCTGCAGATCTATGTACTGTACAGCCTGTGTGTGTATGCAGAGCAGCGTTATCTTGGTTAAACCAGATAGGCTTTGGATTTTCCAAGAATCTCAAGATTTACAAGAAAGAACTTTCTAGATCACAGTAATCTAGGGGCCAGCATTGTGGGGCAATGGATTAAGCCACTGCCTACGACGACGCTGGCATCCTTATGGCCGCTGGTTGGAGTCCCAGCGGCTCCACTTCCAAGGCAGCTCCCTGCTAATGGCCTGGGAAAGCAGCGGAAGATGGCCCCAGTAGATGGACCCCTCCACTCGCGTGGGAGACCCAGGCGGAGTTCCAGGCTGCTGGCTTAGGCCTGGCCCAGCCCTGGCTGTGGTGGCTATTTGGGGAGTGAATCAGCAGATGAAGGCACCTCTTCTTTCTCTCTCTCCCTCCCTCTCTCTCTGTAACTCTGCCTTTCAAATAAATAAATTAATAAATCTTAACAATAACAACAACAAAAAGATCACAGTACTCTTGGCTCTGAGCACCTCCCTCTCACTCCCATACTCCGGTCCCTCCACCTCTCTGGTCCTGCTTTGCTTGTTACAAGACAGGACGCAACTTCCATCGCTCTTTCTCCTAGCCCAAGCACATGTCTCAAGCCTCCCAAGGTGCTTGCTGACTTCTTGGACTCTCTCGGGCTGAACTTTCTGGAGAAGAGCCCACAAGTGCATACTTTAAACAAATCCTCAAGTTATTCTTGAGTGTCCTGCCCCAGTGCCTTTTCTCCTTGGGCAATTTTCTTTTCTTTCTTTCTTTTTAAAGATTTATTTATTTATTTTAAAGTGAGAGTTACACACAGAGAGAAGGGGAGGGAGGGAGGGAGGGAAGAGGGGGGAGAGAGAGAGAGAGAGAGAGAGAGAGAGAGAGAGAGAGAGAGGTCTTCCATCTGCTGGTTCACTCCCAATTGGCCACAATGACTGGAACTGAGCTGATCCAAAGCCAGGAGCCAGGAGGTTCTTCCAGGTCTCCCACATGGATACAGGGGCCCAAGCAGTTGGGCCATCTTCTACTGCTTTCCCAGGCCATAGCAGAGAGCTGGATCGGAAGTGGAGCAGCCGGGACTTGAATATGCCATATGGCATGCCGGGACTGCAGGCAGCGGCTTTACCCTCTATGCCACAGCGCCAGCCCTGGGACATTTTCTCACAGCTCCTCCTTTCTACACCGAGTGCTGGTGAGAGCCAGGAGACCCGCCGTGACCGTGTTTAGGACCGTGTCCATCCCGTTGACCTACAGCATTGGGCCCTACTTGAACTTCCCCAGTGATTTTTCATCTTGCTGTCGTAGACACATAAAAGTCAGCAGAGGAGGATGAGTCTTAGCATTACAGGTTGACCAGCTGTCCTAGGTTGCCTGGGTCTGAGGGGTTTTCTGGAATGTGAGTCTCTCAGTGTGCAAATCAGACTGAGTTGGTCACCCTTGGTCACGGAGATGACAAAGGTTTAAGGAGCTGAATGTCAGGAAACCCGAAGAAGACCCAACGTCAGTGTACCAGCTCCTGTAGGATGGGGACGATGTGTTTGCTCACTATATATACATATATATGTAAATATATTTTTATATAAATTATATTATATAATTTATAATTATTTAAAATATTTTATATTAATTATATATTATATGATGCTTATATATTTATACATATTTATTTGAGAGTCAGAGTTCCGGGGGCGGGGGGAGCTGTTCCATTCTCTGCAGGTTCATCCCTGAGATGGTCACAACGGCTGCTGCTGAGTCAGACTGAAGCCAGGAGCCCAGAGCTTCTTCTGGATCTCCCACATGGATGGCAGGAGCCCAAGCACTGGGGCCATCTTCCATTGCGTTTCCCAGGCCGTTTAGCAGGGAGCTGGATTGGAAGTGGAGCAGCCAGGACATGAACCAGTGCCCACAGGAGATGCTGGTGTCTCCTGTACAACCCACTTTACAACCCACTATGCCACCATGCCAGCCCCTGTTTACTCACTCTTACCTTGGAGATGTCGTTGATAATAGGAGGGGATTTCAAAAAGTTCGTGGAAAAATGCAATTGAAAGGTAAGTTTATTTTGGTGCAAAAATAGTTTGAAATCCATGCGTATGAGGATCTTCAAAAAGACCATGAATAATGCATATTCTGAAAAAAACCTATGCATGGTTTTCAATTTTTTTTGCATTAAAATAGAATTCTTTTAATTCCACTTTCCACAAACCTTTTGAGATTCCCTTGGGTTTGGGGATTAGTCCTGGCTGTGGGAAAGGCGTGAACCGTGTTCCGGACGCCAAAGGATGGGGCGCGTCCCTCACCTTTGACGAAGGCTGTGTTCGTAGGCAGCCTCTCTCGTCTGGTCGTGTTGAGCTGGACAGTGGCAGGGACTCCCTTGGGTGTTTTTTGGGTGCCTGGCAGCTGCTCCCCAGAGGTGGCGGGAGCACAGGACGAGTGTTCCATCCTCTGGGGGAGGCAGTGGAAGGCATTCGCCGTTCTCTACCCACACCTCTGCGGTGAGTGGTGGAGGCTGTGTTCTGTCTGTTCTTCCTCTCAGCGTCCCCTCCAAGAAAGACTCCTCGCAGAGCACGTGGGACAGTGTCCAGTGCCTACAGTATTTATTTATTTATTTGAAAGGTAAAGTGACAGAGGGAGAGAGAGAGAGAGAGAGAGAGAGAGAGTGCGAGCGAAAGGTGGGGGCGATCTTCTAGCAGCTGATTTACTCTCCAAATGGCTGCACCAACTAGGTCTGGGGCCAGGTTGAAGCCAGGATTCAGGAACTCCATCCGGGTCTCCCATATGGGTGGCAGGGACCCGAGCACTTGGACCACCCCTGCTGCTTTCCCAAATGCATCGGTTGGAAGCTGGGTCAGAAGCAGAGCGGCTGGGATTTGAACCTGTACTCTGACATGGGATGTTGGAGTTCTGTTTGCCTAACACACTGCACCACAACGCTGGCCTTGCCCATGAAATAATAAAATTATGTATTAATTTATTAGAGAGAGAGAGAGAGATACCATTTGCTGGTTTGCTTCCCAAATGCCCACATTTGGGGCTCAAGTCGGGAACTGGGAACTCAGCCCAAGCCTCCTCCATGGGTGTAGCAAGAACCCAATTATTTGAGCCATGCACTCTGTCTCCCGGGATCTGTATTAGAAGGAACCCAGGCTGGGCCCTGAACTCGGGCACTCTGATGTGGGATGAGGGTATCTTAACCAACCTCTCATCCGCTCTAACTTGCCTCCCGCAGTATTGTCAAAGACCCAGAAAAATGTTTTAATTTCCTTTAAAAGGATGAGGGAAAAAAATCTTTTAGATACATGAAAAATTGTTTGGTATTTATGAATACATGCATCATTATGCCAACACAGTCACAGCATATACTGTTAATATGAAGAGGTAAATAAAAATTTACGTGACTTTGGTTTACAGAGGAAAGAGCCCATGGCGGCAGGTGCCTGGACTCTATAGAAATTGACATGTGACCCTGCTGCCCAGGGAGCCAGCCATCAGCTGCCCTGGGCTGGGGCAGAGGGAGAAGGTCCTTGGTAATGGGCACTGCCCGAAGCCTGCAGGGCCTGGAAGAGGGGACAGGCGTGGGCGGGTATTGCAAGGTGTGGACCTGGGAGGGTCTGCAGAGGAAGGCTGGTGGTCAGGTGCACCCACGGTCAGCTAGAACGGGGTCAGAGTTCGGGGATAACCATGGGCATTTTCAGATGCGGTTTTTTGCTGCTGTCAATCAGTATGCATTCTCCTCTTGTTCCTGTAGCAGCACTCCCCTACAGGGGGGCTTGGCTTGAGTCTGCCCCAAAGAGGGGCCCCTGTTGCTGTGACCTTATTTGGGACTAGGATATTTGTAGGTGTAATTAAGTGAAGATGATGTCCAACTGGATGGAGGGTGGAGTGTTAATTCCCGTTGCTCTTGTCTTTATCAGAGGAAGGAGAAGAAGACTTGGATACAGGGACACAGAGGCCCTGGGACAATGCAGAGAGAGACTGCAGGGGTGCAGTCACAAGCCAATAAGTGACAAAGAGCAGATGCAACAACCAGAAGCTAGGACAGAGCCCTGCTCATGCCTTGGTCTAGACTTCTGTTTTCTTAAATGATGGGAAGATACATCTCTGTTGTTTCAAGCCACCTAGTTTGTGGTGTTTTGTTACAGCAGCTGTAGGAAACCCATACAACTTCTAAATCGTGTTAGGCATGCAGCCGCCCAAAAGAAAACTACATTTCCCAGCATCCCTTGCAGCCTGTTATAGGATTCTACTCACTGGGATATGAGCTGTGCCTTTAAATAAAATGGCAGGGTGGTGCCTTGTCTTGGCTCTCTCTTCCCCCTTCTTTGGGCTGGAACACGCTCTGTTTGTAATGGGAGAGCCACAGTGGCCAGTGTCCATTGCAAAATGGAAGCCACCTGTTCAGGTGTCAGAGCCCTGGGCTGGCAGAAACCTGGGGGCCTGATTTGGTGGCACTATCCTATTATCCTAGGTGATCTCTACTTGGCTTTCTACATGGGGGAGACACAGCGGCAGAGTTTAAGCCCCGGTTCTGCATGGCAGCCAACGCTTTCCCCTAAGTAACGTGCTCTGCACTCTGCAGAGTATGATGTTTGAGAAGCACATCTGCCCCACTGTCAGTAGGACCAGTGTGTTTGGAGCTTTTTAAAACAGTCATGTTTCTAATGACAGAGACAGATTGCCTTTATTCGGCTTCCCTTCCCCCAGTTCACAGAGACGGGCCAGGGCCGGGGGGTAGGTGATTGCCGGGTCACATCTCCTTGTGGGCCAATTGAACAGGCAGCCTTGAGCTCTGCGCCAGGCTCTGCCTCTCACACAGCAGACTCCTGGTCAGATCTGGTGCTGGCATCTCCTGCTTCTATTCCTGCTGGGAAAAGAGGCGGAGGGGGAACATGTTCCTTGCCTGTTTCTGGCAGCCCTCACTTCTTCCCCGGGAGCAGAGCCCCCCATCACAGCCTTCTGGTGTGAAGCTGAGATTTGGCTTCTTGAAAATGCAGCAGGTAATAATAATAGATAGAATTAAAAAGGAGAGAATGGTCCAACATGGGAAGCAGCTCACACAGCTAACTCATAGAATGGTAGATGCCCTAAACAGCACTCTGGCCTCAGAATCAGCCCTTAAAACATTCAGATAAAAAAAAAAAAAGCCCATGAGAGCATTTCAGGCATGGAAAGCCAAGACACTGTGGCAAAAAATGACCTATATGAAATATCTCTGTGAGTGAGATCCCAGTGGAAAGAAGGGGCCATCAAAGAAGGAGGTACCTTTCTCTGAAGGGAGGAGAGAGCTTCCACTTTGACTATGGCCTTGTCTAATTAAGGTCAGAGTTTGTGAGTTTGTGAACTCAAGAGGCTTCCCTAGCCTTGGCAGCTCATGACAAGAGCCTCGGGTGATCACTGACGTCATAAATAAGAGTGTCAATTGTTAAATCAACAACAGGAGTCACTGTGCACTTACTCCCCATGTAGAATCTCTGTCTTTAATGTGCTGTACTATGAGAATTAACAGTAAAACTAGTATTCAAAATACTTTATATTTTGTGTATCTGTGTGGGTGCAAACTGTTGAAATCTTAGTATAGAGTTGATCTTCTATATATAAAGATAATTAAAAATGAATCTTAATGAAGAATGGGATGGGAGAGGGAAGTGGGATAGGAGTTGAGGTGGGAGGGCGGGTATGGGGGAAAGAACCACTATAATCCAAAAGCTGTACCTATGAAATTTGTATTTATTAAATGAAAGCTTTATTAGAAAATGCAGCAGGAGAAGCATCCCACATCCAGGTGCCTGGAGCTACTCTGCTTCCCACTCAGATCCCTGCTAATGTGCACAGGAGGCAGCAGATGATGGCTCAAGTGCCTGGGTTCCTGCCACCCACGTGGGAGACTCCTGGCTCCTGGCTTCCTCCTGGCCCAGGCCCAGCTGTTGCAGGCATTTGGGAAGTGTACTGGCAGATGGAAGATCTGCCTTTCTCTTTCTCTGTCATTCTGCTTTTCAATAAAGAAATAGATCTTTTTTTTTTTTTTTTTTTGAGAGGTAGAGTTAGACAGTGAGAGTGAGAGAAACAAAGAGAAAGGTCTTCCTTCCGTTGGTTCACCTCCCAAATGGCCACTTGAGCCAGCGTGCTGCGCCGATCTGAAGCCAGGAGCCAGGTGCTTCCTCCTGGTCTCCCATGCGGGTGCAGGACCCAATGACCTGGGCCATCCTTCACTGCCTTCCCGGGCCACAGCAGAGAGCTGGACTGGAAGAGGTGCAACCGGGACAGAATCCAGCACCCCAAACGGGACTAGAACCCGGGGTGCCAGCGCTGCAGGCGGAGGATTAACCAAGTGAGCCGCGGTGCCGGCCAAAAAAATAGATCTTTTAAAAATGTTTTCTTTATATTTTTCCATGGTATTTATTGGCAAAGCTTCTCAGAGTGTGACCTGTGAAGTGTGTGTATGATCTCAAGGCCGTGCTGGGAGGTAGGACTTGTGTTGCAGCTCTGAAGCATGTGGTAGCTGGCACTCATATGGGCTGGCAGCCTGGGAGTGGCATTTAGCTTCACATTGAACTTGAGTTCAATGAACGTTTTCCATACAAATGGCTTACACCCTTTGTTTTGTCTGTAAAGCATAATGGGAAAGGAAAAATTCTGCAAATACTTGGCTAATCTGATGGGGAAGTGGCACTTTGGAGACCTGAGCACGGGAGTTATCTTTGGTGACTGGTTATTCAGGATTTTTCCTCTGCACACAGACATTAGGTGTTTTGTCATCGCACTTTCCTTCTTCTAAGCCACCACCACACCGCTCTGGTTTTGTTAAAGAACATTGATTTGCAAACCAGTGAAGCTGGTAAACGGTTTTTGTTTTAACCCACTGAAAATGTTTGCAATTTGCTCCCTTGTTTTCTAATAGTTCTTCCAATAACAATGCACAAGTTGAACATTCCAGATTGCCTGCATTCTTTTAAAATCTTATTTATAGAAAAATTAATCTCATTACACAAAAGCCTGAAATAAACATTTCTCTCTATTTGCAGAGCCTGTCTGCCAGTTTACATAGAAGCCGACCCGGACAAGAAGGGAAGTTGTTTTTCTTCTGGGTGACAGTCATTCTTTAGTTTAAAAATTAGCAACCAATCAAGAGTAGAATTTGAGTGTATTGCTTTCTTATCTTTCCCCTGTAATTAAAAATGTGCAATACAATTGTGATGCTACTTTGTATATTTTGGGTTTGTGTATAGGTTTAACCGTGTACATGTGGGTGCACGCACACCCACACCCACCCACACACACACACACACACCCCATCCTCATGACTTCTTCCTCTTTCTTTTTTTTTAAGATTTTATTTTAATTATTTGAAAGACAGAGTTACAGAGAGAGGTAGAGAAAGAGGGAGAGAGAAAGAGAGAGAGAGAGAGAGAGAGAGAGGGAGAGAGAGTCTCCCACCTGCTGGTTCACTCCTCAAATGAACACAACGGCCAGAGCTGAGCTGATCTGAAGCCAGGAGCAAGGAGCATCTTCCAGGTCTCCCACACGGGTGCAGGGGCCCAAGAACTTGGGCCATCTTCTACTGCTTTCCCAGGCCACAGCAGAGAGCTGGATAGGACTTGAACTGGTGTCCATATGGGATGCCAACACTGCAGGCCACGGCTTTAACCCGCTATGCCACAATGCCAGCCCCCCTCTTTCTTCTAAGGTTGCAGATTTGCATGGAGACAGGACTGTCTTCACCTTGTGCCCATGTTCTTCTGTCACCAGGGGAGACTGAGAAACTGTGCCTGTGCGTTGCACAGAGCAGGGCATTGCTGCCTGTGACTCTGTCACTGCAGGAGGAGGGACCCTGGTTCTCCTCTTTTTTTTAAAAGATTTATTTATTATTTGAAAGTCAGAGTTACACAGAGAGAGGAGAGACGGAGAGAGAAAGAAGTCTTCCATCCACTGGTTCACTCCCCAATTGGCTGCAATAGCCAGAGCCGTGCCGATCCGAAGCCAGGAGCCAGTAGTTTCTTCTGGGTCTTCCAGGCAGGTGCAGGGGCCCAAGGACGTGGGCCATCCTCTACTGCTTTCCCAGGCCATAGCAGAGAGCTGGATTGGAAGTGGAGCAGCCGGGACTCGAACCAGCACCCATATGGTATGCCAGCGCTTCAGGCCAGGGCGTTAACCCGCTGCACCACAGCCCCAGCCCCTCTCTCCCTCTTCTTAGATTGAGACACGGCAGCCCCCAGAGCCTGTCATTCTTCCTTCCCTTGAGAGGACAATGTGACCTCGTCCATGTTGCTGACCTCACCCACTCAGCCCCTCCCTGCTCACTGCCGGAGTTCCTGAACAAAGCTCTTGGGTAACATGGTAAATGCTGGCAAGAGCAGTTCTGGCTCAGGTTACTTTCTATGTATTTATTTTTAATTTTAACTTACATTTTAATATTTTCATTTTACTTGAAAGGCAGAGAGCAAGTGAGTTCGAGATAGAGAGACAGAAGGAGAGAGCTCTTACATCACTCCTCAAATGCCTACAACATCCAGGGTTGAGTCCAGGCTGAAACCGGGAGCCCTGGAACTCAATTGGGCCTCCCTCCTGGGTGGCAGGGACCCAGGTACTCGAGCCACTGTCTGCTGCCTCTCGGGATGCACATCAGCAGGAAGCTCCACGCAGGCACTCCATCATGGGATGTGGGCTTCCCAAATGGCGAATTAACCATTGCACCCAATGCCTGCCTCCAAACTACTTAAACAAACAAACAAAAAAGAACTTTATTGAGGTATAATTTACATACTATTAAATTCACTCGTTTTGATTGTATTGTTTGATGAGTTTAGCAAATTGTGCAGTTGCTCAAGTTCCCCTGCAATTGTAGTGACACCTGTCAATCACCCACAGTGTGTCCTGGTGCCCGCTCACTGTCAGCCTCTACCCCCATCTCCTGTCCCGGGAAACCACTGATCAGCTGTCTGTATCTGTTGATTTGCCTTCTTTCATTAAAACACTACGTACCTGGAAACCTATACTCTTTACCCTTTTATATCTGGCTTCTTTCATTTGGCATTAAAAACAAAAAACAACAACAAAAAAACTTGGTCCGTATTGTTGCAGGCAATAGTAGCTGGTTTCTTTTTGTTGTGGAATAGCTATGGTATGAGTTGGCCATATATAGTTCATGCATTCATCCATGGATGGATACTTGGGTTGCTTCCATGTTTCAGCTATAGTGATAACGCTGCTATGGACTTGGGAGTACAACTATTTGTTAGAGCCCCTGCTTCCACTGTTTTTGGGAAGATACTAGAAGCAGAATTGCTGAGTCATAGGGTTAATCCTATGCTTAATTTTTTGAGGGTACGCTATACTGTTTTCCACAGCAACTGCATTATTGAGATTCCCACCAGCAGTGCACAAGGGTTGTAACTTATCCATCTCCTACCGATATTTGTTATTTTATTTTTCGATAGTAGCCATGCTCATGGATTTACAATGGTATCTCATTTCCCTAATGATTAATGATATTGAATGCCTTTCACGTATTTATTGGTCACTCACATATCCTCTTTAGACAAGTGTTCATTTGAGTCTTTGCTCCTTTTTAAATTGGATCGTTTGTTTGTTATTGTTGAGTTATAGGAGTTCTTTATATATTGCGGACACCAATCCCTTATCAGATAGATGACTTGTAAGGAGACCTTACACTGTCACTCTGGTGACAGTGTTCTTTGATGATTAAGTGTTAAGCTTTGATGATTCTAACTTTATATTTTTCTTCTGTTGCCTGCGCTTTGGGTATTGCATCTGAGAAATCACTGCCGAATCTAACATTATGAAACTCTTGTCCTGTGTTTCGCTTCAGCATTCTATAGTTTTATTTCTTAAGTTTCAGTGTTTGATCCACTTTGCGTTAATTTTGGTATGTGAGGTCGAACTCATGGCTTTGCGTGCGGCTGTTGTATGTCACCCACGTTCTGTTGAATGGTCTTGTCACTGGATGACCTGGGCGCCCTTGTCAGCAATCATTTGACTCTGTTTCGCCGTCATCCTGGATTTGTAGTATGTGTCGAAACCAGAGGTGGTTAGTCCTCCGACTCTGTTCTCTTCCAAGATCATCTTGGTTATTCAGGCTCCACAGATTCTACACAGACCTTAGCATGGATTTTTCTGTTTTTGCGAGCAACACTGTTGGGATTTTGGTGGAGATTGCATTGAACCTGTAGATTGCTTTGAGTGGTCTTGCCATCTTTTTTTTTTTTTTTTTTAAGATTTTTTATTTATTTATTTGAAAGTTGGAGTTACACAGAGAGAAGAGGCAGAGAGAGAGAGGGGTTTTCCATCTGATAGTTCACTCCCCAATTGGCTGCAACGGCCAGAGCTGCGCCAATCTGAAGCCAAGGAGCCAGGAGCTTCCTCTGGGTCTCCCACACGGGTGCAGGGGCCCAAGCACTCGGGCCATCCTTCACTGCTCTCCCAGGCCATAGCAGAGAGCTGGACTGGAAGTGGAGCAGCCAGGTCTCGAACCAGCGCCCATATGGGATGCTGGCACTTCAGGCCAGGACGTTAACCCATTGTACCACAATGCCGGCCCCATTGCCATCTTTTTAAAAATTTATTTTGGCGCTGGCACTGTGGCATAGTGAGTAAAGCTGCTGCCTGCAGCGCTGGCATCCCATGTGGGTGCCGGTTCGGGTCCTGTCTCCTCCACTTCTGGTCCAACGCTCTGCTGTGGCCTGGGAAAGCAGTAGAAGATGGCCCAAGTCGTTGGGCCCCTGCACAACTGGGAGACCTGGAAGAAGCTCCTGGCTCCTGGCTTCGGATCATTGTACCTCTGGCCGTTGCGGCCATCTAGGGAGTGAACCATTGGCTGGAAGACCTTTCTCTCTGCCTCTGCCTCTCTCTCTCTCTGAAACTCTGCCTTTCAAATAAATAATAAATAAATAAATCTCTAAATAAATAAAATAAAATTTATTTTATCTTATTTTTTAAGGATCTTGTCATCTTAACAATATTAAGTCTTCCACTGAAAGAACACAGAATGTCTTTCCATTTATTTGTGTCTTATTTGATTTCTTTCAGTGCTATTTTGTAGTTTTCAAAGCCAAGTCTTTTAGCTCTTTGGTTAATGTTATTTTGATGTTATTATAACTGAAATTATTTTCTTCGTTTCTATTTTGGATTGCTCATGATTAGTATAGAAAATACAACCAAATTTCATGTTCATAACCTTTAAGACGCTGGTCTACTACCATAGTCTGACTTCCAGGTTTGCTTTGGAGAAGTTTGACCCATCCTGATCTCCACTACCTTGTATGTACCTGCCACCTGCACCCCATACCTCGACCCATAGAAAATTTTTATGGATCATCTCTTTCTCTTTGATTTTCTAAAATTTCAGTGATATTCCTTTTTTCAATATATATGCATATATTATATTTGTTTTATTCTGCTTCTATTTATTGCCATTGAGTTTTTAAAAAAAGGTTTATTTACTTATTTGGAAGGCAGGGTTACAGAGAGGCAGAGGAAGGAGAGAGAGAGGAGAGACAGAGGGTATCTTCCATTGCTGCTTCACTCCCCAGATGGCCACAAAGGCTGGAGCTGAGCTGATCCAAAGCCAGAAGCCAGGAGCCAGGAGCTTCCTCTGGGTCTTTCCACGCGGGTGCAAGGGCCCAAGGACTTGAGTCATCTGCTTTCCCAGGCCACAGCAGAGAGCTGGATTGGAAGTGGAGCAGCCAGGACTTGAACCGGCGCATATATGGGATGCCAGCACTGCAGGTGGCAGCTTTACCTGCCATGCCACAGCACCAGCTCATCATTGAGTTCTAACTTCAGGGAAATTTTCTTAACTTTCCACTTTAATCCTTTGGATGTATTTTGGTGATCAGTTTTCGTTCCTGAGAGCTCTTGCTCTCAAGCTGGGCCTCTCTCCTGGTGATTCACTTTGCTCCCAGGATGAGAAGTCATCCTGTGTCTCTGAGGCTGCTCGCAGGGCTGCCAGCTGGAAGTCTGGGGTGAGGCTAGGAGCTGCCAACATCACACCAGTTTTTGAAGTTGACTTTTTGTTATTTATTTCTGAGAGAGGGAGAGGGGGGAAGAGAGAGAGGGAGAGAGGGAGAGAGGGAGAGGGAGAAGGAGAGAGGCAGAGAGAGAGGGAGGGAGAGAGGAAGAGGGAGAGAGAGAGAGAGAGAGCGAGAGAGGGAGAGAGGGAAGAAGGGAGAGAGGGAGAGGGAGAGGGAGAGAAGGAGAGAGGGAGAGAAGGAGAGAGGGAGAGAGGGAGAGAGGGAGAGGGAGAAGGAGAGAGGCAGAGAGAGGGAGGGAGAGAGGAAGAGGGAGAAGGAAAGGGAGAGGGGGAGAGAGAGAGAGTGAGAGAGGGAGAGAGGGAGGGAGGGAGAGAGGGAGAGAGAGGGAGAGGGAGAGAAGGAGAGAGGAGGGAGGGAGAGAGGCAGAGAGGGAGAGAAGGAGGGAGGGAGGGAGAGAGAGAGAGGGAGAGGGAGAGGGAGAGGGAGAGAGAGGGAGAGAAGGAGGGAGGGAGGGAGAGAGGGAGAGGGAGAGGGAGAGGAGGAGAGAGAGGGAGGGAGAGAGGAAGAGGGAGAAGGAAAGGGAGAGGGGGAGAGAGAGAGAGTGAGAGAGGAAGAGGGAGAAGGAAAGGGAGAGGGAGAGAGAGAGGGAGAGAGGGAGAGAGGGAGGGAGGCCTGGGCAGGGCCGAAGCTGGGGCAGGAACTCAGTCCAGATCTTGCTGTGGGTGGCTGGAAGCTGGTCACTTGAGTCGTCACTGCTGCCTCCCAGGTCTGCACTGGCGGGAAACTGGAGTCAGGGCAGGTGTACTGAGCCTGGGTACTCTCCTATGGGATACCCGTGTCTGAACTGCTTGGCTAAATACCCACGTCTACCGCACCATCTTGAACACGTCCGCCCTGTGTTTAATATCTGGCTAGGAACAGTGAAGAACGTGACTGTAAATTTTCTTGGCTATTCTTAGACATTTTTATATGAATTTTAAAAAAGTTCACCAAGTGCTTCAAATCTATAGAACTGTATGGATCCATACATATTTTATAATAACTTAGTTTCCTAAATAACCCTGTGGGGAGTCTAACTGAGTTCTTCTCCATTCTTGTATCTGCAGGGTCTTGCCAAGGGCTGGGTCATGTTGGGCTTTCCAGAAATGTCTGGTAACTGGAAAGCGACCTCTGACCTCCACCCCTCCATGCTTTCTCTGTCTCACCGTCCTGTCTGGTTTGTGCTCAGATCACACAGCATAGCTGGCAGCAGGCCCAGGGGACTGCAGGTCTCCCCACTCCCCACCCAGTGCTTGGGGTCCCACACGTGCACCTGTAAAACAGCCCTTAGCTGTGCGCCCAGTGCAACACACAGGCCAGGCCCGGAGGAATGGAAGGTGCGAAAGCCGGGGGCAGTCAGCATGCTTGCAACCCACACAGAAATATCTCTGCCTGGGTCCAGCCCTCGCATTCCGCTCCTCACCCTTGCGTGTGGGACAGCAGCACGGACAGGTGCTGCCTCCAGCCCAGACAGGCCCATTTGTGCTGGGCATCGAGGCTCTTACTGAATTTATTTATGTTTTCCCAGAGGAGGGGCCATATTTTAAGGGCACGAATCTGAGTGCAAAAGCAGGATGGTTTATCTACCGCGTCTGATCCGTGTGGAGTTTAAGTAATAAAGTTTATTAGTGCCCTTGATTTAATATGACACATTTCCAGTGCAAATTACTCTGAGATCATCGTGTTCATAAAATATGACAGAAATCTTTTAAGTGTGCGCATAAGTTCTGAATTAATTTAATAACCCAGCCTGGAGAAAGCCATGTGGTTTAAAACATAACATTAGGCGCCGGCTCCCCCCATGCCCCCCCAGCCCCCCATTGTCATGTCTCTTTTGAGAAACCTTCTTCCTGTCTCCAGTCATCTGGCCTCTTACGGGTGCTCAGGTTTTACTTTGGCTTCAAGGCTTGGCAAGGATGCACCAGTGAGACTTGTGGCTGAAGGGCCCGGAGCTGGGGGCTTCGATGCCTGCCCCCAGGGGGATGCACAGGCACCGAGGTGACAGAGCAGCTGAGCCTCTGTGGTGTCCTGCCCTTTGGGGTGGCCGGGAGAGTGGGCGAGGCATAGACACAATAGCAGTGGCTGCGATGACGGGGGCCCGAACTCAGCCCCCTCCATCTTTCTAGACGGGGAAAAAGCAGATGACAGTAACAGGCCAGAGGCCCCGACTGTCAGGTGCGCCTGCCACCTCCGTGTCAGTTGTGTACAGAACCTGGGGCAGGGACAGAAAACAGGACACCAGAAAGTTTTCATCAAGACAGAAAAGAAAAACAAAGAAACCCCACACTGGGCCCACTTCCGTCTAACGCCACTGATAGAGGTTTGGGTTCCAGGTGGGGACAGACCTGTGACAGCGGCGTCAGAGAGGTCAGCCACCCACATGCCTGCTCCGATCCCGGAGGCCTGCACCGGCCTCTCTGCTCACTTCCTGGGCAGTTCTGTGCAATTGTTCTGAACCTGTGCCGCCCTCAGAACGGTGTGCTGAGTAGCCTGGGCCGTCGGACTGAAGGAAGCTCTGAGACAGGCGCGGGAAGTCTGGATTCTTCTCTGTTTCAGCGTCCGAGCAGAGGCCCCAGCGGACGCCTGCACACCCGGGGCTGACGCCTTCTCCCCAAATGGGGCTGCTGCCCACGCGGACCTGGGCCGTGGGCTCCAGGCTCGGGGAGCTTCAGCTATGTTCTCTTCCTACTGTGACCTCCGGGGCACTGGCGGGCGAGCATCCTTCCTGTGTCGGGTTTTCTCCGTTCTCTAGAATCTTCCAGCAGCAAGAGCTCTGTGTGGCCTCGAGAGACTCCTTGGCACCGCTTCCAGGGACAAGCCCGCAGCGGCAGCAGCCCCATCTGGGACAAGGGGAGCCGTGGGAGGCACCTTCCTGGTTGAGGGAAGGAAATTCCACCATACCCCACACGCCAGGGGCCATGGTCCTGAATCCTTTTCTCTTTCATGCTTTGGTCCACTGCATGGGGACTGCCTGCCTCGCTAATGATGCCTTCTGCAGCGCCACACAACTTTCCTGGGAAAAGCAGCCCACAGCGAGATCTTCCTCTGTTGGCTACCACTGCATCTGTTGCTCAGAACAGGTACTTGGGCTGGCGCCGCGGTACACTAGGCTAATCCTTTGCCTGCGGCGCCGACACCCCGGGTTCTAGTCCTGGTTGGGGTGCCGGCTTCTGTCCTAGTTGCTCCTCTTCCAGTCCAGCTCTCTGCTGTGGCCCGAGTGCTTGGGCCCTGCACCCACATGGGAGACCAGGAGGAAGCACCTGGCTTCTGGCTTTGGATCAGCGCAGCACACCGGCCATAGCGGCCACATGGGGGGGGTGGTGGTGAACCAACGGAAAAAGGAAGACCTTTCTCTCTGTCTCTCTAACTCTGCCTGTCAAAAAAATAAAATAAAATAAAATAAAATAAAATAAAATAAAATAAAATAAAATAAAAAGAACAGGTAGTTGGTGCTCAGGGAGATTCAAGTTCTCTTTTACACCAGCAGGGTACTTGCAGAAGCTCGTGGAAAATGGAATTGAAAGCTAAGTTACTTTTGCTGCAAAAGTTTTGAAAGTCCACGTGCAGAAACTTCCTGGGAAACAGGTGTTGTGGAACCACTTTGCTGAGATTTCAAGATTTGGTTTTGCACCCATCCAAGATTATCTTTTTATTTCCTTTTCCATGAATGTTTGAAGTGCCTGTTGTACTGTGTATCGTCTTGCTTTGGTCTTTAAAAATTTCCTGTGAGTTAAGTCTCATTGGACATCCCCAAGCTATAAAGGCCAATCCTGTCTGGGGAGGGGCTGAGTTTAGGGCGTGCGGAAGGCTCTTGGTGTGTTTATGCTGATTTGAATAAGGGAGCAAAGTGGCATGTGGTTTGTGGGGGCGGGGTTGGGGTTTGGGATGTGCCTGCCTTCCTGAAGGCTGTGGACCCCCCTCAGAGGCCTGTGGTTTCCCACACCTTCCCTGTACCTCCGCCACTATTCTGGGGACCCTTGGCCTCGGTGGGTTTCTCCTGGCAGCTCCCTGCAGCTGCAGGGCGTGGACCCCCATTTCCTCATGTCTGATACAGAAGTCCCTCACGTGGCAGCTCTGCGACCATGTTTTCCAGAAACGGTAGCCCAGCTCCTCAGCACGAGTTTCCCATGGGTGCCTCTTTGATAGCATTTCCTCTTTGTCATCATTATGTTTTTGTACTCATCCACTCTCTCTCTCTCTCTGTCTCTCTCTCTCGTTTTAAAGATTTATTTATTAATTTGGGAGGCAGAGTTACAGACAGAGGGAGGGAGAGATAGAGAAAGAGGTCTTCCATCTGCTGGTTCACTCCCCAAATGGTTGCAACAGCCTGAGCTGGACTGATCTGAAGGCAGGAGCCAGGAGCCTCTTCTGGATCTCTCACATGGCTGCAGGGGCCCAAGGACTTGGGCCATCTTCCACTGCTTTCCCAGGCTACAGCAGAGAGCTGGATCAGAAGAGGGGCAGTCGGGACTAGAACCCAGCGCCCATATGGGATGCCGGCACCGCAGGTGGATGATTAACCTACTGTGCCACGGCGCCGACCCCTGGAAGACTTTATGTTAAGTGAAGTAAGATAGACACGGAGAGAAAAATACCATGATTTCATTTATAGGTGGGAGCAAAGAAGTGAATCTCATAGAAGCAGACAGTAGAATGTGAAGGAGCTTGGTTAGGGTGTTGGGGAGGGAAGGGGCAGGGAGAGAGGGTGGAGAGGGGGTAACAGGGTGCAGATAGAAGACTCATGTTCCATAGCACTGTAGGATAACTGCGATCCATAATAGTCAGTTGACTGTTGCAAACCAGCTAGTTGGGAGGATGTTTTAATATACTCAGCACAAAGAAGTAACAAATGTCTGTGGGGATAGATATGTCCATGACTCCACCACCGTTACACATTGTATACGTGTTCTGAAATGCCACACTGTACCACATAAATACATGGAGTTATTACGTGTCAATTAAAAAATATTAAGGAAAACTCCTGAGGTTGTTCAACAAGTAACGTTTGGAATGGAATTAAAAGTGACATTCAGGTAAATATATATCATGTGTGCTGACAAAATCAGGTTCCCTCCACTTGCTATAGCTTTATGATCGCAGCCTTGGACTCAGAAGGTACGAGAGGTTTCCTTGGCGGGGTGAGCGTCTGGCCGGCGGCCCCGAGAGGAGCCTGGTGCTTTGCAGGGAGATGCTGCCTGCTATCGGAGGTTGGGGCAGCTGATTCTGGAGAGGTCGAGCAGAAACTGGATCACAAAAGGTTTATTTATTTATTTATTTATTTGACAGGCAGAGTTAGACAGTGTGAGAGAGAGACAGAGAGAAAGGTCTTCCTTCCATTGGTTCACTCCCCAAATGACTGCTACGGCTGGAGCTGCACCGATCTGAAGCCAGGAGCCAGGTGCTTCCTCCTGGTCTCCCATGCAGGTGCAGGGCCCAAGCACTTGGGCCATCCTCCACTGCCTTCCCGGGCCACAGCAGAGAGCTGGACTGGAAGAGAAGCAACTGGGACTAGAATCTGGCGCCCATATGGGATGCCGGCGCTACAGGTGGAGGATTAACCAAGTGAGCCACAGCGCCGGCACTCACAAAAGGTTTTTATGCCCCAAGGCTTGGAGTCCTCGGCTGTAGGAGATAGGGGAGCCTTGGAGGCCTGAAGGGGAATTATATATCAGAGAGGTGGTAGGAAAACTTTAAGGGAGTTGCAACACGTGAGAGAGAGAAGATGCTATGCAACATCAGGGTTGGCACTGGGGGACGCCCGGCCCTGAGAGGAGTGAGTGCCATCGCTGGGTTTGGAAGGGGGGACCCCTGCGTCTGCCGTGGGGGCAGCCGTGGCCTGCAGCACACAGAGCACTGACTGGCTGCAGACGAAGGAAGGAAGGTTAGGGTACCGCAGGTTAAGGACCACCTCTTCTCAAAGGTTAACGTAGTTTCCCAGATAGAGTTGGGCAATGCTGCTTCCTGCAGGGTTGGATATCCGGGCCCAGAACGCTGTTCTGGGGAGGCCCTGCTGGAGACTGTCCCTGGGACACCGCCTAGGCTCTCCTGAAACTGTGTGATGTTTCTGGTGCTTCGGCTCCCCTCCCTGGGAACTGTGTGTCACAGAGGGTGCTGGATGGGAGGAGGAGCTTTGAGGCATCCTGGGCTCCCCCGCCCCAGTGTCTCAGTCTTGGCTGTACCTGATCTCCCTTTCCCTGCAACACAGTCCCTAAGGGTCTGTCCCTTCTCCCCTGCTGTGCTTCTTGCCCTGGGGGACCAGCAGGCTGGATGGTGTGTTAGTCAGCATTTTGCTACTGTAACAAGGTACCCAAGGCAGCCTAACTTATGGAACAAGGAGCTTTGGCTCATGGTTCTGGAAGATTGCAGTCCATGGCCAGGGGCTCCTATAGGTTTGGCCTGTGGTGATGGAATTTTGTTGGTAACTTCCCGAGGGGCCAGAGGCAGGGACGAGCTTGCCTGTCTGTTTATCTCATGCAGTCATCAGATGTGGTGGTCCAGGCCAATCTCATCACCCCCAAAGCTTTCTCCACTGGATACCATAATCTTGTACCCTTAACACAAGACTTTGGGGACTAAATGGCATGCATTTGGGGGTGAAAGTACAGTCTCAGCATAGCACATTTTCACAGCTTTTCAACACTGCCCCCAGTCCACAGGGAAGATGTTTCAAGACCCCCAGTGCAAGCCACCCGTAGTGCCAAGCCCTATATACAAGCAGTGGTGTGATGGATGATCTGGTGGCCGAGATGGCCACTTGGGGACCAAATGAGGCTTGCTGGGCTGTGTGGACTCACCGGACAAAGGTGTGGTTCATGCCAGGACGGGCTGGAGTGAGACAGGGCGAGGCTTCAACAGGCTGCTCTGAATGGTGCACAGTTTCCAACTTCCCAGCCGTTTCTCTCTGGAATTTTTCATTGACTGTTTTTGAGCTGAGGTTGACTGTGGACAACCAGAACAGAGGGTGAGGGGAAAGGGGGGATGACTGTGCTGTTTTATTCGCCCAATTGTGCACACGTCTGCTGCAGCTCTGAGCGGTGAGCTCCTCACTGCAAGGCTCTGGGACGTATGCAGCTCAATGTCCTCGTCCCTGCAGAGGGCCTGGGCGTCGCAGGCTCAGGGCGTGGGGGAATCTCACTGCGGCCGGCCTGCAGCACCCACCTCTCTCTCTCTTTTTAAAGATTTATTTTATTTATTTGAAAGATAGAGAGGTAGAGCCAGAGAGAGAGAGAGAGAGAGAGAGAGAGAGAGTCTTCCATTCCGCTGGTTCACTCCCCAGATTACTGCAGTGGCCAGAGCTGAGCTGATCCAAAGCCAGGAGCTTCTTCCAGGTCTCCCACGCTGGTGCAGGGGCCCAAGTGCTTGGGCCATCTTCCACTGCTTTCCCAGGTCATAGCAGAGAGCAGGATTGGAAGTGAAGCAGCTGGGACTTGAACCAGCGCCCATATGGGATGTTGGCGCAGCAGGTTGGGCCTTTAACCCATCATGCCACAGCGCCGTCCCTGAACACCCCTCTCTCTTCCCGTCTCCGCTTGCTCCATGTCTCCAGACCAATGCTCCCTCGATTCTCACTTCCATTGTGCAACAAACGTCTGTTTAGCACTGATTGTGAGAACTCGGTGCCGTGGATAAGTATGGTGAGATTCCTGCTCTCAGGAATTTTATATAGAGTTGAGGATATGACGAGGCTTCAAAAAGTTCATATAAAATGTGCGTTGTCTTCTGTTGTGAGATTTACTTGATCTATTGGAAAGGCAGAGAGAGAGAGAGAGAGAGAGAGAGAGAGAGAGAGAGAGAGAGGCAGACAGGAGACTCAGTGCCTCTGTCTCCCTGGACTTACTGTTTGGAGTCCTTCACAGGAATGGGATCTCCATGCTGTGACCTCGGCTGGCTTCTTCCGCTAAGCACGTTTTCAAGATTTATCCCTACATTAGCGTGTACCAACGCGTCATTTCTTTTTATGCTGAGTAATAGTCCACGGTGTGTGTGTGCCACAGTCTGTTTATCTCTTCATTAGTGGGTAGAGTTTGAATTGTTCCTTTTTTTTTTAAAGATTTATTTATTTATTTGAAAGGCAGAGTTGCAGAGAGGCAGAGGCAGAGAGAGAGAGAGAGAGAGAGAGAGAGAGAGAGAGAGAGAAAGAGAGATCTTCTATCCGTTGGTTCACTCCCCAGATGGTTGAAATGGCTGGAGCTATGCTGATCCAAAGCCAGGATCCAGGAGCTTCTTCTTAGTCTCCCATGCGGGTGCAGGGGCCCAAGGACTTGGGCCATCCTCCACTGCTTTCCCAGGCCATAGCAGAGAGCTGGATGGGAAGTGGAGCAGCCAGGACTTGAACCAGCACCCATATGGGATGCTGGCACTGCAGGTGGTAGCTTTACCCACTGTGCCACAGCGCCCACCCTAGACTTTGGATTGTTTCTACTCAGGCTGGGTTCAGAAGGCCAGGGCTTCTAAGAACCAGAATCCCTGTCGTCACCCTAAAACTAGGCTTCTCTAGACTCCAAATACACTTCTGTTGTGGGAGAAGCAGGGACTTCTCCGGGCTCTCGCAGCAGGCTCCTTCTGTGGGGCTGTCCTAGCTCCCGGAGCAGGTGCCTGCGGTGATGTGGCGGGGACCACGGACTGCCCCCAGGGTCCTGGGTGGCTATTCTGTTGTCCCCACAGACAGGAGTTAGCTTGCTGCACACCAGCTCTCCCCACTCCGCCGGCAGCTTCCGAGGGCAGCAGCACGGAATTGGCACGGCAGCAAAATGAAACTGGCACGTTTATGAACTGCCCAGTGAGTTCTGGGAGGAACTTTGCATATTTTACATTTAATAACTTACCTCTTTTAAAATTTATGACATTCATAATGATTTGGGGGGTGCAGAGAAAGAGAGAGAGCTGCGACTCGGACACAGAGGGCTGACAGCTGACGTGTCCAGGGGCTGACTCCCTCACCTGGGACTCTCTGCCCTGCCCCGCCCCACTCCGCAGGTGCAGGGGTGGCCGGGCCCTCAAGAGGCTGCACGACCTTCCCCAGCCTTGCCGACAGCTCTCTCCAGGGTGTGTGTGTTTGCCTGGGTGTCTGCTGTGGGCGCCGAGTCGCTCCACGCTTGCTGTTGATGTCTCTGTGCTCTGACATGGCTTGCTGCGTGCTGAGGGGCACTCAGTGGGCTTCAGGAGGGCCTGTCCCCACGGTGGGCGCCTCCTCACCCCCTCCCTTCCCACCCACTGGCCTGCACCATCTGCTTATCATCCACCTCTCTACGGGCTGCCCATGGGTGGAACAGGTGCCATCAGGCAAGGAATTCAGGAAATGTTTCATACCAGGGCATTTAAAAATGCTGATGGGAAAACAGAATTAGAACATTTTGTTTTGGTGCAAGAAATTGGAAATGCGTGTCATTCTTTTTTGTTTTTCTAAAAAAGATTTATTTATTTGCAAGGCAGAGTTACAGAGAGGCAGAGGGAGAGAGAGAGAGAGAGAGAGAGAGAGAGAGAGAGAGAGAGAGATAGAGAGAAAGAGATATCTTTCATCCACTGGATCATTCCTCGCTCCCTACGTGACCATAATGGGCCAGGCTGTAGCCAGGGGCCAGGAATTGCATCTGAATCTCCCATGTGGGTGCCAGGGACCCAAGCACTGGGGTCATCCTCTGCTGCCTTCCCAGGTGCATTAGCAGGGAGCTGGATCCAAGCAGAGCATCCGGGACACAGACTGGCATTCCAATATGGAATGCTGGTGACACAGGTTGGGGCTTAACTCATTGTGTCATAACACTGGCCCATAAAGTAATCTTTAAAAATTTCTCTTATTATTTGATAGGAGGGAGAGAGAGAGAGAGAGAGAGAGAGAGAGAGAGAGAGAGATATTTTTTGATGGTTCACTCCCCAAATGGCCACAATGGCTGGGGCTGAGCTAGGTCAAAGCCAGGAGCCAGGAGCTTCTTCCAGGTCTCCCATGTGGGTTCAGGGGTCCAGAACCTTGGGCCATCTTCCACTGCTTTCCCAGGTGTATCAGCAGGGAGCTGGATAGGAAGGAGAGCAGCCAGGTCTCAAACTGGTGCCCTTATGGGATGCCAGCACTGCAGGCAGTGGCTTAACCGCTATGCCACCACTCCAGCTTCTATTTATTTATTTAAAAGGCAGAGAGACAGAGGTGCACGTGTGCGCGCACACACACATACACACAAAGAGAAGATCTTCCATCCACTGGGTCTCCTCAAATGGCTGCAACTGCTGGGATTGGGTCAGGCTGAAACCATGAGCCTGGAACTCCATTCGGGTCTCCCACGTAGGTGGAGGGACCCAATTACTTGGGCCATCTTCCACAGCTTTCCCAAGCACATTAGCAGGGAGCTGCCTCAGAAGTGGAGCAGCTGGGATTCCCAGTGCTCTGATATGGGGTGCTGGCATTGAAAGCAGTAGCTTTATCCATTGCATCACATTGCCAGCCTCTAGAATTTTGTTTTTCAACGTGCAAAGGATCCCTAAGAATGTTGTGTTGAGGATCCATTACATACAGCCTCCTGTTGGCGCTTCTAGAGGGAATGCAAGGGGCTGGTCTCCACGCTCGGGGAGCTTGGCTTAGAAGGAAAAAGAAATCATGTCCGTCTTGGCTGCTCTTATCTGCACCAAAGATTTTGTGCTTGGAAACATTATCCTACTTTCCTGCATCATTGGCTGTTCCCTGGAAGAGTCCAGGGAGCATGAGACAGGGTCAAGGGAGAGGAAGAACCCAGGGATGCTGTGGCCAGGGTGGGAGGCAGAATGGGCCCCTCTGTGGTCAGTCACCTCGCCTGCTCACCGGGCTTGGGTGCTGCTGTCTCAAGGACATGTGATGGGTTGGTTTGCACCACCCGAACAGGGTAGATTATGATTGCTATCTCACAGGTTGGGGAGCAGAGCTGCTGGCCAAGGCAGTGAGGGGTGGAGTCTCTGATGCCCAAGCTCTTGGCCTCTCCCGGCATCTCATTGTCAGGCAGATTTATAGGGTCTGCTCAGCTCATCAGAAATGCATTCGCCCGCTGTGTCCACATTCTCGCACTCCCAGCAACCTTGAGCGGTGGGTTGGCGGGGTTGGGAAGAGAGTGCCTTGGAGCGTCAGAGTCCCGGCTCTGCCCCCAGACTGTGGTCTGACCTTGGGCGAGTCACAGCCACCTGCCGTGTGGCCTCCGCTTCCTCATCTGGGCGCTGGCGTTCCAGTGTGGAGCTTCTCGGGACTCCTGGGAGAGTAGCCTGTGGCGGCTGAGCTATGCTGCTCCTCCCTGTCTGGCTGCTGGACGGGCGGGTGGGAGGAGGAGTGTGCGAGTGGGCGAGTGATCGAGGCAGGCAGCTGCAGGGCAGGGTCAATCAATTCCGAGCCAAGACCCAAGCTTAAGAGAGAGGGCGTGGCGTGCTGAGGGATGATGGCTGGCAAAAATCATTAGAAGCATCTTTCAACAATCTATATGCCGTTATCGATCTTGTTATAGATCATCTTCTTCCGTGCCTCCCCTGCCCCCACCAAGATCGTCTGGATCAATACAGCAAGTGCATCGAGAGTGTAGCAACACATTTAAAACCTTATAAAAGGTTATTTAGTTGCTAACAGTGCAGCGCTTTCTGCAAAGCCTGCCAAAAGGTTACAGCTTTTTGGGGATCATAAATTACAGAGGACAGGAAAAAAGTAAGTGCGGTTTTCTTTATTGTCTCGATGATGGATGGACTCCCGAACAGGGCAGAAAATACATCATATCACCTTTAATGGGCGTGCATTTCTGCAGTCATAACTCACCATTTTAAAATAGAAAATGGTGAAATATGGCGTTGTATATTCCACTTGTGACATATTTATGAGTCCTTGCCTTCTTATAAATACAGTGATTGCTATTTCAAAGCACCGTGTCAGGTATGAGCTGAGTACAAACAGCTGGCGCGGCTGAAAAATTATAGCCAGAGTGGACGTTTTCAAAAACTCTCTCTCACAGCAGTAAATTTACAGTGTTTGCACTAACTGTTATTAAAACCAAATCCATATCTTGGCAACAGGAATCCATTGCTCAGGACCAGCTGGAGTGACAGTGTGCCCCGACAGCTGGGGTGAGCTGTGAACTTGGCCACGGTGCACTTCAGAGGGGAGGTCAAGGGCCGCAGAGGGGGGCCAGGGGACTCTGGGTGCAGAGCCCAGACCAGAGGCCCCCGGGGGCAGGCCTCTGTCTGCTGCCTGACCCCTGGGTTCCGGGCCTGCTGCCTCTGGCTCTTGTCCTTGTCTCCTGACAGTGCTGTGTCTAGGCCTATGGCCGTTCAGCCCCACTCCCTCCCAGCTCCCTTCTCTCCACCCCATGAGTCATTCCAGCGTCTGCAGGAGGAAGCAACTGAGCTGAACCCAGGGGCAGACTTTGTGGGCAAAGCCCGGGAAGGAAAGACAAAGGGCAGGGCTCAGCGGGGCAGGCCTGTGCTGGGGAGGAACAGGGCACACACATACACACTCATGTACATATATACACACAGATGCACATGCACAAATGCACATACACACATGCACACACACTTATGTATACATACATATACTCACATACTCAGATACACATACACACATACATATACACACAGAGATACACACACATACACACACTTATATACAAATATACTCACACAGATATACACACACATAACACATGTACATATACACACACTCATAAGATTCACACATGCACACATATACACACATACACACATATACACACATGCACACACATATACAAATATACTCACATAGATATACACACATATACACACATACACACATGTACATACACACAGATACACATACATACACACATACATACCTATACACACATGCACACTTATATATACATATTCACATACACATATACACATAAACACATACATATGCACATATACACACATACATACACACATACACAGATACATACACATGCATATATAAATACATACACACATGCACATACATACATAAACACATACACACATATAAAAATACATACATACACATGCATATATACATACATACAGATACACACATATATGCATACACATAAACACACATATACATGCACACATACACACAAACACACATGCACATACATACACACATACAAACATGTACACCTACATGCACACACATATACACTTAGGCAGAATAAAAAAATCCATGTGACTATGATTAAAAATAATTTTCAGTTCAATCAGAATTTGTGGACCCCCTCTTATGATCTAGGCATGATTTTTTTTTTTGACAGGCAGAGTGGACAGAGAGAGACAGACAGACAGAAAGGTCTTCCTTTGCCGTTGGTTCACCCTTCCAATGGCCGCCGCGGCCGGTGCACTGCGGCTGGCGCACCGTGCTGATCTGAAGGCAGGAGCCAGGTGCTTTTCCTGGTCTCCCATGGGGTGCAGGGCCCAAGCACTTGGGCCATCCTCCACTGCACTCCCTGGCCACAGCAGAGAGCTGGCCTGGAAGAGGAGCAACCGGGACAGAATCTGGTGCCCCGACCGGGACTAGACTCCAGTGTGCCGGTGCCGCTAGGCAGAGGATTAGCCTGTTGAGCCACAGCGCTGGCCGATAATTTTTAGATTTATTTTGTTCATTTGAAAGGCAGAGTTACAGGGAGAGACAGATCTCCCATCGGCTGGTTCACTCACCAGATGGCCTCAGTGGCCAGTGCTAGGCCAAGTTGAAGCCAGGAGCTTCACCCGGGTCTCCCACGGGGTGCAGGGCCCCAGGCACTTGGGCCATCTTCCACTGCTTTCCTAGGCTTGTTAGCAGGAATCTGGATCAGAAGTGGCACAACTGGGTCTCAACCTGGCACCCATATGGGATGCCAGCACAACAGGTGGAGGTGTAACTTATACACCACAGTGCTGGCCCCTCTCTGAAGATTTGAGATTAGTGCACTTGACAGAGTTAGTACACAGGGGCTGGGGCCCTTCCACACCGGGGTGCAGAGAACAGGTGTTGGCAGCCTTGCCTGATGGCTTAGGAAACTGACACATAAGCTGGCCTGAGGACACACAGGGAGTCCCGAGTGCACCAGGCAGCTGCCTCTGTGTGCCCGCAACATGCTCACTGCCTGGGTGGCCTTCTGACTTCAGGCTTGTTCATGGTCTGACTTAAGAGTGTTCAGACTCTTCCTGGAGGCGTGAGCCCCTCCACTTCCCTTCAGCCCCAGGGGGAAGGGGCAGAGGGAACTGCTCTGGACAATGTGGGCACGCACAGAGAAACCCGCCTGAGTGGCCATGGGAGCTTGAGGTTGGTCTCTAGAGAATGAGGTTAGGGTCAGGTTTGGTGATTTCCAGCTCTGGCTTTGTAACCTGTTAAAACATTTGCTTTCCAAGAAAATGCACACGGAAGTTTTGTTTTGTTTTGTTTTTAGATTTATTTTACTTGAAAATCAGAGTTACACAGAGAAGGAGAGGCGCAGAGAGAGAGAGAGAGAGAGGTCTTCCATCCTCTGGTTCACTTCCCCATTGACCACAATGGCCGGAGCTGTGCTGATCCGAAGCCAGGAGCTAGGAGCTTCTTCCAGGTCTCCCACACGGGTGCAGGGGCCCAAGAACTTGGGCCATCTTCTACTGCTTTCCCAGGCCATAGCAGAGAGCTGGGTTGGAAGTGGAGCAGCCAGGTCTCGAACTGGCGCCCATATGGGATGCTGGCTCTGCAGGCAGCAGCTTTACCTGCTACGCCAAAGCGCCAGCCCTGGGGGCAAGTTCTAGAACCCCATTCACCCTTCCAAATCTGCTGATGTCCCTGTGTTTCCTGGAGGGAGGGATTTGCTAAAAGTGTGCAGGGGGCTGGGGGTTAACAGTGACAACAGTGGGGTCCTTGTTTTCAGGAATTTGTGGTGAGGGTGACACTCTGTCTACACTGGCGACAGGGACAAGTGAATTTTAGGGGGGACACAGTGGGAGAATGCGTCACCATGGGTGATGTTGGTGTTGGACCCTGAAGGGCAAGTTCAAGTCCATCAGGAAGGCTGTGTTAGGAGAAGTGGGGGCAGAGTCGGGGTGCCAAGGGCAATGCTTTGCAAGGAGGAGCAGCCTCCAAGGAACTGAGGAGGCTTGGGGGAGACAGGCTCTGGGAGATGTGAGAGGTCACCCCAAGGCATGAGGGTTCATCTTGTGAGAGAAGTCATCCCTGGCTTTGCAGGGGCCTGGGCGCAGGAGCCGGCTACCACTGGCCACAACGTTTGGAGAAGGGAGGTTCACAGTGTGTGGTGGGGAGTTGCCTCCCTCTGAGTGGGGGACACGGCGAGTCGTATTGATCTTGGGGGGACTGCAGTCTGTGAGACTGATCCACGTGCAAATGCTAACCAAGCAATAATCACCGTTCAGAAAGCACGGGAACTCTGGAGGGGGAGAAATCCCGCCCAGTGTCCCTACCGTATTTCGTGTTCTGGGGGGAGGTGGGACGCTAGGTGTGTGTGTATGATTTTAATAGAAGTTTCTGAAATCATGAAATAAACACGGGCTCCTTGTAAAAAGCAGTCTTGGAGACGAGGGTAAGAAATGCGCTGATGTGCCTTGGGGTGTGGCCCGGATCTGCTTTGGGCGTGGCGTTTGGGAAGTTGTGTGTCCTCTCTGGGATCTTTGATGCTGTGGTGACCAGTGATCCCGTGATAGCCCTCTATCCAGTTGTCATAACAACAGCAGTGATGCAAGCAAGGCCTGGCAATGAGATTTATTAACAGCTAACTGTTCACGCTGAACCAGAGGCAAGCCCTCGGGATGCCTCCTGGACTGGGAATCTCTTTGGCTTCACATGTTGAAATGCCATCCATGGGACCCGGCACTGTGGCGCAGCAGGTTAAAGCCCCAGCCGGCAGCGCCGGCATCCCATATGGGCACCGGTTCGAGTCCTGGCTGCTCCACTTCTGATCCAGAACACTGTTATGGCCTGGGAAGGCAGTAGAAGATGGCTCAAGTCCTTGGGCCCCTGCACCCACATGGGAGACCCAGAGGAAGCTCCTGGCTCCTGGCTTCAGATGGGCTCAGCTCTGGCTGTTGAGGCCAACTGGGGAGTGAGCCAGTGGATGGAAGACCTCTCTCTCTCTCTCTCTCTCTCCTTCTCCCTGTAACTCTGTCTTTCAGATAAACAAAAATAGATCTTTAAAAAAGAAATTCCATCCATCAGCGGGAGGTAGGAGGTGCAAGGGCTATGGTACTGATGAGTGGGGAAGTGTTCATTTTATGAAAAAGTCATTGGGAGCTTTCAAGTAGTTAGATAAATAGGGGAATAGTTGACACTTCATATGAACATTAGCTAGACGCGTTTAGAGAAAACATTATATCCTTATATCCTATCTGGGAACCAAACATATAAAAAGCTAAAAGATAACAAGATAAAAAGTCGATTAGATTATATCACGAAACCTCATTTTTATAGAATTATCTGTTATCATAACGTTCGTGACGTTAAATAAAACCACCTTTCAGGGCTGTTTTTAATTTTTCAATATTTAATTCCCGTTAGGCTGGGGATCTTTCAGGAGGCAGCCTCACCCGAGACTCTGAATAAAAGACAGGACATCAATTTCACCACCTTCGAGTTTCAAAGGGAGGAAACACTCTAAAATCACACTCAGCCTCTGTGACAAATGAACCTTGATTCAAGCAGAAAAGTGAGCTTAAAAATGAAGCAAAAGGACCGTGCCAGAGAAAAAGGAGACTTCCCTCGACATGTCTCGCCCTCACTTGCCTTGGCCGGCAGTGAGTCCCTCTCAGGACACAAATGGGCACACAGGGGGACTGCAATACCCCTTCAAGCTGACAGTCCCCCAAAACCTGCTTCCGCACCCCATGTAAGCCCTGACATCCCACTGGAGTGTTAACACAAAGCGGTCAGAATACGGCTTTTATGCTAAGCCGTGCACACATCTTGGCTTCTTCTCACGCTGAATTCCAACCCTTGCAATTTGGCTGTAGCTAGGGTGCACTGTGGCCCTGAGTTCCCTCTGAATCTAAGTTGGAGAGTGCCCCCCACCCCCAAAATCCCGAGTCTCTTTCCCGGATGGCCACTGTGTTAGAGGCTCGTGGATATTCTTCTGGACTTACGAATGTATTTATAAAATAGTTGCATTTTTTTGTTTTGTTTTGTTTTGCAGTGGGGTGCAGGCCATAGAATTGTCCAGTAATTTTCTGTTTACCACCCAATTCAACAAACAGCTTCCCATGCAACCACTGTAGCTCTGTCTTATTTTTTGTGATGATGGCATTTATTTATTTAAAGATTGATTTTATGTATTTGAAAGGCAGAATTACAGAGGGGGAGAGAGGGAGAGGGAGAGGGGAAGAGAAAGAGAGAGGAGAGATTTTCCATCTGTTGGTTTACTCTCCAAATGCTCACAGCAGCCAGGGCTGGACCAGGCCAAAGCCAGGAGCCAGGAACTCCATCTGGGTCTCCCTTGTGGGTGGCCCAAGCAGCTGGGCCATCTCCTGTTGCTTTTTTAGGTGCATTAGCAGGGAGCTGGATTGGAAGTGGAGCAGCGGGACTGGAACTGGTGTTCATGTAGGATGCTGGCATCACAGGTGGCGGCTTAACCCACTGCGCCACAGCGCCAGCCCTGTGATGACTGCATTTAGACCTCTGTATGGATGTGACATGATTTACTTATCTATCCCTAATTAAAGAACATTTAGGCTAGTTCCAATTTTTATCCATTGTCAAGAGTACTGCAATAAACATTTTTTTGGAGTTTTTTTGGTAAGCACTAATTGTTTCCTTTATACATATGTATGCATACATATGCAGTTGCTGGTGTGTCATCCCATATTGTCTTCCAGAAATATTGTGTCAATTACCACGCCCACCCACGGCGTAGATGGAGAAGCCTCTCTTCCCTCACCAGTACAGAGCGTCATCTGTGTTTTGAAGCTTTGCCAAGGTTAGGTGAAAAATGGTCGCTTGGTATTTTAATATACATCTTTTGTCGGTGGGGCTGAGCATCCTTCTAAATGCTCGTGTGTTGATTACTTTTAATTGCAGAGGAAATGACGCCATCCCACGTGCAGGAGAAAAGGCACAGATACGGGGGTGGTGTTCTTGGTACCTTCAGTTGATCCTTTAATCACCATGTGGAGGATTTATTGTCGTTAACATTTTAAACGTTAATTGCAATTGATTCTTTGTTTTAAAAAAAGATTGATTTTATTAGCTTTTTTAAAATAAAGATTTATTTATTTGAGAGGCAGAATTAGAGAGAGAGAGAGAGAGAGAGAGAGAGATGTCTTCCATCTGCTGGTTCACTCCCCAAATGGCCTCAAGGGCTGGAGCTGGGCTGATCCAAAGCCAGGAGTTAGGAGCTTCGTGAGTGCAGGGGCCCAATTCCTTGTTGTATCTTCCACTGCTTTCTCAGGTGCATTATTGGAGAGCTGGTTAGGAAGTGGAGCAGCCGGGACATGAACCAGCACCCATATGGGATGCCGGCGGCGCCGCAGGAGGAGGCTTCACCTACTATGCCACAGTGCTGGCCCCTTTATTAAGATGTTTAAGTGTGAAGAGATGGATCAGAGAGATGGGCGGATTTACCTATGTTTGCATGGGTGGAAATAGGGGTCTGGTTGTTTGGCCTTGCAGCTAAGATGCCCACGTCTCACGCTGGGGCTACCTGGGTTCCATCCTCGGCTCCTGCACTGACTCCAGCTTCCTGCAGACCCTGGGAGGCAGTGGTGATGGCCCAAGTAATTGGATTTCTGCCACCCACATGGCTGGATTGGGTTCCCAGCTCTGGACCAAAGCCTGCCCTGGTCCTGGCCGTTGTGGACACTTGGGGAGTAAACCAGGGGATGAGATCTCTCTGTCTCTGTCTCTGTCTCTCAAATCAATAAATAATTTTGAAAACGTAAGTTTGGGATCTGAAGTTCAATTTTCCAAATTCTGATCTTTATTATGCTTTGCCACGTTGTGTCTGCTACTGAAGGATTTAAGTCAAGATTCTTGGGCAAACATTTCTCAAACAGTAAGGAGAAAATCACTCTTCCTTATGGAGCACAGTCCCATTCATGTGTTGTCTCACCGAATTCTCAGAACAGCTCCACAAGGGAACAGCGGTTACCACCCACATTTGCAGGGGGCAACAGCACACAAGTAGGGTTTTGATCCTGGACGGCCAACCAGAGTCCATGCCCCTTCTCACGCCAAGCAGACTTGTGCCTCCCACGGACACCAGTGAGTGCCCCAAGCACCACAAGGTCAGGCTGAGTGTTCTGGCTGGAGGACCGGAGGTAGGCAGCCTTGTCAATGAGAGACTGGGCGGCACTGTCTCCCGCATTGCCAGAGGCTCAGCGTGCCTGCTTCGTGCTCTCCGATGGCCAGTACCACTGGGTACCATGCAGTCCCCACTCTCTGGGGACCCACCCAGTCCCCACTCTCTGGGTTTTCAGATGCCCCAAGTGGGGTATGTGGCTGCCCTGGCCAGGAGATGGGAGAGCAGCCCCTAGTGGCTCGGTGAGCCCTCCTGCAGGCCCGGGGCTGCTGGGTGCGCCCATGCTACATTCAGCGTGCAGTCTGTGGACATTCAGGAAACTTCAGGAAGAGAAAGCTGCCCAAGGTTTGGATCCTGGGCCTCAGCCGCCTCAGCTGCCCCAAGCCAGCTGGCCATTCCCGCCCAAGTGGCTCTGTGGGCATGCTTTTTTTTTTTTTAAAGATTTATTTATTTACTTGAAAGTCAGGGTTAAACAGAGAGAAGGAGAGGCAGAGAGAGAGAGAGAGAGAGAGAGAGAGAGAGAGGTCTTCCATCTGCTGGTTCACTCCCCAAATGGCTGTAATGGCCAGAGCTGTGCTGATCCGAAGCCAGGAGCCAGGAGCTTCTTCCGGGTCTCCCATGTGGGTGCAGGGGCCCAAGGACTTGGTCCCTCTTCCACTGCTTTCCCAGGCCACAGCAGAGAGCTGGATTGGAAGAGGAGCAGCCAGGACTCGAACCGGTGCCCATGTAGGATGCAGGCACTGCAGGCGGTGGCTTTACCTGCTACGCCACAGCGCCGGCCCCTGTGGGCATGCTTTTTAAAGTAGTGGTGGCAGCAGAGCAGCAGTGGCATTCAGACCATTGCTGGTTTCCAATTTGCCCATCAGAGTGCACAAAGGAAGGCAATTGTGAAACCGGGTGCTCTTCAGAGTAGCTCCATTCCTAACCCTGGGGAACGCACTTTCTGAATAGTCCTTCCTCATCCGAGTGGACGGGGGAAGTCCCCTCACCCTTGCTACCTGCCGGTCATATGGGAGACCCGGATGGAGCTCCTATCTCCTGGCTTCCACCTGGCCTGGTGCTGGCTATTGTGGCTGGCTGGGGAGTAAACCGGCCAATGGAAGATCTCTCTCTCTCTCTCTCTCTCTCTCTCCTCTCTGTCTCTCTTTCAGATAAATAAATCTTAAAAAAAGAAAGTGTTTTTCTTTTTTAAAAAATATTTATTTATTTATTTGAAAGTCAGAGAGAGAGACAGAGAGAGACAGACAGAGAGAGAGAGATCTCTGGTTCACTCCCCAGACGGCCACAACAGCTGGAGCTACACCAATCTAAAGCTAGGAGCAAGGAGCTTCTTCTGGGTCTCCCACACAGGTGCAGGGTCCCAAGACATGGGCCATCTTCTCCTGCTTTCCCAGGCCATAGCAGAGAGCTGGATCAGAAGAGGAGCAGCCAGGATTTGAACAAGCACCCATATGGGATGCTGGCATTGACAATGGCTTTACCCACTACGCCACAGCGCCGGCCCCTAAAAAAGTGGTTTTCAATTGAACCATATAAGATGCATCCCAGATACCATGGATCCCAGATCCCTGTGTCCCTGGCTGCATCCCACCCAGGATGATGGGTGCTGAGGGATGGGGCAGGGTGGGTGCAGGTGGGGGGGCTCTGAGTCGGCTCCAGGTGTTTCTGCTCCTCTGCTGGCAGAGCTCTGGTCAGAGAACTTTCCAGCACAAGGTGCAGGGACTGTGAACCCTAGTTTGAGGCACAGGAACTGTGGACTCAGATCGAGAGGCTCCTCCCTGGGGGCCGCTTCCCCTGACCCCCAGAAGCACAGAGTTGGGGTGGGGGTGGGCCCTTCGCACCCAACTCCTGGATCTGCCGCAGGGTATGTGTGCTGCCAGCCCCTCCCCTGAGACACAGCTTGCAGCCGAAGTGCTCGGGGCTTCCCAGGAGTCACTGCAGGAGCAGGGCGGGGCCCTGTGCCAGCTCAGAGGTTGGTACAAGGAGGGCCACGGTTGTGTGCATGGGGACAGATAAGGCGGGGCCAGTGCATCCATTATGCTTAGCTCGCTGGCCACTAACTGGGGCCACAGCCACACCGCCCGAGCCCCCTGAGGGGTGAGCCCGAAGGGGATGTCCTGTAATAAACACCATAAAAGCACTGTGCCGGGGACCCCTGGCATCTCTGCAGAAGCTCACCTGCAGCAGGGGACCAGCCCCACACTCGGGCTAAGCCATCATTGTTATGCATTTCCTGGGACCCTGCCTCTCTGACTCCAAGGCTTCCTGGGAAGCAGTGATGATGGCTATCAGGTGTACTCTTAGTGTCAGGTGTGTTTTATAGTGTGGTGTGGCGGAAAGAGCTTGGAATTTGGACCCAGCCGACCGGGGACTGATAACCACTTAGTAACTCAGCAAATTTCCTGTGTTTTGCTTCCTGGCCTCTGGAGGGAGGATAATGATAATATCTCACCTGAAATGATTGCCAGGAAGACAAATGGACAACTGTGGAAAGAACTCGGGACCTGCAAAGTGTTTTCCAAGTGCTGTCTTTACCGTCCTCGGCACTGAGAGGTTGGACTTCCCAGTCCCTTTCAAGTTCACAGTTCTGTGGTGTGGGCCTAGCACGTTAAGACACCACTTGGCTTGAGAGGTTGGGGAGGCAATGGCACTGTGGTGCAGTGGGTAAAGCTGCTGCCTGCAGTGCCGGCATCCCATGTGGGCACTGGTTCGAGTCCCGGCTGCTCCACTTCCAATTCAGCTCCCTGCTAATGCCCCTGGGAAGGCAGCAGAAGATGGCCCAAGTGCTTGGGTCCCTGCAACCACATGGGAGATTGGGAAGAAGCTCCTGGCTTCGGATTGGTCCAGCTCTGGCTGTTAAGGCAATTTGGGGAGTGAACCAGCAGATGGAAGATCTCTCTCTCTCTCTCTCTCTCTCTGCCTCTGCCTCTCTCTGTAACTCTGCCTTTCAAATAAATACATTTTTTTTTAAAGACACCACTTGGGATGCCTGTATCCCATATGGGAGTGCCTGGCTTCGAGTCCCAGCCCCACTGTTGATTCCAGCTTCTCGCTAATGTGCAGGAAACAGCAGGTGATGGCTCAAGGAGTTGGGTCCCTGCCACCCACAAGGGAGACCTAGGTGGAGTTCCTGCTCCTAGCTTTCATGTTTATATATTTAAATTGAGAAGAAATGTTTTTTATCTTTGAATATTTATTTACTTTTAAAAATGTATTTGAAAGGCAGAGAGGGAGAGAGAGAGAGAGAGAGAGAGAGAGAGAGAGAGAGAGAGAGAGAGGCAGAGTTGCGGGTGTCTCGTGGGCAGGAGAGCCCAGAGCTTCAGCAAGGGAAGCCTCTCCCCATCGCAGTGAAGTCCAGGTGCAGCCCCGCGGGGTAGCCCGGTCCTCTCCATCAGTAGATGCTTTGGCATCTCCGCCTTTTTGGGTCTTACTTTCTGCTGTCTGTTGGCCCACGCAGTCCTTAGAGCAGCAACCGTGGGCCTGGGGACAGGGACGCCACCTCCTTGCCAGGCTGTGAGCTCAGCAGCACAGCGCTGTCTGGGAAGCTGGCAGAGGGGCGCCCGGGCTTGCTGCCCTCGTGATGAGGTGAAGGAATGACTTACAGATGCGGGCCCGAGGGTGGAGTGTTGAGATTGGCTGCGGCACCCGCCGGGGTCGTGGCTTAGACGCTGCCTTGGGGATCAGCTTTTTCTTCTTTTTTTCCTGTGCTGTAGAGGCGTATTGGATCAGGTCTCGCCAGGAATAGGGGCTACGGTGGAGGCTTTGGTATAGAAATGGAAGCAACAGAGAAAAGATTCTGATAATAGAAGAAGTTCTGAACTTGGTTGAGACCTGGCCCACCATGGACTGTGTGACCCCAGAGATGCTGCTCGACCTCTCTGGTCCACAGGAGTTCTGTGTGCACACAAGAGTGTAAGAATGTGTGAAGGCACACCAGGTTAAGCCACTGCTTGTGACATCAGCAACGTATCAGTTCCAGTCCTGGCTGCTCTGCTTCTGATCCAGCTCCCTGCTCATGCCCCTGGGAAAGAAGCAGAAGGGCCCAAGTATTTGGGCCCCTGCCACCCACGTGGGAGACCCAGATGAAGCTCTGGCTTCTGACTTCAGTCTTGCCCAGCCTTGGCCATCGTGGCCATCTGGGGAGTGAGCCAGCAGATGGAAGCCCTCTCTCTTTCTCTTTGTCTCTCCATTTCCACCCCCAACCTCTTTGTCATTCTGCCTTTCAAATGTTTGGGGACACTTATAAGTTTGCATGTTTAGATTGTCACCTTTGCCACACTGCTGTGTGATACGCACTTGGACAGCCACCTGACTCTTCACTGTGATCACAAGGTGCACGTCCCCCATCCCCCACCCAGAAGGAGAAGAGTGGCACACCAGACCCCACGCTGCTCTCTGCCACCCCGTCCCCCAGTGAGCCTCTGCCTCCAGTGAGCACAAGCCTGTGTCCCAGCACCACTGATTGGCTTTGTCTGTTGTTTTTTATTTTTATTTTTTAAAGATTGATTTATTTATTTGAAAGTCAGAATTACACAGAGAGAGAAGGAGAGGCGGGGCGGGGGGATCTTCCATCTGCTGGTTCACTCCCCAATTGGACTCAACGGCCGGAGCTGCACCAATCCAAAGCCAGGAGCCAGGAGCTTCTTCTGGGTCTCCTACGTGGGTGCAGGGACCCACGGACTTGGGCCATCTTCTACTGCTTTCCCAGGCCACAGCAGAGAGCTGGATTGGATGTGGAGCAGCTGGGACTCGAACCGGCGCCCATATGGGATGCCGGCACTGTAGACGGCGGCCTTACGCGCTACGCCACAGCACCGGCCCCAACTTTGCCTGTTTTTAAACTTTGTGCCCGGCTCATCTTGCTGTGAGGTGCATCCACTTGCTCCCCACTGCTGCCTAATATCCCCTGGCACAGCTATACCCCAACATACTATGGTGAGTGCCTGGGCTGTTTCCAGTTCTTGGCAATCCCAGGTAATGTTACCTTGCACGTCTTCCTGTTTGGCTTACGCCTAAGGGTGGCATGGCTGAGCCCTGTGTGTATATATTTGTAGGGCCTGGCTTTAGTAGACACTGTCAAATAAGTTTGCAGAGTGGGTGTGTCAGTCTGCACTCCCACCCAGCAACCTATTTCGGGAACTTTCCGTCTTCCCCAGCAGTTGCTATTGGCAGTCCCTTTCATTCAGCTGTTCTAGTGAGGGAGGTGGTATCTCATTTTGTTTTCTAATGCATATTTTCCCAATGGCCAACAAGGTGAAGCGAGTTTTTATACACCTGTATGCCATTTAATTATCTTTTCTTGTAAGTTTTTTGGATATTTGTCTTTCTCTCTCTTTCTCTCTCTTTCTTGCTTGCTTATTTATTTATTTGAAAGGCAGAGTTACAGAGAGGCAGAGGTGGAGAGAGAGGTCTTCCATCCGCTGGTTCACTCCATAAATGGCTATAATGGCTGGAGCTGCGCTGACCCAAAGCCAGGAGCCAGGAGCTTCTTCCTGGTCTCCCATGTGAGTGCAGGGGCCCAAGCCCTTGGGCCATCCTCCACTGCTATCCCAGGTACATTTTCAGGGAGTTAGATTGGAAGAGGAGCAGCTGAGACTCGAACCAGTGCCCATATGGGATGCTGGTACCTCAGGCAGTGGCTTAACCCCCTAAGTCACAGTGCCAGCCCTTCTTTTTTTTTTCTAAAAGTTGTTTGAGATGCATTGAGACAGAGAGAGAAAGAGAGAGCAAGCTCCCATCTGCTGGTTCACTCCCCAGTTGTCTATAACGGCTGGGGCTAGGCTGGGCCAAAACCCAGAGCCACAGTCCAGGCATCCCACATGGTGGCAAGAACTCAATTACCTGAGCCAAACCTGCTGCCTCCCAGGGTTGCATTCGCAGGAAGCTGGAGTCAGGCTGGAGGTGGCACTGGAGCCCTGGGACCCTGACGTAGGATGTGAGCCAGCAAATGTCATGGCCAAATGCACTCCCCTTGCCATGTTTCTGTTGCATCTTTTATTCTGTTTGCAGAAGTTCTTACTGCATTGGATTGCAATGAATTTATTGGGCTTATTTCTCGCATAAATCTTCTACATGGTTTCCCTCTTCCCTCTTCACTTTTTTTTAAAGAAAGCCAACAATTCATGCCTTTTTTGTTTTTAAAGATAAGTTTATTTATTTGAAAGGCAGAGTTACGGAGGGGCAGAGGCAGAGAGAGAGAGGTCTTCCATCTGCTGGTTCACTCCCAATTGGTTGCAACAGCTGGAGCTGCGCTGATCTGAAGCCAGGAACCAGGAGCTTCTTCCAGGTCTCCCACGTGGGTGCAGGGGTGCAAGGACTTGGGCCATCTTCTACTGCTTTCCCAGGCCATAGCAGAGAGCTGGATAGGAAGTGGAGCAGCCTGGACTCAAACTGGCAGCCATTGAGGGAGTGAACCAGTAGATGGAAGATCTCTCTGTCTCTTTGTCACTCTGCCTTTCAAATAAATAAATTAAATAAATCAAAGGAAAGCCGCTCTGAGTTAGTGTCACTGTTTATAGGGGTTTCTGCTGGGTCCAAATGCCCCTTTCAGGGACCCTTCTATCCTCCACAGTCCTGTTCAGTGAGCAGGTCCAGTGTGATGCCACCTCCCATTTGTAGCTGATGGGGCCAGGTGTTGTTGTGGAGGCTGGGAGTGGCCTGCCTGTGGGCTGGCCCCGACCACCCTCAAAGGCTCGAGTGGACTGGGACGGAATCTTCCCTAAGCCAGGGAGTTCACTCACTGGGGGATCTGAACCAGGGTCGGAAGGCAGCTGCTGGCTGGCAGCAGGCTCTTGTGCTGAACCGCCGGGGTACCAGGCCTGTCATGTTGGGAGTGTGTGTGTGCTGAGCCTGCAGGGGGCCAAGTCCTGGAGAAGCCTGGCAGGAAGTGGGAGGGGGGGAGGGAGGGAGGGAGAGAGAGAGAAAGAGAGCGAGCGAGCGAGCAGACCGGAGCTAAGTGTGCGTGAGTAAGACAGCGAGGGAGCAAATCCTTGGTTTCCGTCCCTCTCCTGGCCAGACCCACCATTTCCTGGTTCCCTGAGACGTGGTACCTCCGTGCAATAACCCTTTTATTGGAGCCAACCCGGGTGAATTTTTGATCCTTGCAATCAAAAGAGTCTGGACTCAGATAATCTGGATCAAAGGTGAGAAAAAAGAGAAAGGAAAATATTTATAGATTGCATTTTGTTCCATAAACTTTATAGGGTTCCAGTAAAAGCAGATTACCCTACAATTTAGATCGCCTATCTTACTGACTAGAGTCAGTCTCCGTGAGGAAAACACCAGTGCTCCGTAGCCATTACAAACCTAATTCTGAACATGTTAGCAGAGGAGTGAGGCCAAGGCCCAGGCTGGCGTTCTGGTCATCAGTGCTGATTCCACCAGGCCCCACTGTGAGCTGGGGGTGGGCGGGTGTGGGGCGTATTGGGAGAGGCCTGTGTGGGCGGTGGTCTCAGACCCCGCCCCTCTGGCCCAGGCCCGTGGCTTCCAAGCTGTTCTTCGGGGTGCTTTGAGGGTTGTCTCGGCTAAAAATGGGATCCACGCTGCCCGTAAGAGGAGGAGAACGGTGGGACGGGTTATCGGGCTCCAAAGGAGGCAGTGTTTACAGAGCTCCTAAAGAGGATGCTGTTGGGAGGTCGCGATGCCGTGGGAAATGAACTGTATAATAACAGCCCACACTAACTAGCAACCGGATGGGAAATTTGACACAGGGATCACAACTATACGAAAACAGTCCTAGGAAAAAGTTCAAAAAGAAATGTTAGGGGCAACAGTTAACAGTGGTTATCTCTGTGTGTAGCTGCCTTCCACGTTTTTTATATGTACCTTCTGAAAAAAGATTTCTTTATTTATGATTTGAAAGGCAAAGTGACAGAGAGTGGGAGGGGTGGAGGCAGGGAGAGAGAGAGAGGGAGAGAGGCTTCCATCCACTGGTTCACTCATTTCCCAGATGTCCCCAGATTCAGGAAGGTCGAAGTCAGGAGCCAGGACTCCATCCGGGTCTCCCATGTGGGTGGCAGGGGCCCCAGCACTTGGGCCATCACCTGCTGCCTCCCAGGTGCATTAGCAGGAGGCTGGACTGGAAGCTGGCGTAGCTAAGACTTGAACCCAGGCACTCTGATGTGGGATGTGGGCATCCCAAGTGGCCGCTTACCCACTGTGCCACAGCGCTGGCCCCGTCTTTATAATTATTTATTTATTTATTAAAGATTTATTTATTTATTTGAAAGTCAGAGTTACACAGAGAGAGGAGAGGCAGTGAGAGAGAGAGAAAGAGAGAGAGAGAGAGAGAGAGAGGGAGGTCTTCCATCCGCTGGTTTACTTCCCAATTGACCGCAAAGGCTGGAGCTGTGCTGATCCAAAGCCAGGATCCCGGAGCCAGGAGCTTCTTCCCAGTCTCCCACGTGGGTGCAGGGGCCCAAGGACTTGGGCCATCTTCTGCTTTCCCAGGCCGTAGCAGAGAGCTGGATAGGAAGTGGAGCAGCAGGTCTCGAACCAGCGTCCATATGGGATGCCAGCGCTTCAGGCCAGGGCATTAACCCGCTGTGCCACAGTGTCGGCCCTGTCCTTATAATTACTTTAATAATCAGGCAAATACTTAAAAAAACCCATGGGCAAGCCTCGAAGTAGGACATGAGCCTGTCTCACAGCTTCCCCCAGCATCCGCGCCTGGCTCCTGCTCCCACCCCTGCCCTCGGGGCTGGAGAGCTCGGAGCACCAGCAGTGGGAGGCTGCTCAGCCCACCCCTCCCTGCGCGGCCCTGGCTCCAGGTGTCCTCGCCGCGTCCCCCTCACAAGGTCTCCTCATCTCCTTCAGGGAACTCGGAGACCTAACTGCTCCACTTTCCTGGCACTGGGCCAGGTTGGGGGTCTGCTTTACAAAAATGGGGGAACTGGGAGCAAGCTTGAAAGTGCCCTGGGCCCTTAGAGAGGAAGGTGGTATTCGCACGCAGAGACAGCTCTGTGACCTCTCCCTTGCTGATGAGAGCAGGCGCTCACCCCCACATGATGGGAAAACAAGCCTGGAGCTCACGTGATGTGCACAGGCAGCTGACAGCAGGGGTAGTGCTCTGTGGCTCTGAGGACACCGGGCGTGTGCCGGGCCCTGGACCTGTGCTGTTCTTGCACTGGCACCCGTGCTGCTCGCGGAAGCACAGCCAAGTGGACCCATTTCCCATCAGGATCTGTGGCCTGGAGAAGCCCACCAAGGTCACAGGATGAGTAAGCGGCGAATCCAGCCCTAGAGCCATGGCGACCACTGGGACTCCTGGGCACTCCCTGGGCTGGAGCGAGGACAGTGTCCAGCGTCAGGCCCTGGATCCCAGGGCACAGCCAAATGCCAAGGTCAAGGCAGCAGCTGCCTCAGTACTTGTGGAGTCTCACTGACTCGCAGGCCTATCCTGCCAATGTAGGGTGCAAGAGAGAAAGTGTGTGTGTGCAGGTGTACGAATGTAGGGCGCATGTGGGTGTGTGTCACTGTGTGTGTGTGCAGGGGGTGTGTTTGCAGGGTGTGCATGTGGGGTGTGTGTGTGTGAGCAGCTGTGTGTTTGCAGGGGGCATGTGTGTGTATGAGCGTCTGTGTGAATGAAGGGTGAACGTGTGTGAGTGCAGGGTATGTGAATGTGTGCTGTGTGTGTGTGAACATTTGGTGTGTGAGCGCAGGGTGTGTGTGAGCATCTGGGAGGGTGGTGGGATCTAACTGGGGAGGGCCTGGTTTGGAGGCCTGCGTGAGGAAGGGGTGGGAGAGGAAGAGGAGGTGGTGATGAGGGGCAGCTTCAGCCTAGGGTGACCACGGGGCAGAGGGCTAAGGGACCGGCAGGTGCCTGAGCCCCTGCCCAGGTAAATGGGAGGAGGAGGTGGCTCTGGGGAGAATAAGGAAGTGGAGGAGCAGGACCCCTCCCCTGGCTGGGGGATGTCTCCATGGTCCTCTCCTTCCCCCCTCCCCGTCTCCAGGAATGCTCGGACCCAGGTTGGGAGCTGAGATTTCGGGGGAGGGCAAAATGCCTTGAACAATCTGAGTCCCGCACAAGTCAGATTCCACGCCTGGCTGTGGAGGCTAGGCTGAGACCCCACGCTGGGTGAGGGGTGGGGTCGGGGTGGGAGAGCCACGTGTCTGAGCCAAAACTGGGATCTCCTCCTTTAGCAGAAGACTTTTTCTGGGGTGCCCCAGGTGTGCATATGAGTTTCAGGATTCACCTTCATCAGAAAAAAAATGGGGGTGAAACTGAGGGCATTGATGCGATTTGGTTCTTAGGGTCGTGCAACCGGGGAATATTGCCTGGGGTCTTTGAGATGAAATTTTTTTTTTTAAGATTTATTTATTTGAAAGTCAGAGTTATACAGGGAGAGAATGAGAGGCAGAGAGGGAGAGAGAAAGTGTGTGTGTGTGTGTGTGTATGTGAGAGAGAGAGAGAGAGAGAGAGGTCTTCTATCCTCTGGTTCACTCCCCAGTTGGCCTCACTGGCCAGAGCTGCCCCAGTCCGAAGCCAGGAGCCAGGAGCTTCCTCTGGGTCTTCCCACGCAGGTGCAGGGGCCCAAGGACTTGGACCATCTTCTACTGCTTTCCCAGGCCATAGCAGAGAGCTGGATAGGAAGTGGAGCAGCCAGGGCTCGAACCAGTGCCCATATGGGATGCCGGCCCTGCAGGCCGTGGCTTTACCCGCTATGCCACAGCGCCGGCCCCTCGGTGGATCTTTTCTACAGTCTGGGGGTCTCTCTGAGATGGCCGCACTCCTTCCCTGCAGTGCACTGTGGCCGCTGGCCTGGGGTCCCGGGGCCTTTCCTGCTCTCTGTCCCACCCACTCCCGGGGCCCTTGTCCAGGACATCTGCAATGGTTTACAAGGTCCCAGGCCTGGTGCCGGCTCTGCGTTCCCTCCTGCAAAGACCTTTGAGTCGGCAGCCCTGTTTTATAAGGTTGCTACTTCCTGCTCTTGCTTTATTACATCTGTTCTTTGGGGCATGGTGTTATAAATTGGGTATGTGATGATGTGTAATCACTAACTGCAAAGCCAATACATTTTCACTGTACCGCCAGCAAGACAAATAAAAGGCAAAATGAAAGGCCAGCGCTCTTTTGGCAAAGGGAAAAGCACACAACACACATATTAAAGGGGGAAAAGAACCAGATTGCACATTGAAAATGTTGTCATCTTAGGGGAATTGTTTTCTTGGGGCAGTGGGGCTTGTGTTTGCGTCCTGGGAACCGGGTGCCCTGGTGGCTGGGGGAGGGGAGCCGTGTTATTATCAGGTGTTGGAAACCTCACCCTATTGCTCTGTGTGCTTCTGAGCTAGGGGATGGCAGCCTCTGTTTTTCAGCAGGTGGTCTGCGGTCGGGAGAGTGGACAGAGAGAGGTGTGCATGCTTGGGTGTCGGGAGGGTACGGTAGTGATTTGGCTTCAGCTCGGTAGAGCCTCCTGTTGATGCTGCTGGGTGGAGGACATTATGATCCCCCTCGTAAGGGCCTGAGAGGTGACACCAGCACCGTGCTCAGCTAGAGAACAAAGGAGAGGGACAGTCGCCTGCCCAATCTCGTTCAGGGGCGTGAATGTCCCTTCCTAGTCAACCCCGTGGGCATGGGCTCTGCAAGGCCGTGGACTTCTGCTCTGTTTAAGGCCCTAGAAATGAGGGCTGGTGGAGAGTTTTCTTGAGACCGATTAAAGCCGAGTAAAGTAGGAATACTGTGTATTGTCAGTCAACAGAAGTTTAGAGATTTTGCTAGAAGCAATAAAAGGAATAAATCTTTAGGCTTGGTAATGTTCATGATAGAAAGAGGAATATGGTAAGAGATAAGAGTCTCTTTGTGAAAAGGATTCAACTATGTGGACATTCTAGAAATTGGGTCTTTAGTCATGCTTCAAGGTGTTGTAATAACAATAATAGAAATTGTGATATCAATGCACATGGCGTTTGTGGGGCTCCTGTGTGTTTGGAGGGCTTCCTGGACCCCACTTTTTTTTCTGGGTCCAAGCCAGCTCCCAGCAGGCTGATTTGCAAACTGTTTCATACTTTACCTCATTGGGTTCTCTTGGGGATCCAGGGAGGGAGGTAGGAGAGGTGTTCTTGTCATTCCAGAGTTACCTATGGGGAAACCAAGGCTCAGGCACCTCCCAGAGACAAGAGGTTTGCTTGGCTCCTAGTTTTGGGGGCTGAAATTCCAAGCAGCTGGTGCCAGCTCTGGCCAGGGGCATGGCAGGTGGCAGCACCATGACAGGAGTGTGTGCGGGAGGGGGAGGTCAGGTGGTGAGGCAGGAAGGCAGGGTGAGGCTGGGGTCCCACAGGAGCTGCTGCATTAGTCCCTTCCAGGGGGACCCCCTCCCCCAGTGACCTAAGGGACGCCCCCTACCTCTTCACATCCCCGTGATGGGGACCGGGTTTCCAGCACACAAACCTCAAAGCGTGTCCAAACTGTTGCATTCGCCCATCATCCAGACGGAACCAGGACTTGACCAAGGCCTTGTAAGTGCTGCTCTGGTCTTCTCTGGGCCATCAGCTAAGGAGCTGTGTCGGAGATGAGAAACTGAATGGCAAAGCCGGCATCTTTTAGGCCACATGCACACCCAACTTCACTTCTGTGACAGTTGGGTTTAGACCACATGCGCCCCTACTGATCCTCATCCCTGCTTCCCCAAGAAGTGACAGGAGGGGGGTGTCTCTGACCTGCTGGGGAGGAAGCCTGGCTCTGGTTAGGTTGCCCTGCTCTCGGACCAACAAGGTTAGAGCTCTTGTGTGCAAACGTTCAGATTTCGTACGGAGAGAAAATACGGCACTTCTCTTTGGGTTTATTCTTCACAGTTGGAGGATGTTTTCTGAGATGAAGATGCTGGTGTCTTACGTTATGTAACAAAGATCTTTGGGGCCAGCACTGTGGATGAAGCCACTGCTTTGTAACAATGCCATCCCACATCTGAGTGCCAGTTCGAGTCCTGGCTGCTCCACTTCTGATCCCAGCTCCCTGCTAATGCGCCTGGGAAAGCAACAGATGATGGCTCAAATCCTTGGTCTCCTGCCACCCATGTGGAAGACCTGGATGGAGTTCCAGGTTCCTGGTTTTGGCCTGGCTCAGCTCCTGCCATTGTGGCCATTTGGGGAAATGAACCAGTGGGTGGAAGATCTCTCTCTCTCTCTCTGTGTGTCTCTCCTTCTCTGTCACTCTGTCTTTCAAATAACTAAATAAATAAATCGCACTGCAGGTGGTGGCTTTACCTGCTATGCCAGAGCACATCTTTTTTTTTTTTTTTTAAACCCATATCAATTTGCACAATTTTCACAGCAGTGATGGAGTTAGTAAATAGACAAGAAAAGCTTTCTTTTAATTTATTTTTCAAGGGTAAATTTTGGAGGGAAGTACTGAATTGACTGGTCTATAAAAGCAATGCATCAATGGCTAAAAGTGAAATTCGTTTTTAAAAGGCAAAAGGCAGATGATGGCATAATAGCAATGATGGATGGACTCAGGCATCAGCAAACTGAACTCTTGAGCCAAACCCTGCTGGGCACCTGTTTTAGTGAATAAAGTTTTATTGGAACACAGCCAGGTTCATCTGTTCACATACTGTCCATGGATGGCTTTGTGTGCCATCCCCAGAGTTGGGTAGTTTGTGACAGAGACTGCGTGGTGCTCAAAGCCCAGCGTATTTGCAATCCATCTCCTGGATTAAATGGTGGCCCGGCATGTGAATGTCAGAAAAATCAGGCTGACCCCGAGTGAAAGCCCAAACAGTGACATCTTTCTCTTCATCAAGTTCAAGTTCAAGTCTGTGTTCCGCAGACCTCTGTCAGCCTTCACAGTAAATTTGTGCTGTTAATCTGAATGTTATTGGCTTGCTAGTTTTAATTGTATTTATTCTGTAGGCTTGTTTTATTTTATATTTGCATAAGAGCGAGAAGCACAAGGATTTATGCCTAGATTAGTGTCTGTATGTGTTAACTGTACTGTAAAATCATTTAAGGCAGGCCCCTGTGGATTGGTGAGAATTTTTTCTCTTTAAATATTCTCTCTTCCTTTGCTACTTAAAAGCATCTGGTAGGAGGTTGTGTCTAGGTTTTACAGAGTTACACCACGGTCACTGTTAATGGTTCCCCTTTAATTCTCTCCTTAATGGTTTGATTCATTAAGTGTCTCCCTATAACCTGCAGAACTCAAGAGAGAAGGCGCTTACTAGGGAGGGATTTTCTGAGTCTTTTTTGCTTTTTGTCCTTTTAAAATTCAGAAAGCAGCATCTTATGCTGCTTTCCTGGGTGCATTAGTGGGGAGCTGGATTGGAAGCAGAGCAGCCGGGACTTGGACCGGCGATGTCGGCCGTGCCATGACCCTCTGCGCCACCATGCTGGCTCCCGGAGCTGACTAGACTGATCAGTGCTCTTTCTTCCACATCGTGCGAGCACCGGGTGGGATGGTATTGCTGAGTGCTTTAAAGCCGTGTCTCCCTCCTAAGCCAGCCCCCAGAGCCCAGCAGGGCTGTGTTGGGAGCTGTCATTTGTTCTCTGGAGTTGAACTGACTGTACCTTCCCAGAGCTTGAATTTGACATGAGTTCCCTGTGTGACATAAATGGGCACCTCCCTTATACAGGCACTTCCAAAAATCTGTGGAAAATGGAATTAAAAGGTAAATTTATTTTGGTGTAAAAAAACCTTTTTTTGATATTACACATTTTCCATGAACCTTTTGAAGATCCCTCATACGCATGAATTTCAAAAAAAATTTTTTTGCACCAAATAAGCTTGTTTTTCCAAGAACTTCTGGAAGTCCCCTCATAGGATCTCTGTGTGTCACATCTGAGAGCCAAAGGAGAGACGGAAACTCAACTACGTCCAGGCTGTTGCCCCAGATCAGAGAGCTAGTAAGAGAACAGGGGCCGGCGCTGTGGCACAGCTGGTAAAGCCCTGCCTGTAGTGCCAGCATCCCATATGGGCACCAGTTCAAGTCCCGGCTGCTCCACTTCCGATCCAGCTCTCTGCTATGGCCTGGGAAAGTAGTAGAAGATGGCCCAAGTCCTCGGATCCCTGCACGTGTGTGGGAGACCCGGAGGAAGCTCCTGGCTCCTGGCTCCTGGCTTCGGATCAGTGCAGCTGTGGCTATTGTGGCCAACTCGGGAGTGAACCATCGGATGGAAGACCTCTCTCTCTCTCTCTCTCTGCCTCTCCTTCTCTCTCTCTCTGCCTCTCCTTCTCTCTCTGTGTAAATCTGACTTTCAAATAAATAAATAAAGCTTTTAAAAAAAGGAGTCAGAACAGGGATTCCATTCTCTGCCCCTCAAGGAAACAAAAGTTAAACACACACACACACACACACCATAAAACAAGACAAAAACAAGCAAAACCCTGTCTCTGCCAATGTGGCCCCACAGATCTGAAGATTTTGTTAACTCTGAGATGGCCTCTGTTTTTCTCCCCAGAAACTCTTTCTTCTTGTCCCCTGTTGATTGTTCCAGTTTCTTTGATGGGACGTCTACCTCCCACCCACTCTTGGTTCTCTGAACCTTCCAGAAGGCTCACTCGGCAAACTCGCTGATTTGGGGCTGAACACAGACACCCTCACAGGGAGCCGTGAGCCTTTGTGGCCACCCATCTGGAGATCACCTTGGCCTGCACGTGATCGGCCAGGGCCGGGAACCAGCACCGGGGTGAGCTTGGGAAACTCAATCCTGATGACGTCTCTTGGCTTCCCTGTCCCCGCAGTGGCTGTCCCGGTCTCAGCCTCCTCCAACCCTGGGCTCCCCGATTCCGACTCCAGCCACACAGCTGCCTCCAGGCCCTGTTTCCATCCTGCCCTCGGTTCATCTGTCTCTTCCTTGGAAAAGCCTCCCCTCCCTTCCTGCCCGGGCAGCTCCCCCTGAAGTGCTCCCACAGCAACGCACCTGTCCCACCAAGCGCCCACCCACGAAGACCACCTTCCTCTGGCCTATGTCACTGCAAGCCCCCTGCCCCCACTGCCCTGTGCTGCCCGGGAGCCCTATGGGGCAGCAGCCGCAGATCAGCCTGACACCTGACAGTGTTCAATAGGATATGCAGGGCCACGAGTGAGTGAATGAATGAATGAGTGAATGAATGAATTCTGGCTCAGGGTGGGAGGAGGGGTTTTAGCAGTTTGAGTGACAGCAGGACACGTGGGGAAGAGAACCCTTCTGGGTGATCTGGCTTCTCTGACCTCAGGAGAAGCAAGCGGCCAGTGGAAGACTGGTCTTTCCTGCCTTCTCAAGAAACGGCCAGTCAGCGAGGAGGAGCTTGGCCTGGGCTCCCCAGCACTTGGGAGGCTGCCCCTGTGCCCCTCTAAACAGGACCCGATCAGGGCAGCTTTGTCGGCCCGGGGCCCAGAGAAAAGTTGGGAGACCCTCTGGGGCCCCCGGGGCTGGGCCCTGAAGGGCAGGAGTTAACCAGCAGCCGCTCGGGTCGGGCTGTCCTGGGTGTGCCCGTTCATCACAGTAAGTGTCATAGTAAAACCAATTCTCTGTGTACTTTTGGGAGTCACAGCCATCGGTTTCGTGTGACTGATTTGGTGTGCAGCTCCGACACAGCCGTTTGTTTCTCCACTCGGAAAACTCCTCTGAAGTTGCTTGGAGTTTCTGGTTTTCGGGGGACACGTCCAATTGTTATCTTCCGTGCTGTGAAATCGGAGCCGAGCCACGGCGCGTGGCTGCTGGCCTTGCTTCCTCCCTGCTTCCCTGTGTCGGGTGGCAGAGGAAGTTTGATTTGCTTTGGTCTCCCTCTGCTTCTCCTTGCCTGGGCCACTCCGGGGCCCATCCTCAGATGGACACAGGCCTCTGGGAACTCTTGGGAATCCCTCTCTGCTCCCAACGGGAAAGACCCGATCTCCACCCTCTCCTGCAGCCCTCGCTGGCGTCCAGTCCCCTGCCCATTCCACGGTCCTGATCCTGGCCTCAAAGCCCACATGCACCTGCCATAGCAGGCAACAATTGCCCTTGGTAATTTGGGTCAAAAAAAAAAAAGAGAAAAGGCTGATTTGAGAGTTGTCCCTGCCACTGATCTGGCTGTGTGACTTTGGGCAATTTTCTCAACCTCTCTGAACTTTCTCATTTATCCAACAGAGATCACATGAGCTAATATCCTTAGCACATATAGAGTTTTTGTTAATATTTATTTTTATTATTTATTTGAAAGGCAGAGTAACAGAGCAAGTGAGAGAGAGAGAGAGAGAGAGAGAGAGAGAGAATCTTCCATCCACTGGGTCACTCCCCAAATGGCCACAATGACTGGAATGGCCAGGTTGAAGCCAGGAACCAGAAAAATCTACCCAAGTCTTCCACGTGGGAGGCAGGGGCCAAGCACTTGGGTGCCATCCACTGCTTTCCCAGGCCATTAGCAGGGAGCTAAGTCAGAAGTGAAGCAGCTGGGAGTCCTCATGGGGACAGAAATGGGAAGCCGGTGTCGCAGGTGGCATCTGCATATGTAGTATTTTTTTTTTTAAGATTTGTTTATTTATTTGAAAGGCAGAGCTACAGAGAAGCAGAGGCAGAGAGAGAGAGAGAGGTCTTTCATCTGCTGGTTCACTCCCCAACTGGCCGCAACGGCGGAGCTGGGCCGATCTGAAGCCAGGAGCCAGGAGCTTCTTCTGGGTTTCCCACATGGGTGCAGGGCCCATGGACTTGGGCCATCTTTTGCTGCTTTCCCAGGCCACAGCGGAGAGCTGGATTGGAAGTGGAACAGCTGGGACTTGAACTGGTGCCCATATGGGATGCTGGCACTGCAGGCAGCAGCTTTACCCGCTACGCCACAGTGCAGGCCCCTTCATATATAGTTCCTAGCCAGGTTCCCATTGTCACTACTGCTGCTTTCTGCTTGGAGCAAAGCTGTGTGAGCACTCCCCTGCTCTCGGCAGGGGACTCTGTGGGGTGAGTTGGGGGTCTTTGAGAAGCCGAGAGTACAGGGGATGAGATGATCAGCGCTGAGTGTGGCTGCAGGGCAGGTGTCCCTCCTGTTTGCTGGCGGGTTCCCTGGGGGCGCTCCGGGGGAATCCGGGGACACAGGGTACAAGGGAGGTGGAAGTGCTGTCAGTCTTCCCATCTGGCCGTGGCATCTGTCTGGAGCCTGCGGTTTATTCCTGACACCCTTCTGTAATAATAACACCACCCACCAGGCAGCACACGCACAGACCCCAAAAAATCAGTGGTGGGATTTTTTTTTTTCCCCTGTCTGGGACACCTGTTCCGTTTTCTTGAAATGGAACAGCTATCTATGTATAAACTCCTCCCAGCTTCTAAGTCAGTGCTTGGGCAGGCTGCCGTTGGGGACACCAGGGTGTACCTTCTTCTGCGTGCTTCCGTGGGAAGGGGGTGTGTGCCACCCCCACAGCCTCACATCATGTCTTCCTGCCCTAACAGAGTCACCTGCCACCCCCTCCAGGAAGCCCTCCTCCTTCTCCCTGCAGGTGATGGTGATCTCTCCCTTCATTTTGCCTCCACAACACCGACGTGCACCTGTGCTGTGGACTTTGCTTCCCTTGCAGCACGCCTTGTCCCCAGCCCCTGTGGTAACTTAGGTCCCTTTTGGGAACATTATGTCTTTTGCCTCCCAGTGCCTAGCTTAGTCTGGCTCAAATAGACCCTTTGTGGATTCTGTCATCTTCCTTGTTTTATTTCTGTTTCAAAGATTTTGTTTATTTAAAAGGCAGAGCAACACACAGACACACACAGACACAGACACACACACAGATCTTCCATCCACTGGTTCGCTCCCCCAATGGCTGCAATGGCTGGGGCTGGACCAGGCTGAAGCCAGGAACCTGGAACTCCATCTGGGTCTCCCACGTGGGTGGCAAGGATCCAGGTGCTTGGGCCATCCTCTGCTGCTTTCCCAGGCGCATTAGCAGGGAGCTGGACCAGAAGCAGAGCAGCCAGGACTCCAGCCAGTGCTCTGATATGGAATGCCCTGTTTCGCAGGTGGTGGCTTAACGCACTGGGCCACAGTGCTGCCCCGTGCGTGTTCCCAGCAGCTCCCGCTCTTCAGCGGCTTCACTGATTTGAGTGACTTGCAGCCAGCCTTGGAACTGTGTCATCTCACGCCATCACAGCAAGAAGAAGGGTGAGTACCGTACAGAAAGAACTTTCCAGAGAGACGGCGAGAGGCACCGCACTCTCAGAATTTGTATCACAGTGTGCTACAATTGTTCTATTTTTGGTCGCTGTTGCCACTTTCTCACTGTCTAATTTATAAGTTAAACTTTATCGTAGATTATATATGAACATGCTTTTAAAAATTCATGGAAAATGGAGTGAAAAGATAAATTCGTCTTGGTGCAAAAAATTTGGAATCCATAGTTTTTCATGTCACACATTTTCCCATGAACTTTGTGAAGTCCCCTTGTACTGATAGGAAAAAGCATGCTATTTGTAGAGTACTGTCTGCGGGTTCAGGCATTCCCTCGTGATCTTGAAACATATCCCCCTTGGATAAGGGGGCGAGGCGCCCCACCCCACATCTTGGCTTTGCATTCGGGGATGGTTTGTCCTGGGGGCTCGGCTATAGGTTTGGTCTCTAGGTGCCTGGGAGCCCCAGGTGCTAACAGGTGCATGCCTGTTGGAGGGAGCAAGGGCCCCGGATGCTGCAGAGGATCTGCTGAGCCAGGAGAGCGCCGGGCTGAGCAGACAGAAGCAGGAAGGGCTGGTGCCCAGCTGGTGGGTCAGGGTGTCGCTCACCCCCTCCCACAAGTGCAGAAAATGCCCCGAGTTACTTCAATTACATGGATGAGTGGGGAGAGCCAAGGGCACAACTCTCACAGCCACCTGCTCACGCTGAATGCGGCTGATCTTCCCCACCCCGCCCCAGTCTGCTTCAGCAGGCGCTGCTGACCTTGGGCGGGCGTGTCGCTAACGCAGGTGTTAACCTTAATGCCACTCACTTGGGCCTGTCATTAGCGCCCATGCCTGTGACAGGTGTTTGTTGTGGCCCTGGCAGGGAGGTCAGCCCCTTGGAGTTCCCCAATCTAAAGGTGACACTTGAGAGCTGGTGAAGAGCCAGACTCAAGCTGGGGTCAGGGCGGGCTACTGGGAGAGCTCAGAGCTGGGAAGAATCTCTTGTCCTGATCCTGGAGGGGTCCTTTCCCCTCTCTCCTCCATTAGGCACTCCCCCCGGAGGGTCGCAGCGAGGACCAGGGCCTCCTGTCTGGCCGACAGCACGGGGACACGCCCGGAGGGGGGGCCCTCCTGCTGCCTGCAGGCAGTGGCTGGTGGCTCTGCCCTTGACAGACAGCTGTGCCTGGGCCGTGGAGGTTGATTCCAGCTCCAACAGGGACCATGCCTCTGGGGTGCCACCCTGGGCCTGTGTCTCTCCTGGACAGGCTGGGGCCAAAGCACAGAGAGCACTGTGGGTCTTCCGGGATCACACAGAAGGGGCTGAGCTGCTGTTCATCTGCTTTCTGTGCATGGCACTGGCGGTGGCAGGGACAGGGAGGAGCCCGGACAAGGAAGCAGGAGTCAGGAGCCAGAGCCAGGAACCGAGCCCGAGCACTCAGATGTGAGATGTGGGTGTCTTAGCGGCATCCTAACTGCTAGGCCTAATGTCCACCCCCAAGTCTGCTTCTTGAAAGATTCATTTTATTTATTTGAAAGACAGAGTGACAGAATGAGACACAGGAAGATCTTCCGTCTGCTGGTTCGCTCCTCACGTGGCCAGATGGAAGCCAGGAGCCTGGAACTCTGTCTGTGTGTATGATGGGTGTTCACGGGAAAAAGCTACACTTGCATCTCAAATTTTTTTTGCACCAGAATAAACTTTTTATTTATTTAGTTATTTGAGAGGCAGAGTTATAGACATAGAGAGGGAGAGTCACAAAGAGAGAGAGGTCTTCCATCCGCTGGTTCACTTCCCAATTGGCTGCAACAACTGGAGCTGTGCCGATCCGAAGCCAGGAGCCAGGAGGTTCTTCCGGGTCTCTCACATGGGTGGAGGGGCCAGAGCACTTGGGCCATCTTCTACTGCTTTCCCAGGCCAGAGTAGAGAGCTGGATTGGAAGTGGAGCAGCGGGACTCAAACTGGTACCCATATGGGATGCTGGCACTGCAGGCGGAGGGGTTACCCGCTATGCTGCAGAACCTACGCCTAGAATAAACTTTTAATTTCATTTTCCACAAACCTCTGAAGTACCCTTGCATTTAATACTCTTCTGTTTTTTTTTCCCAACTCAAGAGACAAGCAAAGCACGGGACTGGGAGCCACTCTTGTCCCCCCACTGTCCCCATTCCGTCACTCTCACGCATCATCAAGTCACTTGACGTGGCCTTGGTCTGTTTCCCAGTCACTTCTCTCCAGGCTCCCATCCTCTCCCCCTGAGTGACAGCCACACTATGGCCCGCCCCAGTCACAGCACAGTGGCTCAGAGTCAGCTCCCCTGTCTCATCCGGCGGGGAGTGAGCAAGCATGTCACACACGCAGACACCCAGAGTGCCTTCTCCATGGCCCTAACCATAGCTGGCAGGAGCCGCATGGTTTGGCTTTTGCTGTCCTCTCCCGTCTTCCGTCTCTCTCTCTCTCCCTCAGTGCAATTGTACCAACCTTTTCCATCCTTAAGAGCTGCGGAGTTTGCACACAGCTCTTCTCTCTGTTTGAAAACACTCCCCTCCCCCTTCTCACAAGGGGGACCTATTGTAGGTCATCCTGAACCCAGCGAGGGGGCACTATGACCTTCACTTTAAAATGGGGCATGGGGAACCGAACGTTGAAGAAGCTTTGGGAGTCTGGTCCCAGAGTCCAGGCCCCCCGCCCCGCCTGGGTCTCATGGGTCCTGGTCAGGCTCTAGGAGCTCCTGTGTACATGCACATGTGTGTGTGTGTGTGTGAGTGCATGTGTGTGAGAGAGAAACTTCTGGCCAGATGCAGAGGCCCTTGGCGTGGGGATGACCCCTGGGGAGGGGACTTCACACTAAGCCACCCTGGGTTGGATTCCCGACTCTGCCTCAGTGGCTGTGTGACCTCCCGTTCTGAACCTGAACTTCCACTTCTGTCCCGTGTGGACTACGGGGTCCCCGTCACAGCTTTGTTACTGAGATCCTGCTCCAGGGCAGGGCCCAATCCACAGCAGACCCTGACATCAGCATCTGCGTTACCCGACTCCTCCTCTTCCGTCCTTGCGGGGGAGCTGAGGGGTGCAGGGGCCCCCCTGTACCTGAGATGCCCTTTCCTCCACTTGCCAGAGCCTTCTCTGTCTCCTGGCACCCTGTCCCATCCCTTGCCCCTCCAAGGTCAGGTTCATTTTCACTGCAGTCTTGCAGGCTTTGGGTAGTATGTTCCCCAGCCACTCCCACACTGAACAAGGGGCCGGAGGAAGGGGGCAGAGCTTAAGGCAGGCGCCCTGGGCAGGGTCCGGAGATATTCTGCACTCCCGTCCTCTCCTCCAGCCCCCGGCCATGTGCTCCGCGGGCTCAAGGCAGGCCGGTCGAAATCCTCTCCCCTCCATCTCTGGACAAGTGTGTAGGGAGGCTTTTCTCGGCGCTCACACTCTGTGCCCAGGCACCATCGCCTTGGCCCTGCCCCACGCCCTGGGTTGGCTGGGCGGAGCTGCCCTCCGGCTCCCAGCTGTCAGCAGTGTGCGTGCTGGTATGCAGGCCTGGGAGCTCAGAGCCGGGAAGGTGCAGGCGGGTGGCAGGGAAGAAGGCGCCAGGCTGGTGTGCCAGCTTGGAAACCGCCTGGGAACCGTGGTGCACGCCGAGGGTGCTGAGGGCTGGTGTGGAGCTGGGCTGGGGCGGGGAGTGGGGAGCAGGCTGCGGAGCTCTGGGCTCAGGCCGGGCGGTGAGGGCTCTCAGCAGTCTGCTTTTTCCTCTGCGTAGAATAACAACAACAACAACAATAATAATGCAATCAGAACTGTTCAATACAGAGGCAGTGTGCCTGTAAGGTAGTGAGCTCCCTGTCATGATGGTATCCCAGAGACTGCATTCTCTCTTGTTTTTTATTTGACAGGTAGAGTTAGAGAGAGAGAGAGAGAGAGAGAGAGAGAGAGAAAGGTCTTCCTTCCATTGGTTCACCCCCCAAATGGCTGCTATGGCCAGCACTGCGCCGATCCGAAGCCAGGAGCCAGGTGCTTCCTCCTGGTCTCCCATGCAGGTGCAGGGCCCAAGCACTTGGGCCATCCTCCACTGCACTCCTGGGCCACAGCAGAGAGCTGGACTGGAAGAGGAGCAACCAGGACTAGAACCCGGCGCCCATATGGGATGCCAGCGCCACAGGTGGAGGATTAACCAAGTGAGCCATGGCGCCAGCCCAGAGACTGCACTCTCACCCTTGAGTGATAGTCGGGCTGTTACAACCAGAGTGACGTGGTTCTGTCCAGCCTGGAGATTTCCCACGCTGTGGCTAGATTCCTGGCGTGCCATTGTAAGACCTGAAGGCAGGGGCTGGCGTTGTGGTGAGGCGGGTTGCATCACTGCTGTGATGCCAGCATCCTGTACAAGTGCTGGTTCCAGTCTCAGCTGCTCCACTTCTGACCCAGCTCCCTGCTACTGCACCTGAGAGAGTAGCTGAAGATGGCCGAAGTGCCTGGGCCCCTGCACCCATGTGGGAGGCCCAGATGGAGTTCCTGGCTCCTGGCTTCCACCTGGCCATTGCAGTCATTTAGGAGAGTGAACCAGCAGATGGAAGATTTCTCTCTCTCTCTCTTTGGAACTCTGCCTTTCAAATAAAATAAAAATAAATCTTAGGGGAAAAAAAAGCTCTCGAGGGCATAGGCATTTACTGTTGTTTAATAACAGGTGCTGTATTTTGTGCTAATGGCTTGAATATATCATATGTATTTTTTTAAAAGGATTTATTTTATTTATTTGAAGAATTACAGAGAGAGGTAGAGCTAGAGAGAGGGGTCTTTGATTCCACTGGTTCACTCTCCAAATGACCACAATGGCCAGAGCGGCGCTGATCCAAAGCCAGAGCCAGGAGCTTCTTCTGAGTCTCCCATCTGGGTGCAGGGGCCCAAGGACCTGGGCCATCTTCTACTGCTTTCCCAGGCCATAGCAGAGAGCTGGATTGGAAGAGGAGCAGCCGGGACTTGAACTGGTGCCCACATGGGATGCTGGGGCTTTAACCCACTGTGCCACAGCACCAGCCCTACAATATGTATTTTAAGGGCCAGGGCTTGGTCCCCAGATCTGCCACTTTGGCCCCCATGTGACCGGAAGTTGGTTAACCTCTGTGACCCTTACTGTCCCTGTCTGACAGGCGGGTGCCGAGAGCTCCCTCGCATGTGGGCTAATGTGTGCATGCTCAGAACCTTGCTCATGAAGTGTACTCAGCACGCGTCCTTGTGTTTCTTCTTCCGAGGCAGGGGTGGGGCTGAGCTGAGGGTGAGTGGGCAGGGGAGAGGCTGGGCCAGGCAGGAGAGGCCGGCGGCTGAGCAGAGCAGAACTGCTCCCCGCCTTGGGCCCGTCAAGGTGGTCAAGATGGCTTGCAAGGGCCTCTGGGTGCTCATCCCTGGCCCCAGGGAACTGAGGGCTGTGGGGATGGAAGCTGCTAAGACGCGAGGCCACAGAATGGCTCAGTGTGCCTGGGTTTCCTGTTAGTGTTCAGATAATTGTGCCTCGCACCAGACAGTGTGTAAGCTTCCCACGGCTCTCACGGTCAAGGGACCCCCCCACCTGCTCCCGTGTGCACCTGCCTCCCCACATGACCATGTCTGTCTCCATCTGAGTGCCTGTGGGCACCTGCAGGACAGATAATAAACCTTCCGTGGTCTTCAAGATGAAAGATCTTACTTTTCTGTTAATCTGAGAATTTAGAGGAATCACTTCCAGGTTAGAGGGCTAAGTTCAAGCCAGCTAGACTAATACAGATAGAGAAGTGGGGAGAAAGGATGACAAGGCTTCTTTTTAAATGGTTTCTTATTTTTTTTAAGATTTATTTACTTATTTTGAAAGGGAGAGAGGGAGCGAGAGAGAGAGATATATATATCTTCCATCTGCTGGTTCACTTCCCAAACAGCTGCAATAGCTGGGGCTGGATCTCCCACATGGGTGCAGGGACCCAAGGACTTGGGCCATCTTCCACTGCTTTCCCAGGGACCTTAGCAGGGAGCTGGGTTAGAAGTGGAGCAGCTGGGACTTGAACCGGAGCCCACATGGGATGCCAGCACCACATTAGGTTTAATATTTATTATTTATACCATTCCCATTTGTAGAGGAGGCTACCAAAGGCCGAGGTTGTTATGTGACTTTTTTGAGGTCACACAGCTGACGAGAGGCCTGGTCAAATCCTTAAACTTTTTTTTTTTTTTCCAGTCCCAGCTCAGACACAAAGTCACCCAAGGAAGCCACTGCCCACACTCTCGGGCTCAGTCTCCCCATCTGACAAATGGGTGGGTTCTTCCACCAGGAGTCAAATGTCATTATCTCCTTCTTTCTGTCACTCCCACCTGGAAGAATGGGTGACCGGCTTCCCCCGAGGAAGCCACGGGGTGCCTCCCGGGGCCGGCTAGCCTGGTTGTGAGACAGGGCTGGGGAATCTCTGTGCTGGTGTGCAGAAGGCTTGGAACCCACACCACCACTGCTGTTTTGCAGCCCATCTCTGCTGCAGGGCCCTCTTCTCCGTGTCACACTCGGCAGGTTTGCAGGGTTGCTGCCACGAGGAGCCGACTCGGTCGTCTGGGGCTCCCAAGGGCCGTGCTGGGGCTGGACCGAGCCACCCAAGCAAGTTCCCGGGGAAATCCCCGAGGGCATCCCAGCAGCCTCCTCCCTCACCAGGCCTTCCAGGGCTGCACAAGCTGCTGGCCAGGACGCCGGCCCTCGTGCTCAGCCTGGATCCCTGCCGCCGTGACTGCAGGCCCTTCCCTCTTGCGGAGTGCAAATGGGGAACAGCTGTGTGGGCTCCAACATCAGCTGTTCCTCAAGATGACCCTGAGCTGCGGGCTGGGTCACAGGCCTGATTTGGTGCTCAGTGAATATGTATTTATTCCCGCCTGCGTGCCCGGCCACAGCCGGGTCGGCTGCAGGTTTCCTATAGGTCCCTCGTGATGCCCGGCTCTTGGTGTCTGGCTCGCGCTCTGCGGAAGCCTGGCTTGGGTGACTTAGGTGGAGAAGACGTTTGATGACGGCTGTGCACCTGCAGAGAGAGGCTGCTTCACCGGGGGGAACCGTGGTTGTTTTTTTAAAAGATTTATTTGTTTATTTGAAAGGCAGAGTCAGAGAGAGAGAGATTGTCCATCTGCTGGTTCACTCCCCAAATGGCCACAACAGCTGGGGCCAAAGCAAGGAACATGGAACTCCATCTGGGTCTCCCACCTGGGTGCAGGGGCCCAAGCACCCAGGCCATCCTCCACTGCTTTCCCAGGTGCATTAATAGCCAGCTGCATTGGAAGTGCAGCAGGTGGGACTCGAACTGGCACTCCTTTGGGATGCCGGGTCACTGTGCCACAGAACTAGCCCTGCTTTATAGAGGTGGCAGAGACTTCCACCTTCAGCAACCTATCCAAGCTGGCTTCCTGGTGGAGGCGCCCCAGCCTCTCCTTTGTCCGGGATGTAGTTTTCTTAGTGAGATAGTTTTTATCAATCAGCAAGGCCAGGGGTGTTCCGTGAATTTGTGTGGTTCCTTTGCCATCCCAGGGACCAGGCTGAGGGCAAGGGCCAGGGCCACGAGGGTCTTGTGACCACAAGAGGCCCTGCCAGCGTTCCATCCTTTCCCAGAAGAGGCAGGGATAAACTATAATGAAGCCGCGAGCCTGCCCCTGCCGTCACCAAGAACAGTGTATCAACAACAAACGCACACAGGCCTGCAGGGGCGGCCCTTCCCCGATCCAGTCTTCTCTGGCTCCTTCTCTCTGCTCTATCTTTAGACACACGCAGGGAGCAGTATCTGGGAGAACAGGTGAGCGGTGGGAGGGGTCTCAGAGGCTGGGCCGGCCCCGAACCTTCAGTGGGATCTTTGGGACCCCCATCGCCTTCCGTCCTCGTCCGCCGCTCGCCCCCCAAGCACAGAGGCCCATTGTGCTCAGTGCCTGTGCTTGGGGAGAGAGGACTTGGCGGGCCCCACCTGGCCCTGGGCACCCTGGCCAGGGCTCATTTCTCTCTAGGAGGCTGCATTCCCATCCACAAAACCCCTTCCCTGGGGGCCTTGGGGTTGAGCCGTTCATTCACGAGGCTGGGACCAGAAGCTGCCCAGGCCATAAATCTCTGTGGCTGTCAGGCCGGGCAGCTGAAGAGGCTTTGGGCCTCCAAGGAAAAAATCTGCCGCACCCCACCCACTCCGGTCTCTGCCAAGAAGCCGTTCTTCGAGCCCCTGCCTGGCTGCTGCTTCCTGGGAGCTGCTGTAGACGAGGAGGAAACCAGGGCCTGGGGAAGGGTGGGGGCAGGTGCAGGAGTGGCCCCTCTGTGTGTGTGTGTGCGTGCGTGAAGAGGGTATTGCGTGCCCTCCCCTGTGTGGTGGGAAAGCTTTCCGGGGTCTTCCCAAGTGGGTGGAGCAAGTTCAGGGACAGAAACTCAGAGCTGGGGCCAGCGCTGTGGCAAAGTGGAGTAAGCTGCTGCCTGCAACGCGGCATACCATGTGGGCGCCAGTTCAAGTCCCGGCTGCTCCCCTTCTGATCCAGCTCCCTCTTTATGCGTCTGGGAAAGTAGCAGAGGGTAGTCCAAGTGTTTGGGCTCCTGCCACTCATATAGGAGACCTGGATGAAGTGCCTGGCTCAGCCAGTGTGGACTTTTGGGGCGGGAACCAGCAGATGGAAGATCTCACTCTCTGTAACTCTTGCCTTTCAAATAAATGGATAAAACCTTAAAAAAAAATCTCAGAGCCATGAGACCCTCAGGCCCACCCCCTCATTTTGTAGAAGAGACTGGTTCCCATGCCACAGCCAAGTGCCACAGCTCTGCCATCGTCTGGATGTCACTCAGACCACCAGGAGGGGTCCTGGCTGTCACAAAGGCCCTCCCGACCCTTCTCCAGCCCCCACGGAGCCTGCACCTGTGGGGTTGGAGCCACCTCAGGGTCTTGTGGCTGACCCCATGAAAAAGACCAGATGGCTGGCAAAGATGTAGGGAGCCAGAGGATGTCCATGGTGGCTCCCTGGTGGGCAGCAGGTGCACGGCCGAGGGATAGAGCAGCCCTGGACAGGATATCTGGGCTGAGAGGGCCATGGGCTTTGGGGAGGACTTTGGGGCTGACTTTTCTCTTTCTTTCTTTCTTTTTTTTAAAGATTTTTATTTATTTGACAGGTAGAGTTATAGACAGTGAGAGAGAGAGAGAGAGAGAGAGAGAGAGAAAGGTCTTCCTTCCGTTGGTTCACTCCCCAAATGGCCACAACGGCTGGAGCTGGGCCTATCCGAAGCCAGGAGCCAGGTGCTTCCTCCTGGTCTCCCATGCGGGTGCAGGGCCCAAGCACTTGGGCCATCCTCCACTGCCCTCCTGGGCCACAGCAGAGAGCTGGACTGGAAGAGGAGCAACCGGGACTAGAACTGGTGCCCATGTGGAATGCTGGCGCTGCAGCAGAGGATTAACCTAGCACGCCACCGCGCTGGCCCTGAGGCTGACTTTTCTAGTTGTCAGGAGGGCCCAGTGTTGGCCACTTTCCTCTTCCAAGGCTTCCCTAAGAATCGAGAGTGGCAGTGAAGGAGGAGGTGGCAGCGAAGGTGTGGCTGACTCTCGAGGAAACTGTAGCGCAAGGACAGACTGTGGGAGGGGACCCCTCACCGGAGAGGGACCCCAGACCTTAGGGTGGGGTGCCGGGGACTCAAGCCTGAGCTGGCTCACGAAGCAAATGCGTGCAAGCTCGCTAGGAGCAGACTGCACGTGTGCTCATAGAGGACGCGTGAAAACACGGCCACGACCTCGGGACAACGGCCCACAGGTGAAGGCAGCTTTAAACGCCCTGCTTTCAAATGGTCAAGTCTGTCTGCACCCCCACCGCTCAGCCGGTTCTTAGAGGCAGCAGCAGCTGCTGATAGTTTAGTGGCTCCCGTGTGCGGGGGCAAGGCAGGAGAGCTTAGGGGAGGAAGAGAGGGGGTTTGGGTCACAGGGACCTGGGTTCTGGGCCACCCTTGACGTTGAGGAGACGACTCCACAGTGTCTTCCTTGGTGCACGCTTCCCGGGCCATCGTACACGTGAGCGACACCTGTTCCTGGAGCGGTGCTGGGGCTGGGGGGGGGGTGCTTGGTGAGCCTTCCCTTTTACAGGCATCTTGGGGTTCTTGGTCCTAGTCATGCTGAAAAGGACCTCACAGGAAGGCAGAGCCACGGAGGAGCTCATCCTCCTGGGTAGGAGGTGAGTGTGCTGGCCTATTTTATTGTAGTTAAAAAATTCTATGTATTTGAAAAGCAGAGCCACAGAGAGAGATGGAGGGACAGACAGACACACACACACAGGCAGATCTTCCATCTGCTGGTTCACTCCCCAGATGGTTGCAACAGGGCTGGGCCAGGCTGAAGCCAGGAGCCTGGAACTCCATCCACGTCTCCCATGTAGGTGCAGGGGTCCAAACACTTGGGCCATCTTCTGCTTTCCCCGGTGCATTAGTAGGGAACTGGATCAGTAGTGGAGCAGCCAGGACTGGAATGATTGCTCCTATTTGGGATGCTGGCACTGCTTAACTCACAGCACTGCAATGCTGGCCCCACTGGGTCTGGTTTAAATCTGGTGTTAAAGTGTCTGTGAGAGGAGGCAGGGGGCAGGAGGGGTGGGTTCCGTGCATCCAGGAGAATCGTCCAGAAATCAGGAGATGGGGTATGGCCGGCAGACTGGGGCTGTTCAGGGCCTTTGTTGCCGCTGGCCGGAGTTCATTATGGGCCGGGCTCTGAGGCTCTGCTATGAGCTGAATTGTACTCTCCGCTTTGCCAATTTCTGTGTAGAAGTTCTAACCGCCCCACCCCCGTCCCCCCCAGAACGTGACTATGTTTGGAGCGAAGGCCTTTGAAAGGTAAAAAAGTCCAAGGGAGCCGTTTGGCGGGCCCTAGTCCATGGTGACCAGTGTCCTAAGAGGGAAAGTTGGACGGGATGCGCCCCAAGGAAGACCACTGGACGGCCCAGGCTGCTGCGAGCCAAGGAGAGACGCCGCAGGAAAACCTAGCGCTGGCTGTGGGCTTTTCGCCTCCCGAGCACTGAGCTAAGTGTCTGCTGTTTGAGATCCCGTGACCACGGCCCTGGCAATGTAGCACAGGCTCCATCAGCCTCTGTCTGAGACCTGGCAGGGGGAGAAGGGACCGTGGGTCAGGGGACCGTTGCTTCTCAGACTTCTGCGTGTTTGGAAATCATTTCCTGGGGGGCTGGCGTTGTGGCACGGGGAGCGAGGCTGCCACGTGCAGCGCCAGCATCCCATACTGTGGCGCTGACTCGGGTCCCAGCCGCCCTGTTTCCCATCCAGCTCCTTGCCGATGCACCTGGGAAGGCTGCAGAAGACGGCCCACGTGTGTGGGAGACCCGGATGGAGTTCCAGGCTTCTAAATTTGCCCTGACTCAGCCCTGGCTGTGGGGGCCATTTGAACCAGTGGATGGAAGATTCTCTCTCTCTCTCTCCTTCTCCCTCCCTCCCCTCTCTGTAGCTCTGTGTTTCAAATAAATCAATCTTTTAAAAAAAAGGTAGTTGGTTCTTGGGGAGCTGATCCCAGTGGTGGGGGGCCTCTGGGCTGGCTGCCTAGATCTGCTGGCCCCTGGGCCTGACCCTGCCACTCCCCATCCCAGCTCAGCTGGATCCCTGCAGCCCCCTCAGCCCTTCTCACAGAGGCCGCCGTATGCAGTGGGGTCCTGGAGTCCGGGGCCTGGTGGGCGTGGGGTGACAGAGGGAGCAGGCGGTGTGCAGGGCTGCTGTGGGACAACGGGGACAAGTCACCACCTCTTTCTCCCAGCCTGCTTCCAACCTGACTCGCACACAAAGGTACCTTGTACAGGTGGGAAATTATAGGTGCTGCCACTTCAAAGGCCTCTTTGATAGATGACAGTATTGTTAATGCTGATTTATTGCTGGGGCCACGTTGACAGCAGAAAGAACCAGTTTCCCCACCTTCTTGGCTCCCTTCCCCCCAGGCTGAGCTGCATTTGCTTCTGGCTTGCCCCCTCCCCTTCCCGCACACCCCCCCTCCCTGCACCAGAGGGCTGGAGCATCTGTTGATTGTCCAAGGTGAGGTCCCGGTGTTATTAACTTGTCATCAGGTGTCGTAAAGTTTAGTGAAATGCAGGCAGATTGTAATCGCAAGCAGGGCAATTACCTGATGATTAAAGGGGCTGGCATTCTTTTTAAAATTAAAAAAAATGATTTGAGAGGTTGACAGAGAGAAACAGAAAAAGGCTGGGGGAGAGGGGGGGGAGAGAGAGAGAGAGAGAGGCAGAGAAAGAACTTCCATCTACTGGGTCATTCGCAGGTTCCCACAGAGGCTGGGCTGGTGTTGTGGCACAGTGGGGTAAGCTTCCAACATGCAATACTGGAATCCCATGTGGGTACTGGTTCGAGTCCCGGCTGCTCCTCTTCTTATCCAGCTCCCTGCTAATGGCCTGGGAAAGCAGTAGAAGATATTGGGTCCTTGCCATCCACATGGGAGACCCGGATGGAGCACCTCACTCCTGGCTTCAGCCTGGCCTAGACGTGGCTGCTGTGGTCATTTGCAGGGAGTGAACCAATGGATTCAAGATCTCTCTCTCTGTAACTCTTTCAAATAAGCACAATGAATCCTTTTTTTTTTTTAATTTTTATTTTTAAAGGTTGGCCTGGGCCTGGCTACAGTCAGGAGCCAGGATGCAGTCCAGGTCTCCCGTGTGGGCAGCAGAGACCCAGCTGCTTGAGCCATCACCTGCCCCACATGAAACAGGAAATGGAGGCACTCGGTATGGAAGGCAGGCACTTGGCTGATGGCCAAACACCCACCCCCCTTTTCTTTGCTCGCTCGCTCGCTCTCCCTCCCTCTCCTCGTTCCCATCCCTTTCCCTGGCGGAGATCCTCCTGACCTCCCTCCTACTTGCTCAGCCTGTGAGTGACCCGCAGAAGTCCCCTGCTTTGCAGCTCTCCTGGTGGAAACTCGGGCTGGGCTGGGCTGGGCTGGGCTGGGCGGAGCTCCAGGAGAGTGAGGGAGTGGGCAGGCTGCAGCCAGGGCCTGGGGCAGGTTCTGGGAGGGGAGTCGGAGCTGAGGGGTGCTTTTGCGCCTTTGCCTTTGCTGCCCACTCAGATTTCCCTGGGATCTGGGACCAGAGGTGGGAAATAAAAAGGGGAGGTGGCAGTGGGCTGTGGGGTGGGGCGTGGGACGGGAGACGTCACTTGATCTGAGTTTGGGTCCTGGATGCCGCTTGCTTGCTGCGACACCTCCGTCTGACACTTGGTTTCCTTGATCTGTAAAATGGGGCGATAATTCTTGCCCTGTCCACGTCACACTGTTTTAGAGAGGATTAAATGAAATGGTGAGGGGCAGGCGTTGTGGCGCAGTGGGTGAAGCCACCGCTTACAACACCGGCATCCCATTTTGGAGCGCCGGTTCAACTCCTGGCCGCACCACTGGTGATCTAGGTCCCTGCTAATGCGCCTGGGAAGGCAGCGGAGGTTGGCCCAGGCCCCAAGTACCTGGGTGCCTACCACTGATGTGGGAGACCTGGATGGAGCTCCTGGCTCCTGGCTTTGGCCAGGCCCTGCCCTGGCTATTGTGACTATTTGAAAAGTGAACCAGCGGATGGAAGACCTCTCTCTCTCTTTCTCTCTCTCTCTGATATTTTCCCTTTCAAATAAAAAATATTAAAAAAAATCAATTTATGAGTAGGAAAGAGGGTGGCTAATGGTATACCACCCTACAGATCCAAGGGATTATTGTAATTCTGTATGTGCCACGGCAGGGTTTGGCTTCATGTCTGACTGGGCCTCAGCACCTGTGACTGCAAGGGTTTGCAATCACATAGAAGTCTAGTTTCTGCTTCTGTCCAGTTCCTCACAAGCATGGTGACTTGGTTTCCACACTGACTTGGAAGGCATGGTTTGGTTCATGGTCAGACAATGGGAAGGGGGCTGGCACTGTGGTGTAGTGGGCTGAGCCTCTGCCTGTGGTACCAGCATCCCATATGGGTACCTGTTCGGGTCTTGGCTGCTCCACTTCTGATCCAGCTCTCTGCTATGGCCTGGGAAAGCAGCAGAAGATGGCCCAAGTGCTTGGGCCCCTGCACCTGCGTGGGAGACCTGGAGGAAGCTCCAGGCTCTGGGCTTTGGATCGGTCCAGCTCCAGCAGTTGTGGTCATTTGGGGAGTGAACCAGTGGATGGAAGACCTCTCTCTTTCTCTGCCTCTCTGTAACTCTGCTTCTCAAATAAATAGATCTTAAAAAAATAAGAACAAGAGGAAGATCGAACAGTGGCCTGAGCAATGGTACGTTCATGATGAATCATTGCTGTGTGCACAGCACTAGATTTAGAATACAGAACTGGGGGCTGGCGTCATGGCACAGAGGGCTAGGCCACCACCTGCAGTGCCACCATCCCAAATGGGGACCAGTTCAAGTCCCGGCTGCTCCACTTCCCATCCAGCTCCTAGCTAGCGCTCCTGGGAAAGCAGCAGAAGATGGCCCAAGTGCTTGGGCCCCTGCACCCACATGGGAGACCCGGATGGAGCTCCTGGCTCCTGGCCTTGGCCTGGCCCAGCAACAGCCATTGCGGCCATTTGTGGAATGAACCAGTGGATAGCAGACTTCTTTCTCTCTCTCTCTCTCTCTCTCTCTCTCCCCCTCCCCCTCCCTCCCTCTCTCCCTCTCTCTCTGTAATTCTGCCTTTCAAATAAGTAAATAAACAATTCTTAAGAAAAAAAGAATGTAGAACCAAATAGGCTAGAGGCCAAATTGAAATAATGGAGTCGTAGTTTGCCAGATCTTACAAGGAACTTTGAGATCTTGGGGAATCCTTTTTTCTGCCAAGGGCCATTTGGGTATTTATAACATTATTCACAAAATTATAGAATTTAATATATTAGATAGCTTATTTTAAGTGATTAAAAGTTAGCCTTTTATTGAATTTATTGAATTTATTGCATTTCAAGTCCAGACATTTCCCACTCCTGATAGTGGAATTGATCCATTTTATAGATTGGCAAGTTGAGGCTCAAAGAGGCTGAACAAACTTCCCTAAAGTCACCAGGTGAACAACAGGTCGAGTTGAGAGTATGTCTCCTGTCTCCAGATTTCTAGCTTTGTGCTTTCTCCACCAAAGCAGCTCAAATGCCTGGTCACTGGATGCGCCTCTCTTCCTGTGTGAGGAGCTCACTCGTCAATTAGCTCCCAGCAAAGCTCCCATCAGCCGTTAGTTAGACTTTAGTGTGAGATAAAGCCAACATTCAGCCTCCCAGGTGTATTTGCTTATTTTTAAAAGGAACTTTGCCCCCCACCCCCATCTCTCTCTCTCTCTCTCTCTTTGATTTATTTCTTTATTTGTAAGCCAGAGTTAGGGAGAGAGAGAGATCTTCCATTTGCTGGTTCACTCCTCAGATAGCAGCAATGACCAGGGCTGGGCCAGGCCGAAGTCAGGAGCCAGGAGCTTCTTCCAGGTCTCCCACATGGGTGGCAGGGGCCCAGGCACTTGGAGCATTTTCTGCTGCTTTTCCCAGGCCATTAGCAGAGAGCTGGATTGGAAGTGGAGCAGCCAGGACTCAAACCAGTGCCCATAAGGGATGCTGGTATTGCAGGCAGTGGCTTTATCCACTACGCCACAGCAACGGCCCATGTATTTGCTTTTGAAGTCTCGCTCTATTTATGTGGACCTGGGCTTTGTTTCAAGTCTCTGGCGTTGTAGCACCAGGGAGAAGAGAGACACTGCAGGGTCTCCTGCCTCTGACCCCTACAGTCTCGCCACTCGGCCACTCTGTTGAACCATAAGGGCTGGGCACTGTTTCCGTGGACCAAGATCTGAGCGTGCTTGTTGCGGACTGTCAGGGAGAAAGTTTAGCAGATGGATGGAGTCAGGCTGGTTCAAAGATGGAAAGGTTCCAAAGGAAAGCAGCCAGGCAGGCTGAAGGTGATGGGTCCCTAAACAATGCACCTGCCCTGCTTGGTCCCCACTAGAAGGCTGCTAGTGTTCCAAGGGTCTGGTGCCGCGAGAGTTTCACAGCCCCAGTTGGATGCCAGGCACTGTGCCGTGTGGGCGAGGGGTGGGGAAGAGACACCATTCCCACCTCCTGGGGTGCAGGTCCAGAGTCAAGGCCGCAGACAATGGGGGTGGAGAGAGAGACAGAGACTCCACTGCACACGGACTGGGCCCCTCTGCAGCTGCCCCGCGATTCGTCCCACTCTATAGCTTTGAATTCACTGCAGGTCACGCCGAAGCTGGTGGAGTGCGGTGAGATTCGGCGGTGGTAACTGGTGTTGGCGGGCTTTTGCTGGTTGGAAATGCAAAGGGGCAGAGAAGACTTCAGAGATGATCTGGATTTGGGCTTGGAGAGAGGGAGAGGGAGAGAGGAGGAAGGGAGAGAGGGAGGAGAGAGAGCATCTCCTTGTGACTTTTCTGAAAACCAGGGTGTAACACTTGCTCTGCTGACACTGTGGGGTTGTTGGGAAATGGGAGCCAAGGAGGTAATGGACAGCAAACATTATTTTATTTTAAGATTTATTTACTTAGGGACCGGTGCTGTGGCATAGTGGGTAAAGCCACTGCCTGCAGTGCCAGCATCCCACATGGGCACCGGTTCAAGTCCCGGCTGCTTCAGTTCTGATCCAGCTCTCTGCTGTGGCCTGGGAAAGCAGTGGAAGATAGTCCAAGTCCTTGGGCCTCTGCACCTGCATGGGAGACCTGGAAGAAGCTCCTGGCTTCGGATCAGTGCAGCTCCAGCTGTTGTGACCAATTGTGGAGTGAACCAGCAGATGGAAGACCTCTCTTTCTCTCTCTGCCTCTCCTTCTCTCTCTGTGTAACTCTTTCAAGTAAATAAATAAATCTTAAAATAAACAATTTATTTGCTTATTTGAATAGCAGAATTACAGAGAGGGAGAGACAGAGAGAGGGAGAAAATATTTTTTTTAAAAAAGATTTAACTTACTTGAGAGGCAGAGTTAGAGAGTGGGAGAGACAGAGAGGTCTTCTGTCCATTGGTTCACTCTCCAAATGGCCACAACAGCTGGAGCAGCGCTGATCTGAAGCCAGGAGCCAGGAGCTTCTTCCAGGTTTCCCACATGAGTGTAGAGGCCCAAGGACTTGGACCATCTTCTACTGCTTTCCCAGGCCATAGCACAGAGCTGGATTGGAAGACGAGCAGCTGGGACTCGAAACAGCACCCATATGGGATGCCGGCACTGCATGTGGATGCTTAGTGCACTATGCCACAGCACCGGCCCCGAGAGAATCTTCCATCTGCTGGTTCACTCCCCAAATGACTACCACGGCCAGGGCTGGGCCAGACTAAAGCCAGGCGCCAGGAACTTCCTCCTGGTCTTGCACGTGGGTGCAGGGGGCCCAAGCTCTTGGAACATCTTCTGCTGCTTTCCCAGGCCATAGCAGAGAGCTGGATAAGAAATGGAGTAACCAGGACACGAACCGTTGCCCATAGGGGATGCCGGGGTCACTGGTGGTGTCTTCACCCACTGTGTTCTGACGCCAGTCCCGACAGAAAGAGACAGGTCCAGGTCTGTTCCCATGACGATGACGCTCTGGTGCTGCCCCTGGAACACTGTCCTTCTTCCCCATGGGAGCTCCAGGGCCCAAAGGCCCCTGACAGTAGGCTGTAGGGAAGGACCTGACTCCTGGTTTGCAGGGCTGGGGACTCCCGGCTTTGGGGGCCTCCTGCGAGCCACACTGTGCTCCCTCCCATCCGTGGAAGGTCTCGAGCCCAGATCTGCCTGGAAGCCTGCTGCCTTGCCCCAGGGACAGCCTGGGCTCGTCCAGGCCTCAGGGATGTGAGCCTGAGAAGTAGCTGTCTGCCTACGGTCCTGATGGGGGCATCTCAGTCAGCGCCTGGAGAGAAGGGAGATGGGCGAGGCGAGCGCCTTCCCTCCTGGGACTGGAGGTTGCTGTGGGAATGCAGCCCTGTAATGGATAAGGAAAGCCTCCTGCCCGTAGGATGGATTTATGGCTGCGGCCCCTCCGCTGTGCTGGGATATTTCATGTGTGTGCATGGGGATGGCTGTCAAAATGGGAGGCGAGAAACGTAGCTGTGCACAGTTCTAGGGGCACTTGGCAGTTCCTCCCCAACTCCCCAGAAGCACAGCAGTGAGCCACCCCACAGGGACAGGTTCAGAGAAACGCTACGTGGCTTAGTTGTTAGGCAAGCATCATGGAGTGGACTCACACAGACCTACACAGTACAAGTCAACTGCTCATTCCACGTGGCAGTTTCTTTGCGTTTTGTGTTTTAAAGATTTACTTATTTATCTGAAAGGCAAAGCGACACAGAGAGAGACCTATTGCTGGTTACAACAGCCAGGACTGGGCCAGGCTGAAGCCAGGAGTCAGGAACTCCATCCCCGTCTCCCACATGGGTGGCAGGGGCTGATGCACTTGGGCTATAGTTAGCTGCCTTCCCAGGCGCATCAGCAGGGAGCTGGATTGGAAGCAGAGCTGTTGGGACAGGAACTGGTGCTCTGATATGGGATTCCAACACCATGAGCAGTGGCTTTGCAAACTGTACCATAACATTGGCCCTGGACATGGCCCTTTAATACAATCTATAGATACAGTAAGCACACGACACCTGAGGCTACGGCCAGTGTACCATAGCACGCTTGCTTTTTTTTAAATAGTAATTTTTTTAATAAATAGAAGGAATGTCTCCCCAAACAAGAATAAACAGCATTGTATACTAAATAATAAGCTGTAACCTAGCTGTTGTCATCATCAGGTGTCCTGTGCAGTGCGAATGGCGTGTGCTATCCTCTGTAGCATTGCAGCGCAGTGGGCTGCCCCAAGGTCATCACACACACACCCGAGCAGTGCCTTGTGCTACGATGTCGCAGCGGCGCAGAATATTTCCAGTGCCATTCCCATGTTGTGGGACCACCACCCAAACACTAAAGTGGAGGTGCTGCCGTGAAGCACACGTCTGTGTTACCTGGCAGCTCTTTCTGGTGTGGTACCCAGCAGCTCTTTCTGGGTCTGTCAGAATTCAGACATCTGTGGATCTGCATCAGAACCCAGCATGGCTCAGCAAGCTTGTGAAATCATTTGTCCGGCTCGTGGGTTGATTTCTTGTCTTTTGAGCTCCTCTGTTTCCTCACTTCTCACATAGGGACAGCCACCTTTCCTAGCTCTCAGGTAGACGTGAAGGTTACATGGATTGGTGTAGGGGTTGCCTGGCCCCGTGCTGGGCCATCTGCTCAGCAGGTGACATTACCCACACGGTTCCATAGACGAAGAGCCAGAGGCCAGCATTGTGGTGTAGCGGGTGAAGCCGCCACCTGCCATGCTGGCCTTCCATAGTGATGCCGGAATGAGTCCTGGCTACTCCACTGCTGATGCAGCTCCCAAGAGGGCCCAAGTGCATGGGTCCCTGCACCCACAGGGAAGAAGCTCCTGGCTCCTGGCATTGGCCTGGCCCAGCTGGGGCTGTTTCGGCCATTTGGGGAGTGAACCAGCAGATGGAAGAGCTCTCTCTTTCTTTCCTTCTCTGCCTCTGTAACTCTACCTTTCAAAAACTAAATCATAAACCTTTTAAAAAAGATTTATTTGAAAGTAGAGTTAAAGAGAGAGAGAAAGAGAGAGAGAGAGAGAGAGAGAGGTCTTCCATCCACTGGTTCACTCCCCGCAATTGGCCGCAATGGCCGGAGCTGAGCCAATCCGAAGCCAGGAGCAAAGAGCTTCTTCTGGGTCTCCCATGTGGGTGCAGGGACCCAAGCACTTGGGCCATCTTCCACTGCTTTCCCAGGTGCACTATCAGGGAGCTGAATTGGAAGTGGAGTAGCTGGGACTCAAACCAGCACCCATGTGGGATTCTGGCATTGAAAGCAGTGGCTTTACCTGCTGTTCCACAGTGCTGGTCTCAAAATAATAAATCTTTAAAAATAATCAATATTAAAAAATTATCTTTTAAAATGGCTTTAAATATTTTAATCTTTTAAAAAGTAATATTTCTACCCAACACTTTTCATTTTTTAATTTTATTTTTCAAACATTTAATCGTTTTAAATTTGTTTTTTATGATTTGAAAGACCTAGAGAATGGGGTGGGGGCGGGGAGAGAGAGATCTTCCTTCCACTGGTTCCCTCCCCAAATGTCTGTAATAGCCAGAACTGGGCCAGGCCAAAGCCAGGAACTCCATTTGAGTGGCAGGGACCCGAGTAGTTGTGCCGTTCCCTGCTGTCTCCCAGGCTGTGCGTTAGCAGGAAGCTGGAGTTGGAAGTGGCACTGGGATCGGAACCCAGGCACCCTGACGAGAGATGTGGGTATCTCAGTCGGGGTCTTACCTGCTGTGCCACACTGTCCCTTTTTCGCCACTTTCGAGCTGGGGCCACGTTCCAATGGACAGCTGTCAACTGTCCTCTAAACAGAGCAGGAGGGGCCTCTGGGCGAAGGCTTCCGCTCTCTGCCCAGCCCCCAGGTGTGGGGTCCTGTGTCTCACCGGGCACAGGTGAATACTGGGTGTGGGGGCGCCAGAGAGGCCGGGAGTGCAGCTTCAGCTCTGCCATCCACAGGCTGCAGCTGGGCCAAGCGCTGACCACTTCCGGGCCTCTGTGAAGAATTCGTGACAAGCTGTGAGCAAGAGAACTTTGCTAACCCGGCAGCCATTGGTAACATCCTGTTGGCTGTGCAGGGTCACGAGGTTTGAGACGAATGAGAGCGTGGCCTGGGGGAGAAGAATCGCATTTTCGTTCGGAGACACGGTCAGGGCTTTGAGAGCAGGTGCTTGGTCAATGAAGAGGTGAGGCAGCTGTGTTTGGAAGGAGAAAGGAAAACATCACCATTTGGCACATCGGAAGGACTAACAGCCATGGTGATGGGGACAGTGAGAGTATGTATTTACCACCTGCCAGGCACATCCTCCATTTTAGAGCTGAGGCCATATAGGCACAGAGAGACTGAGGATCGTCCCCCAGCTAGCGTGGCTGCTTCAGTGGGGCAGCCAATCTGAGCTCACTGGCCCTGTGTATTTCCCCAGACTCAACTTACCTCGGGCAGTGATAGAACTGGAGGCTGAGGGTGCTCTACACAGGTGGAATATTTTGTTTTATTTTATGTGTGTGTGTGTGTGTGTGTGAGGGAGACAGAGAGAGGCAGAGATCAACAGGCAACAGGTTTACATGTGCTGTTTCATTCCCGAAATGCCCATGACAGCTGAGTCTGGGGTCATTTCAGAGCCAGGAGCTGGCAATTCAATCCACGTCTTCCATGTGGGTGGCAGGGACCCAAGGACTTGAGCCATCACCTGCGTGCTGCCTCCCAGGGTGTGCATTAGCAGGGAGCTGGGACTGGGGGCAGAGCTGGGGCATGATCGGATTCCAGACTGGGGTACCCGAGTTTGATACCCGCCTTGGGCTCCTGACTCCAGGTACCGCAATACACTTTGCAGGTTTTCCAACCGGAGGCTTACCTCCTAGGCCAAAGCCCTGCCCCTGGATTTAAAAAAATGTGTATTTTAGAGACAGCGAGAGACAGAGGAGGATGGCCTGCAATGGCCCTCTGTGGGGCTCCAGGCAGGAGCAGGGAACTCAAGCCAGCTCTCCTGAGGGGGTGTCAGGAACCCAATGCCTCCGGCCATCACTGCTGCCTCCCAGGGCCTGCGTGGGCAGGAGGCTGGAGCTGGGGACCCTGCTCAGATGCGCCCCGTGGAATGCCTTGATGACCAAGCTGAGTGCCTGCTCCTGGCTTGCTGGGCCTGGACGGCACCTTGCAGGTGTCTGTCTGCAGGCAGCTTGCAGGGAGCTCATGGGGACGCCTGTATCTGACCCCGTCCCTGGGGAAGTGAGGGGCAGGCCAGTGAGGGAGCCCGCGGCTGGGAGCTGGCCCACGCGTGCTCAGCCATCGGCCTCGTGGCCCCGACAGACTGAGCTTGCTGAGCCATCTCCCTGTGGTTTGAGCGGGGCCCCTCTGTGGGTGTGACTCTAGGCAGAGTCATCTGGGTGTGCTTGGCCAAAACAGGGTCCCGCAACCTCCCTGGGGTCCCTGGGAAATCTTAGTAAAGATACTGGCCTCCTCTAGTCGGTCCCGCCTCTCCTGGGGCCCCTGGCTGTGCTGCTGGGAGGGCAGCAGCGGAATGGAAGGTGCTGGGAGCATTGGCTGGATGGCTGCTTGCAGGGAGGCCTTGGCATAGCCCAGCCAGCAATGTGGATCCGGTGACTTAATTAGCAGTGTGCTTGCTGTGCTGGGTGGGGGCGGGGGGGCGGGGACTGGGGTCACTTCGGTGCATTCTGGTCCTGTGGTGCCAGGCAGGGCCCGGGAAGGAGCTGGGCACCAGAGGAGGGACGACGACGGAGCCCGAAGCAGAGAGCTTGGCCTACCGCTGGAACTTTCTCAGGGAATGATTGCTTCTGGTGTGTGGACATACCACACAACACATACACACACACATTTATATATGCACATATGCAATATGCATACAATACAGCACACACACAGATACACATGTGTATATGCAATACACACATACACACATGCAATACAGTGTACACTTTTACACATACAAATACACACATACATATATATGCACATGCACAATACATGTGCAATACAATGCACACACAGATACACATAACAAACATGTACACACAATACACACATACACATATACAGTGTGCACTCATCCACAAATACACACACATACATACACATACACAATGCACACATAACTGAATATAATGTGCACTCATGTACATATATAGCACACATACATATATGCACACATACAGAGTACACACACATACATGAGACAATGCACACATATACACATATAATTCCCTCATGCGCATACAGATACACAACACCATACACATATAGTGCAGTGCACACAAATGTATACATACAATACACACAACACATGCATGCACATACCATGCATACAATGCATACACAATACCCACACATACACACAATACTCATACACACAACACACACATACATGCACAAATACACACAGTCCACATGTACAATATACACATCCAAATACACATACAACCCACACACACACACACATACAGACAAGTACAATGCACACATACATGCATACCTGCACTACAGCCATACACATGCACACATACACAGGTGCACAGCACACGTACAGACAATACACACACACCAATGCATGTACAGTGCACACATACATGCATACACACAATACAGCCATACACATGCACACATACACAGGTGCACAGCACACATAGACAGTACACACACAAATGCATGTACAATGCACACATACATGTATACACGCACTACAGCCATACACATGCACACATACACAGGTGCACAGCACACGTACAGACAACACACACACAAATGCATGTACAATGCACACACATGCATACACACATACACAAAGACGCATTCACTCAAGACTCAATGCTTTCTGCCTTGGTGTGTGTGGTTTAAGAAATGGAGACAGTTTTAGAGCTGTGTAGAACCGGAGAGGGACACGGCGAGCCCCACGCGCCTGAGTCCATAGTTGTCAGCATTTGGCTGCTTCTGTTCCATTCGACTCCTCGGTGTGTGATAACAAGTCTCCACTTCCTGTGTCTCATCCGCATGTTCATTCAAAATGCCACCCCGCGTGCCACACGACAGCAGCATCTCAGAGAGGTTAAGCAAGTTTTCCAAAGTCACATAGCAAGTGAGCAACAGAGCCAGACAACCCAGGCTCTGTAACGCCGATCAGCTGCCATCTCAGCCGACCATTCCCAGAGCATTGTAAGATGCCGTGTGTGTGTGTGTGTGTGTGTGTGTGAGTGTGAGAGAGAGCGAGCACGCGCGAGAGAGTGAGCCGTGAGCTTGGCTTAACGGGGGGCCCGCTGATTGGGGCCTGGGCCGAGGGTCGAATTGAGTTCTCCCAGGTTGTTCCTTGGTGGCTTCCTTGAATGGTGGCTGCAGGATGTTTATAAAACTCTGAATCAATTTGAGGCCCAGAGATTTTCAATCAGGGAAGCAGATGGCGCTGATAGGGTCAAAAGGCCTGTCGCCAGCGACGATCACAGCCTCTGACATATTAATTTGAGCTGTCAGAACCAATACATGTGACGGAGGCGTGGAGGCCCAGGCCCTGTTTCTGAGAAGCAATGGGGAGAGGAGGGGCGAGGGGAAATGCCCCCCTCTAGGAGGCCCCAAGCTTGTAGCCCCGGTCCCAGCAGCACGGGGCGGCAGTGTGCCCTGCTCCTAGGGGCGAGGCGGGGGCAGCAGGGCTGGGGGAGCTGGGGCCTCTTGGTGGGGGCCACAGACGTCTGCCTCTGTCTCTTTCCTCAGCCCAGAGGTGGATCTGAGCCTGGGCGAGAGAACCCTTTGATATTTAGCATGCCGGCCATCTGCAGGCTGCAGGCAGAGGCTTCCCGGAGGCCTTCGCTGTGGGGCCCGCCTCCTCCAAGGTCACCATGCGCTCCCACTCCTCCTGGCTGTTCCTGTCCTTTCCCCTGCCCCCCTACCCCCGAATCCTTTCAGCCTTCTTGGGACAACCCTGCTGTCCCCTCTGGACCCATCACCTCTGTGGCTGTGTCGTGTAGAACGTGTTGGGTCTGTCCAGGTGCTGGGCCTGCAGCTTGAACCTCCCCTCCCAAGGGCTCCCTTCACTTTTTGGGGCTTGCTGTGAAAAGCGAGGTGGTCCCAGAAAACTCAGGGGTCCCCATGTGTCTTATGGCCAGTGATCACAAAAACACGTGCACACACGTTGCGGGGTAGCCAAGACACGCAAAGGCTCGGGGGATGTGGGTTCCTCCACTCCTGGGAGGTGACTGTGTAGGAGGTCTCTCTGTGCCCAGGAAGAGTTATGCCCTGTCTGTGGGTAGCTGCCTGGTGCCAGCTGTCCTGGAGACAGCCATCTGGAGCTGTGGGCAGCGTCCCTAGAGTCCCACAGGAGCCAGTGGGGACCCAGGAGTCTGAGCTCCGTGCGCATGGCCCAAGTCCCGCAGTGGGAGGTGGGAGGGGCTCCAGAGTCTCATGGGAGTAGTTCCAGCCCATGGCGGCCTGGCTTGGTATCCTGAGTCCTGGGCCCTGCCCGGGGATGGATGGGGGTCTTTTTGGGCAGTGTTGCAGGAGGGTCTATGTTGGGGACACAGGTGCTAACCTCGTAAGCTCTGGTCTCAGACTGGCTTCCCCTTGCATCATTTACCTTCTTCTTCATCAGCTTGCAAGGAGAGAGAGGGCTGGGAATTTGGCGGAGCGTTTGGGATGCCTCTTGGGACACCTGCATCCCACATTGAACCGCTTGGCTTTGCATTCCAGCTCTGCTCTCAGGTCCAGCTTCCAGCCGAGGCAGCCCCTGAGAAGCAGAAGATGATGGCTCAAGTACGTGGGTCCTAGACGCTTACATGGGAGATCCTGGCTCCTGACTTTGGCCTGGCCCAGTCCTGGCTGTTGTGGGCAATTGGGGAGTGAGTCCGCAGATGGAAGATCTCTCTGTCTGTCTCTTTCTCTCTCGGTGTCTCTCCGTCTTTGCTTTTCAAATAACTACATAAAAATTTGAATAAATTTTCAAAGACATGTTTTATGCCATGATGCCTATCAAAGTTGTCAGTTGCACCTCCACAAAGCTGAAATAAAATTTCAGAAAGAGAGCTAAGTCCCGAGGAGTTGTTAGCTCATGGAGTGTGAGAGCCAACATTTGGACTTGAACTTTTAGATGGTTCAGGCTGTGGTCTTACGTGCCGTGTCCCCCTGTCTCACAGCAGGAAAGAACACGGTGATGAGAGAATGGTATGTAAATAAGGCAGAATAGAAAATGTTTTTATGACTCTGTCACTGTATTTATATATATGCACATATATATGTATATATTATACATGTACACACATATATATGTATATACATACAGATGCCTAGAAAAAAGACGTAAGGAGATACTCTCCAATTTTCACAGTTTCTGACAACTTTACAAGCAAACAGCAGCCCAAACACTTGAGTCCCCTTGTTTCCGGTCCTGAGAGCATATGGAAGCTGTTGAGTTTCTCTTGAGTGACCGGGTAGGGTGCACTTTTTGCGTATGAAAAAATCCCTGTGATCTACATAAGATCACCCCCAGGCCCACCCCCAAGGTGCCTGTCATGGTGTGGCTCGGTGGGGACCAGGGCAGGCGTGTCTTGGCCAACTCCTTTGTAGCTGTGTGACCTGGTACAAGTTGCTCAACGTCTTTGCACCTCAGTTTACTCGTCTCTGAAGTGGGGTGAGCTATGGTCCTGACCTCCTAAGCTGTCAGAGGTTAAATGTGTTAACGCCAGTGAGATGCTGGGCGTCAGACACTGTGTGAGTTGCTGTCATGTGGAAAAGCCTGCCAGAGTCGTGGGCTCCGGATGTTTTCACAGTTACGAGAAGTTAGGGGAGGGCCCCCTTCCCCAGGTGCTGTGAGGATCACAGCCAAGCCCAGGCTCTGCCTCCCTGACACGCGTTTTTTCCCCATCCAATTTACCTTGGCACAGAAGGGTAATTCATGGGTCCGTTCACATCCTGCTCTGTGGCATAAATCTTCCGCCCCATGCACGTGGTGACAGCTCCCGGTTCGTCTGGGTCTTCTCCGAGTTTTCCATTAATGCTGTCTACATGAAGAAAGACCTTGGTGTGCCTGTCTTTCCCTGAAGCCCTCGATCTCTGGGGGCAGGGTGGGCAGGGGCGAGGGGAGGAGGTTGAAGAAGAGGGAGGGGTGAGAAAGGCTATCCCTGGGGAGAACATGACCTTGAGAGCCAGAGTTGGGTCTTTGAAGGCTGCCTCTCAGCACCTCCCTGGAAGGAAGGCAGGAGAAGCCAATCTTTCCTACAAGCGAGAATATCCCTGGCCCTGGATGGGGGTGGGGGACGTGATTGTTTGGGGAGCTAGATTCCTGGTTTGTTTCCCTCTTTAACCCAACAGGTGCACACTACTCAGCCATTTCCACCCATTCCCAGCCCTCCTGACCCATCCGAGCAACTTTCCTTGGGGTCCTACCAGAGCCCAGGGATTTGGTTGGGATTCCCAGGAGCGAGAACAATCATTCTGTTCCTCTCTGCAACAATGTTTGTATGTTGGATCAGAAGCCACAATGCTGCAGAGAAAACAGTCTTCAAGGAAATGGTCTTCGATTTTGGACTCTACTCAGTCTGCCAGGAATGTAAGGATGCTTCCCATTCATGCGTTTGGCTCACTTACCTTTTGAAATCGATTTATATATTGTATTTAAAAGATGGAGTTATAGAGAGGGGAGAGAGGGAGAGAGGGAGAGAGAATGAATCTTCCACCTGCTGGTTCACTCCCCAAATGGCTGCAAAGGCCAGACCTGGGCCAGGCATAAGCCAGGTGGCTGAAATTCCTCTGGGTTTCCCATATGGGTGCAGGGGCCCAGGTACTTGGGCCATCTTCCGCTGCCTTCCCAGGTGCATTAGCAGGGAGCAGGATCAGACGCGAGGCAGCTGGGACTCCCATCCGTGTGCACATGGGATGCCAGTGTTGCAGGCAGTGGCTTAACCCGCAGTACCCTTGTTCACTTATTTCTTTTTTTACTCATTGAAGTAGGTTTTTTTTTTTTTTTTTTTTTTTTTTTTGACAGCACAATTTCTGTCTGCTTGGTGCAATGCAGTGGATAGGGGTCTGAACCGAAGTTCAGAGAGGTTCAGGGTGTTACTCAAGGGAGCCGGGAGCCGGCGTGCACTTGTCCTCCCTTCTAAGGCCTTAATCAAATGTTCCCTGCTTCTCTAGGGTTTGCGGAGGTGGGCAAGCAGTCCCAAACTTACATGTGGGTTCTGTTCTACAGGCTCCTTTGAAAGTCCGTGGGCTGGAACCTCGAACATATTTTCGTATGGAAACAGAAGTGCAGAGAGTGGAGAGGCCCCCAGAGGAGCCTGTCAAAACCTGTGTTGGGATGGTAGGACCCATTCTTCTCTATCAGCTATGCGTGGTTAACAGTGTTACAGAATGGGTATCCTTATGGCCCGTGGGACAGTGACACCGATCTGGGGGACCGTACTTGTCTCTAAACCCACCCATCCCAACACAGGAAGGAGTTGGCAGGTGAGTAGAAATGGCCTTGGCACAGGAAATGTAGATGCCTCCAAGGCTCCTTGGTCTCAGTAGGATGGGAGCTTCACAAAGGCAGGTGTTTTTACTGATCGTGTTTCCTGCTGCATCTCCAGCTCGCCACGGCACATGGTAGGTCTTGATCATTACTTTTGAACGCACACATGCACTCGAGTTCCGTAGACTTCGCAGGGAAGGGACCCTTCGGTCCTGGTTTGGAATTCAAGCCTGTGTACTTGGTTTCTGTTTAGGAGGAGCACACCTCAGGCTGAGGCAGACAGATCATGTGGCAGCGGTGGGAGGTGACCAACATTAAGGGCGGAGACAGGAAAACTGTGAAAAGCTGACACAGGAACTCAAAAAAACACAGCAGCCGGGATCACTTAGCCGGGTCATCCTGGGTGTCGCTGTTGTAGAGCAGACATTAATGGCGTCCTGCACTCATGAGCCCACTTAAGGATGTAGCCAAGTGTGAGTGTTAACTGAAGGAAGCTTAATAAGAAGTTACGTTTCTTAATAAGTTCTTGTGTTATCTGGAAAACCACTCTAGATTATAGAGTGACAACACTTCAAGTTTTGAGTATTTTTAAAAATTAATGTTGGTAAAATACTTTAAAAATGTATTAGGGGGGTGGTCTCCAATCTGCTTGTTCAATTCCCAAAGGCCTGCAAGGCCTTGACTGGGCCAGGCTGAAGCCAGGAGCTGGGAACTCTTTCCAGGTCACCTATGCGGGTGACAGGGACTCTAGAGCCGTCACTGCTGTCCCCCAGGGTCTGCACTGGCATAAACCTGGAGTCAGGAGCTGGAGCCAGGGACGGAACCCAGGCCCTGCAGTGTGGGACATGGGTGTCTTAACTGCTGTTTTAACTGCTAGGCCATTCACCTGCCCCACGTTCCAAGTATCTGAACACCCAGGTCTATAGTAGTAGGAAAATGAGTATTAAGCTTCAGTCATTATAGAGACTACTTTGGGATTTGAGGGGAGCTCTCACCTCTTTCTTTCTGCAAATATACTTGGATAACAAAGAATCCCATCCCCCCCAACAAAAAGAAAAAAGGAAGTGTAAGTGATTGCCCTGTGCAGCGGTACACTGCATGTGGCTCAGTGTGGCCGTATTAGAGCTGAGGTTGAGGGAGCAGGTGGAGGCGTGGGAAGAGTAAAACAGACCTGCACACAAACACACTTTCTTCCGCTCCTTAGCTGTGCAACCTGTGTCCAGTCATCAGTCACTCCGAGCCTGACTCCCCGGATGGCCATAACAGCTGGAGTGGAGCCAGGCCGAAGCCAGGAGCCTGGAACTCCGTCCGGGTCTCCCACGTGGGTGGCAGGGGTGCAAGCACTTGGGCCGTCTTCCGCTGCTTTCCCAGGCACAGTTAATGCCTTCTTCACCGAGCTGTAGGCTTACCTGAATCGTGTATTTAAAGGCCTAGTGCAGCGCTTGTTGCATAACGGGTACTTAACAAGCATCACTCTCTTTCTTCCTGTTTCCAAGAGACACCCTCCTGCCCTTGTGCTGCTGTCCTGAGTGTAGGGATGTGTGTGTGTGTCTGTGTGTGTGTATGAGTGTGCACGTGTGACTTGCTCACCGTCCAGTGCTACTTGGACGTGGCCCTGCTCCATGCCTCATGGGCAGTTGGGCACATGGGTGTCCAAGACAGCCTGTATGTTCTTGGGAAGTACCTGGCTGCCCCAGCTTAGGTGACACTTTGCGATTGAGAAGACATAGCATTGGTTCTCATGGACAAATGTGCTTTGTATATGTCTTAGTCAATTGGGGTTGTTATAACAAAAATACCATGGGCTGTGGTATTTATTTTTAAAAGATTTATTTAATTTATTTATTTGAAAGGCTGAGTGACACACATGCACACACACACACAGAGGTCTTCCATCCACTGGTGCACTCCCCACATGGCATGCAACACCTGGCTTCCAGGGTCTCTGTGGAGTGACCTCTATCCAGGAAGTATATTGAATACTTCTGGGGTGCCTGCATGGGGAGGTAGCATGCTGGACAGTCAGCCACATCCCCCCCGCCATGCACGTGCCCTATGGGTGAGAAGAGGTTGTGCAAACTGATCGAGGTGCATGGGCTGAGCTGGGGTGTGGGTGACAAACATTGTAGAACAGGCACCATTCTCCAGCAGCATCCAACACCATGTTAGGGGAATCTGAAGCCTTGGCCGTCAGTGTGGCCTCTCCCACAGAGTCCCAGGCAAACTTGCAAAATGAGGGAGGCTTGTCCTGACTTCTCCTTCCAGCTCATTTCCCCATAGCTCCCCATGCCTGGACTCCTGACCCCTGACTTTCCTTTGAAGACTTGCACTTAGAATGTTGTCCAGGGCCTGTCTAAGGCACTAGCTGATAAGAGGCTCGCGAGCTGGCCCTCCCTAGGAATTTGAATCCCCTCCCTTCGCAATGACAGAAGGCCTTCTGCAGCTCTGCGCCCTCTCCCAGTGCTGTGATCCTCTGGTGGGAAAGGCTGACTCTACCCATGCTTCCAGATCAGCTCGGACGGCAGTCACCTGGGGCCTGGCGCATCTTCAAGGCATGGCACTGATCACAGTCTAAAGAACTGTTGACTTGGAAGTCTTCTCTTCTGGGGGCAGCCAGGGTGCTTAATTGACCAGGATGTAAATGCCCCAGGGACATACGTTCCACGGGGGTCAGGGAGCTCCCTTGTCGCTGTCCTCTCTCTGTGACTTAGGACAGAGGAGCCATGCAGTCATCTTTCGGCAAATGAACGCTTCTCTGTCCTAGGGCAGAGCCTGCCTGCAGCAGGTGCTCAGCGACTGAATGACATTTGCAAGGTCAGAAGTGTTTGCAGCGTTAAGCAATTCTCGCCAGTGGTAGAGTTTCAGATTCCGTACGTATGTGAGGATAGCTGGGAATCTGGGAAGGCCCCCTATGTCTTGTTTAGAGGCTTCTATCTGGGTGCACATGTATGTGCACACATGTACGTACACACACACACACACACCTTTGTTCCCAAGCCTTCCTTCTAAATCCGTTTTGAAGATAGAGGCCCGAGGAAACTCGTGTTGTCAAACTGTTTCCTTGTCTCTCTGCCCTCCCAGGATAAGCCCCGTTGAGAAGGCTGTTGGCGCCTGTGCCTCCACCTCCCTCCCTCCCTCCCTCCCTCGTCCCAGGCCCCCACCTCCAGGGCTGGCTCATCATCAGTCCAAGTTGTTCCCACAAAGGCACAAAACTTGAGAGTGAAATTGGATTTGCCTGTGGCTCTGAGCTCCTCATGTCCTCCCTCCTTTGCCTTTGATTTATCGTTTTAATCAGCCGTAGTCAATCATTCCCTCTCTGTCTTGCTCACCATAAACACAACCCCTTGCCAAAAAAATTATGACTGTATTAAATGATTTTATTACAGTAAACTGCAGATTGTACAGTGTAAACACAGGTGCTGCGCAGACTCCACACCCTGCAGCTCTGTCCAGACCAGCTCGGGGGCTGGGGGCGGGGGCTGGGGGCTTCGGCAGCCCCTAGATGGGAGCTGCCAATGGGTGTCTGAAGACAGGGGGTCATTTGGTTCAGTGCCTCACAGCAGGGATGAAGAAACTCGGGCTCTGGTTGGTGCAGCCACAGGTTGCAGGCTGCACCAGGCCAAAAGCCCAATCTGGGGCCGCCTGAGGTTTAAGGTCCCTTCCAGGCCCTCTGCTTAGCCCTGTCACTTGCCCACGTTCATTCTGGGCACATTTCATTATGAAACGAATGCTCCTGGAGGGAGTGGGAGAATTGGAATATTGTCGTTTGCCCCAGGCTGTGAGGAAGTTGTCTTCAAAGAATTTGTGGAAAATGCTTATTATGAAAAACAAGTGTGCATAGATTTCAATTGTTTTTGCACCAAAATAGACGTCTTTTATTTTTTAAAAAAGATTTATTTATTTATTTTAAATGCAGAGAGAGAGAGAGAGAGAGAGAGAGGTGTCTTTCATCTGCAGGTTCACTCCCCAAAGGGCCACAACAACCGGAGTTGGGCCAGGAGCTCCCTTCTGGCCTCCTATGTGGATGCAGGAACCCAAGGACTTGGGCCATCCCCTGCTGCCCTCCCTGCCACGTTGGGAGCAAAGCATCCAACACTTGAATTAAGGCTTGGATATGGGATGCTGGCGTTGCAAGCAGTGGCTCAACCCGCTGTGCACAATGCCAACCTCCAAATAAACTTATCTTTGAATTCCATTTTCCACGAACTTCTCTGAAGCCCCCTCTTGCATGCCTCCTGGGTCGTAATCTCTTTGACCCACGCCTGAGGGAAATGCGATATGCAGGAGGACCCCGGTCTTTCTGCCTCCCATCCTGGGGTCACAGTGGTGGGGACTTCCCACTCTAGATGTGGGCATTGATCTGGAGACAAGCATGGCGGGAAGCCCCAGGGCTGCAGACACAACAAAAGGAGGCTTTTCCTGAGATGTGTCTGCCCAGACTGGTGCCTGATGCTCAGCGAATGGTGGAGCTTGGTCCTGGAAGGGCCTGTCCACCCTTGAGGGCTTGGGAGCCCTGTGTTTGCAGAAAGATTGGCTCAGTCGCTGACACAGTCACAGAGCCTGGTTTCTTTTAGTGCCGCTGTAGAGAAGAGTAAGAAATACTTTGTGTGGGCCGGCCTTGTGGTGCACCCGGTTCAGCCACAGCTTGAGACAGCCACATCCCATATCCGAGTGCCGCTTCACGTTCCAGCTGCTCCGCTTCCAATCCAGCTCCTTGCTAATGCGCCTGGGAGGCAGTAGAAGATGGCACATGTCCTTGGGTTCCTGCCATCCACGTGGGAGACCAGGATGGAATTCCTGGTCCCTGGCTTCAACCTGGCCCAGCCCCAGCTGTTGTGGCCATTTAGGGAATGAACCAGAGGATGGAAGATCATCTCTCTCTCTCTCTGAACTCTGCCTTCCAGATAAATAAATAAATACATCTAAAAAAAAAAAAAAAAAGAAGAAGAAATGCTTTGGGGGTATTTTCACCTGGGGAACTTCTCCAAATATTTGCCGTCGCTAACCATGAGAAAGGCGTTTTGTAAACGGGTGGTGTAGATGTAGCTGGTGCAGGAGGACTCTTAGGGACGTGGACTCCAAAGAGGGGAGTATTTGGACAGTGCTTTGATGATGTCACTACACTGACGGGGCCTTTGCTGGCCTCAGCTTTGCATCCCTTTGGGGATCAGTGAGGGCAGGCACCCTTCCCCGACTCCGTATGTCTATACGTGTAATATGGATACACACACAGCCTCGATCAGCCTCGATCAGCCTTGATCAGCCTCATGCCTGCTCCCTGCACCCCTTCCTGTTTGTTCCTTGGTTCCGGCACATCCGGGCCTCTGTAGTAAACAGATCCAAGGCTTCCCAAAGAGCTCCACTGAGGACGTTTGCTTCCAAAAGTTTTCATTCCTCCTTCCTTCTTTCGCCGAAGTTTCAACTCCACAGAGAAGCTTTTTTTTTTTTTTTTTTTTTTGCTGAGCCCGGGCTGTATGAGAGAGGCAGGAACACAGACCCATCTGTTGGAGATTGGAACATAAATAGCCCCCTTTAAAAATAAATCTCCACTTTTAACTCTGCAGATAAAAATATCGGAATAAAGGACAATTCTTTAATCTCTACCTTCCCCCCGCTCGACTGAAGCGTTTCTAAGTGGAATGTCCCCCCCACCCCACGTCTCCTTTTACAGGTTTCATTTTGGCTTTGATTCGAGCGAGTTTACTGACAGATTACTTCATTTTAACTATATGGCTTTTCTGTCTAGTGGGAGGCATATTTCTAAGTATCATATTTATCAAAAGAGCTCGGCAACACAAGGGCCAGAATTACCCTCTCCGTGGCTCCCCCTCTCGCTGCAACCACAATAAATTTTGTTGAGAAAGAATGCGCAACTGGGGACCTTTTATGTTAAAGCCGAGAACTGGGGTTCAGGCGCTGTCACTGGCAGGCCCTCACCAGTAGGGCTGCGCGCCCCGCTCCGCGCCCCTCCCCCGGCAGAAGTCCCACATCTGGTCTCGCTTGCAAGGCTGGTCCTCGGTTCCCAGGGGCGCCGTATTTTTCCCCCTATAACTTTAAATCAGAGCAGCGTTCAGTAAATCACAGGGAACACTTATTTATTGGACATAGTTTTGGGTCTCTTAAAGCACAGAAAATAAATTTAATGGAGCGTTTGGAGTATTTCTCCAATCTTTTGAGGGATTACTTGGGGAATTTGTCAACCGCGCCAAAGCCCAGCAGCCTGATCCAGAGAGATGGGAAGGAACTGATGGAAGGATCTTCTCGGAGGACCCAGGTGGATCCTAAATCACCCCCAGGAAGATTAATCTAAGAGGACCGGTTGCCAGCTAGTTTGACCGGCAGCAGTGCCATCCGTTTAATAAACTCTCATTTCAGCTGGGGGGCGACTTTAATCTGAATTACATTTTGTTTTTGTCATCCACTCCTGCCAAGTAATTTATGGCATACCGGAGCTAGCTTCTTAACCTCGAACAGCAGGAGGAGGGAGGCGAACGTAGGGTTCCGGGGCTTGGACCAAAGACAGAACAGGAAAGGGATCGGCGCACGCGCAGTGGGAGGAGCCGGACAGAGGGGTCAGCCGGCCTGCCCGGCTGGGGGCAGCTCCGCTCTTGATGTCTTTGAGCTGGAAGTGACGGTGAGGCGGGGGCTGTTCTTGCTTCCCTCGTGGGATTTTTGGGGCTCTAGAAACTTGAGGGTCCTGGGAGTATTGCGTGGGAGCAAGCTGGAAGACAGGGCGCCTGCCCTTCAGGTGGGAGCTGCTACGGTGTGTGTGTGGGGGGGGGGGGGGGAGGGGGGAAGGGGGCTGAGTTTCCCCAAGCAGAGTAACAAGGACTTTCTTGTGGTCCGGAGTTGCAGTAGCTGCCACAACCATGCCCCTTTTCCCTGAGCAGTGGGTCCGTGGGATCCAGTGTGCTTGTTCTCATTCAGTCTCGGGATGGGGCTGGCATTCTTGTTTCAGGGCTAAAGGGTAAACTGAGGCACACGGTTAAAAAGGAGCAAAGGGTGATGGGCAGGCTGGGACTTGGGGCAGGGAGGTCTCCTTCCAGCTTTCCTGCCCTTAGGGTCCCCAAGGTCGCAGGGCACTCTGTCCCAGCCGTCTACTTTCGTGGAGAGAAGGGTTTCTGACTTCCCACACCATCTCCCATGTGAGCTCTCACTGACCCCAAGGGAGCTTTCCCCTCCTTTGTGTCCTGATTCCGCTTTTCCAGTCTTGGCCTGGCCTGGGCCCTTCTGCACAGCCAAGGACAAGGAGCTGGGGTGGGAGGGTGGTGGTGGCAACTCACAGAGAGGGTGGCTGCAGGATGAGACGAGGGGGAGGTGGGACTGGACTGTCCTGGGCCAAGTGAGTCCTGCTGAACCCAGACTCAGCGAAGAGCACACAGTGGGGCTCTCTGCCTGCCCCAGCCTCTGCCGGTCCAAGAGCTGTGAGTGTGCAGGAAAAGAGTGGAGGTTTGAACAACTCCAGGTCAGCAGGCCTGGAAGCCCGGTCCTTCGGGGGACTTCCCACGGCTTCGCATGTGGTCTCCCTGATTCTGGAAGCCCCTCGGTGGCCTGGCTGCACCCGAGCTTTTGCTCGACTCCTCCCTCCCCACCTCCCCTCCTCCCCATCTCTATGCTGTGTCCCTCATGGTGCTGTGCACGCACAACTCAACTTTGCCTTTGTGGTCCTTCTCTCCTATCCACCAAGGTCTACCTGTGCTTCAAGCACTTGCGACCAAGTTTTTATTCATTTATTTTTAAATAACTTTTAACAATTTTAAAAACTTTTAAATAAAACTTTTAAATAATTTAAAAAAACTTTTCTTTATATATTTTTAGTGTGGGATATGAGCATCTTAACCATTACGTGGAATGCCTGTGCCTGAACCAAGCTTTGTTTCAGCCTAGAATAGCCCCTCTGACCGGCTGGCAGCCCCCAGCCCACTCTTCAGCACAAAGTCCCACTGCCCCCTTTGGCTTCCTGTTCCTCGTTGGGAAATGAGGGCTTGGCAATCACCAAGGTCCTTGGCGATAGAATGTTCTAGAATCCTATATCTGCCTTATCTCACCAGGGCATGCAGTAGCAGGAAGCTGGAATGGGAAGCCAAGTCAGGACTTGAACCTGACTTCGGTAAGTACCCCGGGCGCATTTTGTAGGATAGTAGGCAAGGGCGCTCTGTTTGGTTCACGCCTTGCTTGCTTCCCAGGGAGGTAAGTCACGTGGCCTGTGCTCTGATCCCTAAGATGGCAATCCTAACGCCTGCCATCGAGGGTTGTGCTGGGGGCATGCAGGAATGAGACCACGTCGTGAGAAAACGTCCCCAACAGTGAACAGTGGTGGGGCCAGGTGGCCGGAAGTGCGGCTTACATAACCTGGAAGCACAAAGAGTACAACCGGAAAACACAACAGAACAAGGGCGGCTGCACGGCGGGTGTGTGTGTGTGTGTGTGTGTGTGTGTGTGCTGGCTCCCCTCTCCTGCTGTGAGCTGGGAAATTGCCTTTTCCTCCCACCCCTCCACCCCATGCTCCCCACCCCGAGGGGAGAGAAGCTGACAGAACATCCTGGTGGATTCTCCCGGAGCAGAGGAAAACACGAGCAAACAAAAGCTGTCACTCACTGGCAAGCGGCTGGCCCGGGGAAGCCGTCCTGCGAGGGAAAAGCAAGCGCTGAGCAGTGCCTGGAGCAGGCGCACTGGGGAGGTGGGGGGGTCTCCGCCCGCGCCCAGGAGCTCCTGCTGGGGGTGCAGGTCTGCTTGGCTGCCCCAGTCCTTGGTGTCCCTGCTGCTTCCACCTGGCCCTGAGCACAACCCCACGGGCCCGTGTCTTTCTCGTGTCCTGTGGCACAGGCGCCTCTTGCCACGTGTGTCCGTGTACCTGGCCACTTTTCCCTGCAGCTACAAGTTCAAGGGCCCCAGCCTTCTAGAAGCCTGTCTGCGCACAAAGGAGGCCCTCTGTGCGCCCCTGTCTCGACCCCGCAAGGCCATGATGGAGTTTTTCCCCTGTTCTACTTGATATTTCTGCCAAAGCGAGCGAGCTAGAGAGACAGAGAGAAAAAAAAAATCCTCGTTGAAGTCTAGCAGGAAATCCAATAAAAATTCTTCAAAAGATCGGCTTGACATTGAAAAACAGCAAAATTATAAAATAGGCCTTCGAAAAGAGAGAGGAGAGTTATTATATCTGGCACCGAGCAAAAGCCCCGAGACCCCGTCCAAATGAGCCATCGCAGATTGAAAGTGTTTAGCTTCCCGTTGATTAAATATGGAGAAGGACTCGGGGCCTGCCAAGCCTCGGGGATCCAAAGTTTGTTTTCAGTCAGAGTGTGTTTGCAGTCAGTGGAAAAAATGGCCGGCCCGCGCTGGGCTGTGTAACCGAGAAGCCCTGGGTTTAGAGTGAGTAATGGCTGGGAAGCAGAAAACCATGAGGGCTGTTAATCATGCTGCCCGGGCCCCTGTAATTTAAGTCAGCGACTCCTTCCACTTGGAAGGCTCCTCCACCCTCGCCTCTCTCTCTCTCTCTCTCTCTCTTTCTCCTTTGTGCTCCAGGGAGGAACTGCCTGTGGTCTCCCCGTGACTGTCTCTGTGTTGCTCAGCGCCCCCCCCCCCTCCATCCGGCTAGAAGACCCCCAGAGGGGAGATGCGCTCCCATCCCATCCGTGGGTTGCTTTCGGGGACCCCGGGGCTTCCCAGAATGGGAGGCCTGGGAAAATCCTGTCCTTTGCCACCGCCTTTTCCGGGATGGGCGGCTCTTCCCAGGTGGTAGCTGGTGCCCTCCACACAGGGTTGTCTCGTGCCGGTGCGATGGTTTTCTGGTTGCCTGGGCTCTCGTCGGAAGTCTGGCTTCTGCTGTCCTGAGGGCTCTTGTGGGCAAGGCTTCTGGGAGGAGAGAGACAGAGACAGAGACAGACTGAGAGAGAGAGAGAGAGAGAGAGAGAGAGAGAGAGATGGATGGCTTGTGAGGTGCGGCTAGAACTCTGAGGTTGGGCAAATCTCCTTTCCTGTCCAAAGCAAATCCCTGTTCTACTTTTCTGCTGTCCCCAGCCACCCTCAAAAAAAATGTATCTCCTAAATTTATCTCCTTTTATTTGAGTGTGGGGGGAGGGGCGGCGTGAGAGAGCACAGCCATCCACTGGTTCACTCCCCAGTGCCTGCAGCAGCAGGGACCGGGCAATGGCGGCCAGAGCCTGGGAGGGCGGGGCCTGCATCCAGGTCTCTTAGGGGGGTGATAGGAAGCCGAGTGTGTGCCCCGTGGAGTCTGGGGCCAGGCACTGCGCTGGGGGGTTCAGGTGTCTTCACCTGTGTTGGGCCACAGGCTGGTGTGATGCTTCCCCCATGCTAAGTATCCTTGGGGAATGGGGACTTTTGGGGTCTTTGAGCCCTTATTTATTTATTTGCATTCCTCCGGCATGGAGTCCAGTGTTTCCATGGCACTTTGGGTTTTGTTGCTTTCAAATGTATACCTGGGCCTTCTCCAGATACCTGCTAGTCAGAGGTCTTGTGCCACGGAGCCGTGTTCAGAATCACATGGGGTGGGCCCAGCAGAATGTGTGCATGTGCATGTGTGTGTGTTTTCTTTGCCTTCTGTTTATGCAAAAATGCTGGTGGCCCTGGGCCACAGCTCCATCTCCAGATCCCTGGAAGAGCCAGCGATGCTAAGGAGTGCCGTGGATGTGGTTCCGGGGGTTAGCTTGCTCCCAAAGAGCCTGCTAGAAAAGTTCTGTGCAGGGAGAAAAAGCCGTGGATAGGATGGGGTGTGTGTGTATGAGAGAGGGAGAGAGAGAGAGTGCTCCCTTCTGCTGGTTCACTCCCCAAATGGCTGCAATGGCAGGGGCTGGGCCAGGCCGAAGGTGGGAGCCTGGAGCTCCATCTGGATCTCCCACGTGGGTGGCAGGGGTCGAAGCATTGGGCCCATCCTCTGCTGCTTTCCCCAGGCGCATTAGCATGGAGAGCTGGATTGGAAGTGGAGCAGCCTGGCTTGAATCAGCACCCATATGGCCCCTCTGTTATCCAATTTAATCTTCCGAAACTCTCAGGGATCTGCCCCTTCTCCTCCCTCAGTCATCCTCGGTTCAGAGACAGGAAGTACACATAGCTTGCCCATGGCAGAGGCAGGATTTGCACCCAGAGCTGTCTAGCTCCTGGCCTGAACCGCACAGCTGCGCCAGGTCACATACCAGACACTTGGAGCCCAGTCCCTGGGACACACATCAAAGTCCCCGCTTCCCAGGGGGAAGGCCACCAGCAGCCCCCTCAGGTGCGGCGTCTGCATTTCAAAGGCAGGGAGGCTGCTGAGCTGGGGCCTCCTGGGCGGCAGCAGGACCCAGGTTGGCAGGGTCAGCCTTAGGTCACTGTCATCATCAATCACGCACAGGGCTTTTGTCTGTAGGGGGAGGGGGAGAGGGCTGTGTTGGGCACCCAGCAGAGCAGGTGGACCTGGAGTTCCAGGGCCCCTGCCATTGGTAGGAGAGGCGAAGAGGTGTTTAGAATTTTAAGGGGACTCTTCTTGGCTTGGGGAATGCTCTGAGAGGAGAATGTACAGTTTTGGGGTCCTGTAGCCATGCGGTAGGCAGTATTCTGGCCATCGCTGGCTCATCCCAGCGGTGGTCACCCTCTTGTCTGTGTCTTCCCACCCTCTGGCGATGCCTCCTTGGCCCACATCAGCACAGCTCTAGAAGTTACCACAAAGCACATTGTCATACTTACACTAGGAGGAACTTCTAGTCCAGCTGGGGAAAAAATACATATGTAATGTGTAGATATTGAAATCTGCGCACATGAGCAGGCTTCAGAAAGTTCATCAGAAACGCAAATCTTGAAAAAACCGTGCTTGGATCTCACAAATCTTTTGTCCCAAAATAAACTTCTAATTCCATTTTCCATGGACTTTTTGATGTGTCCTTGCACATGGACTATAACACACGCTCATGCACACACATGTGCACACACACAAGCACACGCACACCCATGCACATACCCATGCACACACATGTGCGTACACACACACAGTGCCAGGTACTGTTTTAAATAGTTGCGTGTTATTCTCCCCTTTTCATAAGAAGAAACTGAGGCACGGGGAGGTGAAGCAGCTTGCCCGAGGCCGTGGGGCAGTGAGTGGTGGGCAGGAGCATGGGGAGGCTCTCAGGGGGCTGGTGGGGGGCTGTGGGCAGGGAGGGCCTAGGTGTGTGCCTTCTAAGGGGCGCAGTGCAAAGCACCAAGAGCCCACAGCCCCTGGGCAGGCCTGGCAATGCCTCTCGCCCAACGTCGCTCGGCGGGCTTGCTGGCTCCAGATCCCAGCTCTTGCAATTTTAAAATACGGTAAGGATTAGGCTGGGCCATCTCCGCTGGCTGGGTGAGAGCAGAGGCATCTGGCAGGGCCTGGGGGTAGGAGGGCCCCGGGGTGGGGCGGGGGACATAGTGGAAGCTTGGAATCTGGGAACACAGAACCGGAAGGGATCTGACAGTCCTTCTTCCTGCTCTGCTCTGTAAGTGGGGAAACTGAGGCACAGGTTTCGGCTAAGCGACTTTTCCAAGCCTCACAGCTTGCTATTGGCTGTCTCTGGCTCTCCGTCTGTACGCCTGAGCCATGCTTCCTTTTAAAAGGGTGACCAGCTATGGGGGGCCTCTGCACGAGGGTGTGGGGAGGGGCAGGGTGGGTAACGATCCCCCACGGAGATAGCACAGAGCTAATGATCCTGGGGTTGGGTCCTAGCGTGCCTGCAGCAAGGCCTGGCTCTGTGGGATGCCCTGGTAGGCTCCTCCCCCCACCAGACTCACCTGGCGGGGGATCAGAGTGAGAGGTGTGGCCCAGAGTAGGGGCAGAGCCCTTGGGTCAGGTGGAGGTAGGGAGGCTGTGGGGGCCACCTCTCCTGCCCAGGTTCTCATTAGCTCCGTGTCCAGGGAGCCTGCTGAAAGTTAACAGGCCTCAGGGATGGGGACCGGACAGGGGCACCTGGTGCTAACGGGGTCAGGGAGAGGTCACCAAACCAGCTGACCCTGGCCTGCCCCTCCCTCCCCTGGTCCAGAACTTAAGCTCTCTCTGGGGTGGCTGCCCTGAGCCCTCCACTGTCCTAAGGCCTGGGCTTTTCCATGGTGAACACCCCCTCAACCCCCGCTTCTTCATCCCCAGCCCTGGGCCCAGGCGTCCGTGTGAGGAGGGGGCGGGGAGCCAGCAGGATGGTCTGGTGGACGGAATCCTAGAATCCGGGCCTGAGCTGGGCCAGGCCAGGTGTGACCCTGGGCCCTGACCCCTGCCGGCCCAGAGGGGGAGGAGTGGAGGAGGCATGGGAGGGAGCTGCTGGCGAACATTTACCAGGACCTTTGAAGATGTGAATGCTTCCCCGGGCCCTGCTGGGATGGATGGGGTCAGGGGTCACAGGTTGCCCAGCTCTGTGAGCGAGCGGCCTGGAAATCTTGCAGACAGATGGGGTAGGGTCCCGTGGGGCGGGACGGTCCCCGGAGGCAGAGGCTCTTGGGAGATCTGCTGTTTATTCCGGTGTTCTGGCTCAGGCCCCGTGGATCGGAGGCCTGCGGCTGCTGTTCAATGCTCACTTCTCTTGGGTGTGTTCTGCCCCCGACCGTCTGGGAGACAGCCTGGTCTTGGGCCTTCCCATTGTACAGCGACTAGACCACTGAGGTTTGCCGCCACGCTTGGTCTTTTCAAGCCTGGTGTCCCCGAGCTGTGTCCTCTCCCACCTTCTCACTCCTATTCGGTTTTCTGCACCCCCTCTCCCAGGAAGCCTTCCTGGAATGTACTCTGTACCTCAACTCTGTTCCTATTGCATCAAATAACTCCCTCAACTGATATTTGATACTTGAATGTAGCAGTATCAGTGCACAGAACAGATCCTAGTTCTTCCCTTGGGGAACTTAAGCTTTAGAGGGTAATAAGAGTGAACACGTACATGGCCCTATTTGAAAAGCTTCATGAGTTAGCAAGTTTAATCTGCAGAACACCTCTGTGACATAGGTCCCTTGTTATTCATATTTCATACATGATAGTGCACAGCTAAGGGACATATTTAATTTACAAAAATATTAATGTGGGGCCAGTAATGTTGCATAATAGGTAAAGCTGCTGCCTGCAGTGCTGGCATCCCATGGGTGTTGGTTCGAGTCCCGCCTGCTCCACTTTTGATCCAGCTCTTTGCTATGGCCTGGGAAAGCAGTAGAAGATGGCCCAAGTCCTTGGGCCCCTGCACCCACGAGGGAGACCCAGAAGTTCCTGGCTTTGGATCGGCACAGCTCTGGCCGTTGTGGCCATCTGGGGAGTGAACCAGTGGATGGAAGACCTCTCTCTCTCTACCTCTGCCTCTGTATAACTCTACCTTTCAAATAAACAAATAAATTCTTTAAAAATATTTTATTTGGAAGTCATCGTTACACAGAGAGAGAGGGACAGAGAGAGGTCTTCCATCCGCTGCTTTATTCCCCAGTTGGCCACAACGGCCGGAGCTGGGCAGACCTGAAGCCAGGAGCCAGGAGCCTCTTCCGGGTTTCCCATGCTGGTCAGGGGCCCAAGGACTTGGGCCACCTTCTACTGCTTTCCCAGGCCATTGGTAGGGAGCTGGATCGGAAGTGGAGCAGCCGGGACTAGAACCGGTGCCCATATGGGATGCCAGCACTATAGGCAGCAGCTTTACCCGCTATGCCACAGCGCTGGCCCAGGGGCATATTTAATTGAAGGGAACTTAATTTGATCCTTACAGCAGCCATAGGGGATAGGTGCTGTCTCCCTCATTTCACAGATGGGGAAAGCAAGACTGAAATGGGTTAAATGGTGGGTTCAAGGTCACCTAACCGATGACTACGAAGGTCCATCTTGCCTCCGGTGGTGACATGACTCTGTGTGCTCCCCATTTGATGGTCTGCCCACAAATACTTGTCTACTGACTGACTGATGGACAGCTGTGTGTGGGTGGAGAGGAGAACGAGGCTGTTAACTTGTTGGCCTTTGCTTTGTGCTGGGCTGTGCCTGGGCCTTGCAAACCATGAGATCTTTGAGTCTTGGCGATGGTCCCACGAAGCAGCCCTCACAAGGCTGGCAGTGTGTGCATGCTAAAGATGGGATTTGCACCAAAGGTTTCTCTGGCTCCCCAAATCCGGGTCCCTTCTATGCCACAGGTCAATGGAGAGGTGGCCATTCTGGAAGTTTCTGGAAATTTCCACCTTGACCCTCTGCAGATCCGGTTCCCACCTGGCTAGGAGGAAGGGGAGAGAGAGGGTCGGCTTCAGCCCAGGGTTGCATCCCCTGGGCCAGGGAGGTGACTCGGGAGTTTCCCACGTATCCAGCTGTTTGAATTCGTGACAAGACAGGCACAGGAAAGGTGAAAGGTGCTTTGTGAGTTTTACCTATGGTGGCTGGGCTTGAAACGATCTATGCCAGGGCCATAGCCGGCTTCACACTGGGCTGGCACATACTGCGTGTGTTATGGCAGAGGACAAAGTCGATGTCAGTGCTAGGCTTGGAGCAGGGGCAGGAGGGCCCCTGCTCTCTGTGTATTTTGGTTCCTTGGCTGTGACATTTTCTTCCCTTTCTCAAACAGGAAGGCAGAGCAGAGTGGATGCCTCTGATTTAGCCTCCCACACGGGCTGAGGGGACCAGGCCTGGGTGCGTGGGTGGGTGGGGGGAGGGCTGCCAGGCTCAGCTCAGCAGGGCACTGGAACCCACCCACGTCTGTCTCAAGCCTCCTGGGTTCACACTCCTGCCCCCTGAGCCACAGTCCGCAGCCTTGCCAAGGCTCCTCCGCCTCTTTTTTGCTTAATCCCCTGTTTAGCTTGACTAGGAGTCAAAATGCAGGAGGCCTGCACCCAAACGAACTAAGCTCACCGAAATCTCTGGCAGGTAACCTGATAGACAGCCCTGGCCGGCACCCACTGCAGGAATTAAGCAAAAGCCCCTGAAGGTGGGAAGTAACCTTGGACGGCTGTTGGGGGCCGGCACCTGCCGGGCTCCGCCCCTCAGACGGGAAGGCTGTGTGAGCACAGTGTAACAGGTGCACCCGGGCCATTTCCCCCTAGCCTCCTCCCTGCCTAGGCAGGACCCGGGTCTTGGCAGCTGGACCTCAGGCAGGGCTGAGAGCCTCACTTCCTGTTCAGACTTCTCCAGGTTTAGGGAACGAGCAACACTGCCCTGTGTATCCCTCCCACCCGGCCCACCATGGGGGAGACCTGTTTGTTGAGGGAGTCAGAGGGCAACCAGGGGCTTCCAGCGGCTGGGAGTGGGCGTAGGAGGATGGCTGCAGAGTCTGACCCTTGGCAGGATGGCTGAGGACGTGTGTCCTGGAGGGAGCAGCCCCGGGTCCTGTCACTGTGATGAGGCTTGTGGGCTGAGTCTGCAGATAACAAACAAGCCTGAGCCAGAGTGGGAACTGGTTCTGCCCCGTACTTGGCTTCTCTCCGGCCTCCAAGCCAAGCTCCTACAGGCTGACTGTCTCATGGTACAGTCTGATGGTTTCATTGTTTTGTTTATTGTGCTTATGACAGGTGCTAACAGACTGCTTTCACCGTGTGTTGATGTTATGGTTGTTTTTGAATGGCCCTTCTGTTTGGCTGCCTGTGGAGAGCCTTGGAGGCTGCCCCAGGACACCACTGAGTGCCCGTATGCAGAAGACACTGGCCTGGGACAGGATGGGAGCCCCATCTGGGCCCAGAGCAGAGACATGAGGCTGCATTGAGAGGTCTGGGCTGGGGGGCTGGGGGTGGCTGCCACGTGCCCGGCGCCGGCACTGCCCCGGATGCTTGAGGTCCACAGGCTCCTGGTCCCTCTCTCTCTGTCTTCTCACACCGAGTTACTGGTCAGTCACCAGCAAGATAGGGAACCAGAGCTGGAGAAGGGAGGATTGCCTGGAATCCAGGAGAGGCATGGAGGGGAACAGGGCAGCTCCCAACCTGCTCAGGTGTGGGGCTTCAGGGGGGCGGGTCTTTGCCTCCGCTGCTCCAAGGTCTGAAGCTGAGAAAAGGGTGGGATGGACGTGTTCCCCTCCGACCCTCAGCTTCCGTTTCGGTGGCCTTTCCCGTCCTCTCCGCTTCCCTGTTTTTGCTGCACAGGAACACGTTCAGGCTGATGCAAACCAGGCTGCAACCAGCTCCTTCCAGGGTGGGAGAGTCTCCCGGAGGCAGCAGGCTCTGCAGTGAGTCACACACACAACCCGGCGCTGCCCCTCCTGCCGCTGAAGGGCTCAGCCCGCCTATCTCACCAGCATGCAGTGTGCAAACGGTCCTGTCTCCAGGTCATTCGGCTCTGTGCCTTGGGGCCTGCCTTTCCGCCCTGATTTAGCAGGTGCACCCTGGGGCTCACTCTTCCCTGTCTCTGGGCGGCAGTTACAGGGAGGTCCTGGTGGTACAGAAGAAGCAGAATGTGGGTTCCATCACTAGGATCTGAAAAGCAACCCTGGGGGGCAGAGCTGCAACCAGTGGGGTTCATGCCTATGAATGTGGTGGGCGGGGACAATCCTTCTAGTCCTCAAAGTTCTTGGCTTCTTCATGGTGACTCTCCGTAGCTTTTCCTTCCAGGCTCACACTTTGTAAAGCACTCTTATCTAAGCTCCCTGCCCTTCCAGAAGTTTCAGCATCCTTAGAAATGCAAGTCACTGGGGCCGATGTTGTGGCTCAGGTGGGTTAAACCACCACCTGCAGGGCTGGCTTCGCAGGTGGGCACCGGTTCCAGTCCCGGCTGCTCCACTTCTGATCCAGCTCCCTGCTCATGTGCCTAGGACAGCAGTGGAAGGTGGCTCAAGAGCTTGGGCCCCTGCACCCACGTGGGAGACCCGGATGAAGCCTCTGGTTCCTGGCCTGGCTTTAGCCTGGCCGAGATCGGGCTGTTGCAGTCATTTGGGGAGTAGAACAACAGATGGAAGAACTCTCTCTCTCTGTAACTCTGCCTTTCAAATCAATCAATCAATCAATCAATCAATCTTAAAATAAAAGCAGAAACAACAGGAGCACCCACGAAGCACTCAGGAGTTCCATTTCATTTCTCCAGGACAGGAAGTGCCTTGGCTGTTGGGTCCAGCAAGCAGGCAGAGTGCTCTGGGTACATGGCCAGGCCCAGCCCAAGAGGCTGGGCGTGCCCTGGGGAGGACATGGCCTGTCTTCCCTCTGGTCCTCTGGGCACAGGAGCTGGAGTAACATGACCTTGGCTCCCTGCCTCCTTGCCTCTGTGTCTCTATGTCACGCACGTCATTTGGAAAAATTTTCAACCCGAGGTAGCAGTTTCTTTCTCACCAGGGCCTCTACTTGTGTGAAACTTTAATTTTATAGCTTTGGCTGTTAATTCATCACGAACACCACTATCAATAAATATTTATTGAGTGTTCACTGGGCGCAGCATGCTGAATAAGAACGATATCTTTGACTCAAGAGGAGTCGGAGCAGATGGGGCGCAGACCTGGGGAGCGGCGTGAGAAGCCTCTTGGTGGCCTCCGCCAGCCCTGAGATCTTAGGACTTAGGGACTGGCACACATCGGGCAGGTGGCTTAGACAGGAGCAGGGCTCTTCCGGGGACACATGGGGCGTCCCACCACCTGCAGCAGATCCACCCAGAGCTGGCCAGCAGGGCACCTGCTGCCACGCAGCAGGCAGGAGCCTCCTGCCATGCCAGGATCCACGCTGCAAGGGGGAGAAGGAAGCTTCTCGGCTTTTCCCTGCAGGAGGGATATTTGCTGACTGAGTCATGGTTTGCCATCGCAACCTGGGATTTAGGAAGCAGACAGAGCTTTGCAGAGACTGGGGCCTGCTGATGCTTAGGCCAGAGAGAACCCGTTCTTATGCTTTGTGGGCTCCTCAGTGGTAACCTGGAGGGAGTCCCCTTGTGGTGGGAGCCCTGGAGTGGCATGGCCACGGGCTGGGAGGGAGGCCGCGGGAGGGAGAGCTGTGTGTCTTTCACAGAGCCTTAGTTAATCAGACCAGAAACAGTCTGCCTGCCACCGTGGTGACTCAGGCCTCCTGGGGGGGTTTCTTCAACATTATGAAGACGAGCCTGGCTCCAGGAATTCCCTTCGGCCCGGGCTTTGTGCTAATTGCCCTGGGATTTATGGGGGACATGGGCAGAGCACAGTGGGAGTCTCTGGAGGAGGACATGGGTGTGACTCAGCGGGGAGGCCCTGGCCCCGGCTCGAGTTGTGCCAGGTAGATCTGCACCGGGAGGGGTCAAGGCTGCCAGCTCCCTGTTGTCACGCAGGCCAGGTGGTGTTACTGCTCCTGCTGCTACTGTTGTGCAGCCTTGGTTCAATAGAAGCCAAGGCAGACACCCAGCGTGGTCCAGAGCCCGGGAACATCAGGACAGGGTCCGTGACGTCCAGGTGAGCAGGAGATGGGGGTTCCAGGCCTCGTGGTGGTGGCGGTGGTGGGGAAGATGGAGGGAGCAGGCGGTTGGGCAGAGCTGAGCCTGTCTTTCTCCTAACAGATGAGGATGTTTGCCCCGAGGCCGAGCCAGTGCCGTCAGGGCTCCCGACGATAGGGAAGCAAGGAACCCAAGAGCAGTGGTTCCTGCCTCGCCTCAGTTTCTCTGTCTGTAAAGTGGGGATAATAGTGAGAACTATGCCCCAGGATGGCTGGGGACAGTGAGTGAAGTAAGACTTGTCAGGAGGTCTGCATCCCACCTGGAACACAAGGGAGGCATCACACGGAGGCTGGCTTGCCCCAGCCCGGAGAGGTTCGGCACCTTGCCGTGGCACACAGCTCGGGGCGAGTCTCTCAGTTTGCCGCTGTGCCCAGATGTCTCCATGCTGCATTCTTTGATCAGGGGACCAAGACGGGGCTCCCCAGGCATCCATGTTCATCCCCGGTGGCACCTACCTGGGGGTCTGGGGTCATGTGACTTGCTAACGCCCCTTGGTGAGGGGCACAGCACTGGGGCCACTCTGGGGGACGTCCTGGGAGGTGGCTCTGGGCTGCCTCAGCTGCCCGGATCCCCTGGGGCAGGAGGGCGGAAGCCACGCAGGCCAGGCAGGGTGGGGCTGTCCCCCCCCCCACTCCCCGCCCTGCGCCCTGGGAGCTCGGCGTGGCTCTCCCTGGAGTCTCTGCTGGTGCCCGGTCCCCCCACAAAGCCATTATGTACGGGGAGAATTAATCACCCGTTAGGTAAGCATTATGGCACTTTTATGGCGGCTTTGAAGCTAATCTGTCACTAATGCCTGCTGGATTATCGTGATTTTGTGCAGTTGTGATTCATTAACTCGCGGCCTAATAGTAATTCTATTAAACATCTTCCATCCCTGTTCGCCCCAACACGTCCCCTCTCTGGTCTATTGTGCTGCCGCAACCTGTGTGGTCTGCAGACCAGAGGCCCCGAAAGGAGGGACAGGTCCCCCAGCCGGCTCCACACTGCCCAGTGACGTGGCTGTAGCTGCCCCAGCCAACAGCGTGTCTCCTTTCTGCCCCAGCTTGCACGGCCAGCCTAGGGTCCTCGGGGCTTGTCTCTCCTCTCTCTCTCTCTCTCTCTCTCTCTTTCTGAGGCCAGAGTGCCTCTCTTAAAACCTTGTGGCTGCCTTCCAAGGGCATGGCGGGCCCTGTGGGTGAACAAGCCCCCACAAGTCCATGGCCATTGTGGGGCCCAGTGGGGTGACCTCTCCCCCTCCCCCATCCTGGGGCAGATGGGTGTGGGGCTGCAGGGGACCCTGCGTGAGAAGCCGGGTCACGTGCTGCTGGCCAGGAGGCAGCTGGGGGAGCCGGGCGGCTCCGTGCTTGCTCTTGGGCCAGCAGCACTGGAACTCCTGGAGCGGGCTTCCCCTGCCTCTCCTAGGCTGCTTGTTCTCTGCCACAGGTCAGCTTCGGGGCACGGCTTGACGGATGAGCTGTGAGCAAAGAAGAAAGGGAAGGAGGCTGGTGGGGCGGGCCCTGGAGGAAGCCAGCGGGGGCACTGGAGCGTGGGCCCCGTCCCGGTGCCAGAGGAGGCTTGGAAAATGCCATCCCAGTCCTCACCCTGCACCATCCATCATCAAGCCAGCCCTGGGGTTCCCAGCAATTTGTAAGCCCCTCCCCCTGCCCCAACCTGCGACCCGCTCACTCACGCACCAGCCCTGACCCTGCCGGCCCTCCTTGAGGCTGGGCCTGCAGACTTGATGGATGGCGTCTCCTCCCACTGGGCGCCTGGCCACAGCTGGGGAAACACGCGCAGGTAGAGATGGGGTCAAACCGGGGGCAGCGGCAGCCACCCAGGTGCCGAGGCCAAGGGACCCTGTGTCCCAGGTGGCGACGGCAGCGGGCCATGCCAGGGGCCTGGAAATAGAAGTGAGCCAGGAAATGGGAGATGACTCCCAATTCTGCACGGAGGAAAGGGTGGGGGGTGGGGGAACCGCCGAAGCCGAAACCCAAACCGCCTCCCTGCCTCCTGAGGTCTTCCAAGACTTCTGCGCACCCACGACGAGGTGCGATGTCTCTGCGCACGGTTCCAATGCTGCCTGCTGCAACCCATCTGTGTTTTCTCACGCCTGCGCGCTCTGAGCACCACTGACACGAAAAACAAGCGAGGAAAGACCGAGCTGCGCGGAGAGGGAGGCGGAGAGCTGTGGCCGGGGGTCCGCCTGCCTTTTGTAAAATTCAGTTATTCCCCCCGCCCCGGGTCTATGATAAGGAGAGTATAGCAGCAATCCTAGGACAAACGGGAGTGAACATTCCAGACCCAGCAGCCCAGGGCAAGCCAGGGGCCGTGGCAGGAAAAGGAGAGACCTCAGCCTGGTTTCTCCCGCTGCTGGGTTGCTCTGCGTCTCCTGTTCTGGGGGGAGGCTGGTCTCTTCGGGGTAGGATAGGGTGGGGATCTTGCGGATCGTCCTGGGGACAAGGAACTGTGGTTTAGACGCGCTTTGAAAGTAGCAAGCGAGCAGCAGCCTCAGTGAGGGAGGTGTGCGTGTGTGCTGGGTGGCCGTGGGGCTGCTGGAGAGATCAGAATTCAGGTCAGCCTCCGTGAACTCGGCCTTGACCTTGAGGAATTGGGGTGAGCTGCAGAGAGGATGGGGGTGGGGGAGGCGGAGCTGGCGGAGGGCTGGGGGCGAGCAGGGGAAGTGGAGGCACACAGAAAGGGAGGCGCGCAGAGGAGAGAGGAGGAGGCCAGAGATGCGTGGTCACGGGACGGGAGTCAGCAGGGAGAGGAAGAGGGAAAGGGAATTTAATGAGGGCAACTTGAAGGCCAGCGTTAACCAACAGCTGGCGGGGTGCCGGGTTTGATCTCCTTGTGAGTCAGGCGGTTTGATTCATGGCAGCCTGTGGAGGAGGAGGCTGGACACCTGGCCCCGCTGCTGAGCGCTTTGATCTCGGGCTTTCTCAGGGCCTGCGGGAGGGGAGGTGCATGAGTGTGCACACTCCCGGGACACCAAGGAGGAAGCGGGAGCGGCTGGGGCGGGCGGCCCATGCAGGGGCTGGGAGAGGCCGCCGGGGAGGGCGCGGATTCCGGAGAAGACAAAGGGCGCCCGGGCCCCTGGAGCCCAGGGGCTGTGAGCACCAGGAGGCTCCTTGCAGAGGCTTACAGCCCTTACTAAGGGCCGCGCCGAGCCCCGTGCGCTTTGCTCCCTGAGCGAGCTTGGGTAGAGGTGGAAGGGCAGGGTGCCTCTGAACTGGTTCCATTTGCTCCGTGCTGGATGGAAGCAGATTTGAGAAAAGAAAGCAACATATTGCCAGAAAAAGAAAAAAAAAAAAAAAACCAAGAAGAAGGAGAAAAGGAACTAAAACCCTAATGCCCTTAAAAAAGAAAACTTAAAAAAAATCATAAATTATGTCTTTGGACTCAATCCATTGGTGTTCTGCCAGTTTCAAATAATAGTGTAACTTGATGAAAAAACTTCACAGGATTGGAAGTCGCTGGTGTCTGTGAGTGCTCCCCGAGCCTTCTCCTTAAGTCACTGTCTACACCAGGCTAATTTGTTCCCAGATTCCTTAATCTTCTGCAAGCTGGTGATGACGGTTATAACTCTCTAGCCATATTTGGAGTGTTCATGATCTCTTTTGCTCAATTCTTCCACCCAGAATTTTGGGGGGACTTAAAACATCACCCTGAAAATGTGCTAATTGAAATACTCTGTGTGTGTGTGTGTGAAAACTCTCTCTCATGTTTCACCTGCTGTGGGTTTCCTTCAGGGCTGCAAACTGCCTGCTCGAGCTGCCTTGAGTCTCTGAAAAGGGATGGATGTCACACATACTCTCCAACGGTTCCACTGGTGCGTGGCAGCATTAGGGGCACAGGCTCCGACCGCCAGCCAGAAAGATGAATTCCACAAGCAAAGGGTATCGTGCGGCAGCAGGTTAATCTGCCACCTGCGATGCCGGCATCCCATACGATCAACAATTTGAGTCTCGGCTGTTCCACTTCCAATGCAGCAAAAAGCACCTTCCACCCACATGGGAGATGTGGCTGGAGTTCCGGGTCCCTGGCTTCAGCGTGGCTCAGCCCCAGCCGTTGTGGCCATTTAGGGAATGAACCAGCAGATGGAAGATACCTCTCTCTTGCTCTTGCTCTCTCTCTTTCAGTCTGCCTTTCAAATAAATAAATAGATCTTTAAAAAAATGCAAGTGAAGGGCATGTTTTTCCTGGCAGGGCTGGAGTTTTGACTTAATGTCATTAGCATGCTTTGTAGGGCAGAGCCCAGAGCCCAGGGCTCCAGCGGCGCCCCCAGAGGCTTGAGTGCAAATGTCAGCTGACTCCACCCCTCACTGTGGGACCTGGGCCTTGCCAACTTGATGGCCCCGGGCACGGGGCACGTTAGTTTCCTCATCCAGAAAGTGGGAACAGGGAAAAGACTGGCCTGGCAGGCTTGCAGTGCGGATTAAATGTGTGTGTAGACACGAAAGTTCCCTGGAAAGGTGAAACCTTCTGTTAACAGCAGGCATTAGAATCCTGGGCACATCACAGGCATCCAGGTCTCCTTCAACACCCCTGATGACAGCAGGGATGTTTGCATTTCAAACAGGGTTTGCAAGAAAAGGGTCCTGCATTATCTGCTTCCCCGGGGTGCTTGCTTCCCCATAACTGTTGTAGACTAACAGGTATGTTTTGTTTGTGAATGTCTCACGAAGCCCTGTGAGATCCTTCCGCCTGGCTGGCCTGGCTTTTCTGGATGCCTGCAGGCAGGCGCAGCGAGGTGCTGGGTCTCCTGCTCGGGGGAGGCTGCACCCTGGTCTTTGCAGCCCTCACAGCTCTCGGCCGGTGCTGCTGCTGCTCTCCCTGCTTGAGCCTGCTTCTAAAAAGGGTCTTGTGCTCCCCCAGCCTGGGTTTCCTGGAGCCCCGTGGCTGCCTCTCTGCTTGTTCGTGGTATTCTGACACTGGGTGGTTGCTCAGGCTCTGGGTTCAATGCTAGCTCTGGCGTGAGACCCATGGGATGTGGGACACACCATCTCTTACTCGGATGGAACAGGTTGTGACAGGGATAAAGCACGCCTCCGGGAAGCTCCTCACCAGTGGCTGGCACGTAGTAGATGCTCAGTACAGGATTGTTCTTCTGAGACCAGTAGTCTGCAACCTAGCTGTCTGTTGACAATCCAATAAAATTCCGAAGCCAGGGCCCCACCTCTAGAACATTCTGATTTTATTGGTGGAGGGAAACCTTAGTGTCAATAGGATGAGAAAGTTCCCAGGCGATGCTAACGCATAGCCAGGCTTAGGACACACAAGTGTTTCTCAAGCTTGACGTTGCTATCCATCTGCTGGGCTGTCCGTCGTCCTATTAAGCTGCTGACCCTGAGCTGTAAGTGCAGGGCAGTGAACGTCTGATGCATGGACTACACTTTGAGGAGCAAGTCTCTGTCCTTTCCTAAGCCTTGCACCTCCGTGCACCTGGTCAAGGCCAGGGATGGGAGACTCTGGGGAAGCAAGTGGAGATGAGCGCGTGAAGAAACCTGAGAGGCCACTGAAGCTTGCTTAAGGATGTTCTCAGCGATGTGGCTCCTGGATCTGCAGCCCTCCACACACACACAGACCACACGTCCTTACACGGAGACACGTGGACACACATACACATACACATACATACAGATACACATATATATACATAGACCACACACACATACACATACATACACATACACACACAGACCAAATGTACTTACACAGAGACACATGGACACACATACACATAATACATACAGATACACATATATATATACACAGACCACACACACACACACATACACAGAGACATACACATACATGCACACATACATGCTCAGACCACACATATACACACATAGACACATGTATACACACAGACACACATATACACAGACCACACACATACACATACACACATACACACAGACCACACGTACACACAGAGAGACACAGACACACACATACAGACACAGACACACATACACACAGACATATACACACAGAACACACATACACACGTATACACATATACATACACACATATACACAGACCACACGTACACACAGAGAGACACAGACACATACATACAGACACAGACACACACAGACACAGACACACACAGACACAGACACACAGACACATACACACAGAACACATACACACAGAACACATATACATACACACATATACACAAGACTACACATACATACACACATACATATACATAGACACGTACATAAACACACATATATACCCATATATACACATATCTATATACATATGCACACACATGCAGACACACAGGCCACACATACACACAGAGAGACACAGACATACACACAGACACAGACATACAGGGACACATACACACAGACCACACATACAATACACATATACATACACACATATACACACAGACTACACATACATACACATATGCACACACATACATAGACACATACATGCACACACACATATACCCATAAGCACATATCTATATACATACGCACACACGCACACACACACACACTTCCTGCTGAACCCAGTCTTGAATGCCCATATCAGTAGTAACCAGGAGCTGTCTTCCCACATTTCACTCCCTTTTCAGGCTTCCTACTTTATTCTGGAAGATAACCAAAGGATTGAAAGCATTTGCAACAGAACATTAAGGAACCAGGCCATGAGAAATACTTATTTGTAGCACTCAACTGGAGAAGTCAGCCCTCTCGCAAACTTCAAAATCATCCCACTCCTCCTCTGCGGCCAAGGGAGACCCCCATGGTGGGTGTGATTCTGTGGCTGATGCCAGTTCATGGCATCAGGAGGTGCCTTTGTTTGTGGGAGGTAGAAATGATGTGGGAGAAAGGGCTTCTGAGAGACAGGAGTGGGGCTCCCAGATAGGGCTCAGCTGGAAGACTGTTCCGTCGGCAATGACCGGGATCTCTGTAAGCTGCCGCCCCTCCCCCAGCACAGCAGCGGAAGGAACGTGGGGCGGGCCCTTTTGCAGGGGACACTGTCAGAGTGGGTTTTCCACAGAGCAATGCCACACTTACATCATACTGCATGACTTTATAGCACAGAAATAGAAAAAGGAGCAAGTAGAGTGTATGCTGATGAAGACGTTCTCATTAAAGAGTGAAGTTTGAACAATGGCGAGTCCTCAGTGGTCAGACGGACAGCCAAGACTCTGGGAAGGATCCTCAGTGCTCAGTGGGTCTGGGAGGATGTGCCAGGGGCCACCCTGGTGGCATGTGGAACGATCCGGTCAGCAGAGGATGCCAAGGAAGAAAGTCCCGCCCTGACCCGCGCTGGAGGATGTCCGCGGTCACTCAAGGAAAAGACCATTTGGCCAACATCTTGCTGTATGGCTGACAGCCAGAGTACTTGGTAACCACACCTGTGTCTCTGGTTGGCCTGTACAAGGAGGCGGCTTAACAGTTCAGCAAACAGTAGAGTTTCCCTGCAGTTTGGGTTGGGGTCTTCTCTCTCAGTCCAGCAAGGGGCCCCTCCCCCGCACTCCTTCCCACCTACAAATTGCTCTTGTCCTTGGGCTGCATCCATCCCCAGAAAACCAACAGAGGAGAGCCGTGGGAGCTCCCGCCGGCTCGCCCGGGCTCCCCTCGCCCTCTGAGGAGTCTGGGGCCCGTGGGCGCGTGGATGCCGCCGTGCGCCCTTCCGGAAGTCTTGCCTTATTGCTTCTTTCCCCTCCGGCAGCCCCCTCCTCTGCCACCTCCCCTCTCCCTGCTTAGGAATCCTTGCTCCAGATGTGACTCTCTCTGTTTCCTTTGGCTGGGAATTTGCCTTTTTCCCATAACCCAGTCGGGTTGCCTGTTAGAGTGACCGAAAAAACTCCAACTTTCTGGGAAGACATCTGATTAAATTCCAAAGAGGGGAGAGAAAAGCCCCCTCTGAGACAGACAGATAGGAGCTCGTAAGCCCTAATAACTGAGAAGACAGAGTGGCGGGGCTCAGCCCGGGGAGCCGGTAGCATGGGGCTGGGTTTCTACACGGCCAGGGCAGAGACGAAGGCCCCGGGGTTTAAAATAGCGCTCTGGTAAAAGCAACTATTTAAAGAGGATTGGGGTCTGAGCAATGCAAAACAAAGTGTTGCTGATTAAAAACACATGGTTTGTTCTCGAGCGGCGAGTAGCCGGCGAAATCAAATGTGACAGTGTTTTGGCTTTTTCTATCCCACAAGACATGATGGTGATTTATTAGAGTGATGTCAGTTGTGGTTAAAAAAAAGTCGGCTGTGTTGTCTTAATAAAAACAGGCTTTACCTTGGGGCTGTCAGGCTCCCTCTCGCCTCCGGCTCCAGGCCGCGGCTGCCAGGCCCCGGGCCCTCTTTGCAGGGGCCTCTCCCCAAGGGGCCAACCTCTGCCTTTGGTGGGGGTGGGTTCAGGAGGCCACAGGGCACTGCATGCATCTCCGTGGAGAGTCAGGATGGCCTCGCAGGCCCTCCCTGGCTTGCTCAGCGTGCAGAAAGGACGCCCCGGCTGTGCTCGGCCTGGAGCTGAGCAAGGCCCCAACCCAGTGGGCGGTGCACGGGTCAGGGACGTGGGCCCTCTGGCCTTCTCTGCGCATGCGTGGAGATGCCTCGCTCCATCAGCCGGCAGGAAATGGATGTAAAGGGACGTATTTGGGTGGAAGCGCTCTGGTGAGAAGGACAGGCGACTAACTCCAGCCGTAGCCATCTGGGGCTGGAAGTAGGCAGCCGGGACCAAAGGCATCCTCTGCCTCCCCTGAGGCCGTGGGACTTCCACCCGCCTCGGTTTCTAGCGCTGTCTCCTTTCGGTGTTTTCTTCTCCATGGTGTGGGTTCGCTAAGCAGCTCCTGTGCCTCAGGGCTCCACGGCCACGCGTGTCGTTCGAGTCCCACCATCTGAGAAACCGAGATTCCTGAGCTAGCCCGGGGGCTGTCTCTGCTCTAGCTCTAGCCTCACCTCCATGCAGCATACTGGGGGCGGGCCGAGGTCGGTGGCTGCAAGGGGAGCCCCTTCTCTGAGAGGGTGTGTTCAGGCGCCTGGGCAGGCTCAGCAAGGGCTGTCCGGGTCACCAGCGGGGCGAGAGAAGCGGTGACAGGCGTGGGTTCCAAGCGGCCTCGGGATCAGAGCCTTGCAGGGGTGAGGCACGGCTGTCCCCCCCCCCCCCCGCCCCGCCTCTTTGCCGCTCCCTCGGCTCCCCTGGGGGACACAGGGAGGCGATGACATCCAGCGACACCTTCAAGTCTTTCCCAGGGAGGAGAACGCCCCTCGTAAAGAGCGATCATCATGCATTTTCCCTAATTCCGGAAGAAACCCCAACCGGACTGCAGACAACCCAAAGGATAGCAACACGCGGAGGGAGACGGCGGCGGACAGCAGCTACTCCGCCGCCACGGCCGTGGGCTCATCGAAGTCCATTTCCTTCTCTCCTTGCTTCTACTTTAAGCAGCGCGGCTGTGCGAACGGTCTGGGTCTCAGATCTCTCCTTTTACCTTAATTACACGTCTTCAGACACCGTCAGGTTTGGGTTGCCTTACCTTTTATTCCCACAATTTTTCCTGAGCACGCAGGACTGCTCCCCGCTTCCTGTCTTGGCTTTTCCCACGCAGGTGGCACCAGTACCCCCCGTTAGCGTCTCCACCACCCTCCCCACCTCCCATGACAATCTCCGTGGCCTCCACTTTCGTGTCCCCTCTACTCCCTTCTTCTGGGTGATTTTTATTTTTAAGATTTATGTGTCTGAAAGGCAGAATGATGGGAGAGGGAGAGCAAGCTTCCGCCTGCTGGTTCACTCCCCAAACAGCTGCAACTGCCTAGGCTGGGCCAAACCAAAGCCAGGAGCCAGAAGCTTCATCCGGGTCTCCCACATGAGCGGCAGGGTTCAACGCCTGGGCCATCTTCCTCTGCTTTCCCAGGCGCATTAGCAGGGAGCTGGATTGCGATCAGAGAAGCTACGACTTGCAGTCGGCACTCCGATATGGATGCCAGTGTCCCAGGGAGGCTGCACCCTGGTGCTGGCTCCTGGGTGATCGCCTAAAGCCACAAATCTGCTCTCATCATTCTTTGCGGAAGACCCTTCCCTGGGTGCCCCCTGCCTTGAGGATACGACAGAGAAGACCCTGAGTGTACAGCTCTGCCGTACTTGCTCGTGTGGTTTCCACGCACAAGCCTTCGATCAGCCCCGCCCCCGGGCTCTGCCACACGCGGGCCCAGCCCTTCCCAGCAGCTCACTCTGCTCTCCGGCTTACATGGACCCAGCTTCAGGTCTCCCTTCAGATGCTACTGCCCTCTGGGAGCCTTTTCTGGCCTGTGGCCACGGGACTACTGTCCCCTCAGTGCCCGCTTTTCCTTCTTACTACATGTTGGTTTGTACTTCTGCAGTCATCTGTTTGGTTATTACAGACTATCTCCATCCTGTGTCTCAGTTGCGAGCGCAGAGTACCCCAGACTGGGTCACTCATGAAGATGAGAAATCCCTATCTCACAGCTCAAGGCCACCATCATGGTGCTGGCTTTCCCAAGGGTCTTCCAGATGCAGCACGAGGCGGTCTGAGAGAGAAAGAGGCAGGAGAGAGAGCGAGAGTTGAGGCGCCTGCACTCTTCTGCGAAGAGCCACCCTGCGAGAACTCACCTGCTTTGTGATCATGACTTCCATGCATCCGTGCGGTGCTGTCCCCGAGGCAATGGAATTGCACCATGAACTTTGGAGGGAGCCTTCGAATCATGGCTCCCTGATGGATATGCACATGCTTAAGGCAGAGCAAGCCTATATATATGTATGTGTGTATATATATATATATATATATATATATATATATATATTTAGTTATTTATTGAGAGAGTTACAAAGAGAAGTAGAGACAGAGTGAGGTCTTCCATCCGCTGGTTCACTCCCCAAATGGCCGCAATGGCTGGAGCTGCGTCGATCTGAAGTCAGGAGCCAGGAGCTTCTTTCAGGTCTCCCACATGGGTGCAGGTGCCCAAGGACTTGGGCTGTCTTCTACTGCTTTCCCAGATGCATTAGCAGGGAGCTGGATTGGAAATGGAGCAGCTGGGACTTGAACCAGAGCCCATATGAGATGCCGGCTCTGCAGGCGGGGGCTTTAACCCGCTGCACCACAGTGCTGGCCCCAGAGCAAGTCTATTTTGTCTGGTGCTACAGTCATCCCTGCTTCGGCCACAGCCCACTTCCCCACCGCTCAGTAGATTAGGTCATAGATTAGGTGCTCAGTGAAGGCTCACCGAGCAAAGGAAAGAATCCTGTGGGTGTTGGTATAACTGTAGAGGTGCGGAGTCCCAGCACTGTAACACACTGGCTTTGGAGGTGCGGGGAGATAACGTGGTTTCCGGAGACCCTGCGCGCAAGCAGCATCCCCATTTGTAGTCGTTCGTGGGTGGATGCCTCAAAGACACCCGGCGTATGGTAATTTGTGATTGTTGGTGAGGCCTGAGCATGAAGTGCGTGTGCTAACTGGTGTGTAGGGAAGGTGCCTGGGCTGGAGAGCAAGGTCAGTTTCAGTGAAGCATCTGTATACCGTGGTGTGGCTTTGCTGGCATCTGTGCCCCCTGGTATGGCTCTGGCAGGACTTGTCCACCATGGTGTGGTTTTGCCAGTGTCTATACCCCATGGTGTGTACCCCTAGGTAGGTACACAGGACCTGGCAGGACCTGTTCACATGGTGTGGCTTTGCCACTCTCTACTTCTCATATCCTGTGGATAGAGCTCACTCCAGAGCATCTGTGAAGGCCCAAACAGGCTGCAAGCACGCGGCTCTGTGGGTCTGACTCAGCCTGGTGGGCGGCACTGGCTGTTAGATGGAACTTTCTTAAGTGAAAGACAGATGTGGCTCCCTGAGAACCTTCTCCTGTTGACGATTGCCTTCCGTCCTCCAGAGAAACGTCAAGTTCATTCAAAGGCCGGTGCTGGATGCTGGCATTGCTACCTTAGGAGGTGGGGTGCCTGGCACTGGGTGAACAAGACACCCTGGGAGAACCCGTTGAGGGGAACGCCGAGGGTAGCTCACTGGGCAGCCTCACACAGTGATCCGAATTCGTCACAGCGACCTCGAGATGTGCTTGTCATCAGGCCTGTTTTGCAGTTGAGGGCACGGAGGCTTGGTGTGTTCGCACAGCTTGCTGAGTCTCACAGCCTGCAAGTGAGGGAGCTCCAGCTCAGGCGCGTGTGTTCCCACTCCCACTGCAGGTGCATTTCTGCTACTCTAAGCTGACCATACGAATGGACATCTGCTTCACCCAGCCCCTAGGACATTTCAGGGCGGCTGTCCCAAAGCATCTCTGGATAAACCTGACCTCTCAGAGCGTGGTGATGCCCAGCGGATCGTCTATGGACCTGATTAGGTGGAAATACCCTTGCAGTTGGCAGAGGGTCCAGGCTGCTGTGTGACGTTTCTCCATCTACACGCCAAGAGGGCCTCAGCCTTGAGACCTAGGTGTTTGGTTGGAGTCCCAGCTCTGCTCTGAATTCTAGCTTCCTGCTAATGCACACTCTGGGAGAAAGCAGGTGATGGCTCAAGGAACTGGGTCCCTGTCATGTAGGAGACCTGCATTGGGTTCCTGGCTCCCAGCTTTGGCTTGGCCCAGCCTTGACTGTGAACAGGAATTTGGGGAGTGATCCAGTGGATGGGTTCTCTTTCTCTCCCTCTCAAAACAAAAACGCTTGTATTGGTGCAAAGGAAATTTTGAAATCCATGCATAGTTTTTTTTTAATTTTTAATTTTTTTATTTTTATTTTTTGACAGGCAGAGTGGACAGAGATAGAGAGAGACAGAGAGAAAGGTCTTCCTTTTGCCGTTGGTTCACCCTCCAATGGCCTCAGTGGCCGGCGCACCATGCTGATCCGAAGGCAGGAGCCAGGTGCTTCTCCTGGTCTCCCATGGGGTGCAGGGCCCAAGGACTTGGGCCATCCTCCACTGCCCTCCCGGGCTATAGCAGAGAGCTGGCCTGGAAGAGGGGCAACTGGGACAGAATCCGGCTCCCCGACCAGGACTAGAACCTGGTGTGCCGGTGCCGCTAGGCGGAGGATTAGCCTGTTGAGCCACGGCGCCGGCCCCCATGCATAGTTTTTTTATAACATACATTTTCCATGAGTGTTTGGAAGACGCCTATATGGTGGATTTCAATTTTCCAGAATTCCATTTTCCATGAACTTTTTGAAGTCCCCTCACAGAGCTATTAGAAGTTTTTGGATCAAGCGCGTAAGGAAAGCAACGTCTTCCCTCTTCAGCTGGGCAGCAGGAGCACGGTGCCTCTGTGGCATGGCAGGCTGTCACAGTTAAGTGTGCAGGGAGTCCCAGCTGGAGCCCGGGGCCTGCCTCAGACATGTCTAAGCAGGCGTTAACTGCTCTGAACCGCTGGCGTGAGCCCGTTCGCGGCTACGTGCACCCGAGACCTTGCATCCTCCTGGGAAGAAGGGACCGAGCACAAACACCAGACCTGGTGACTGAGCTACAGTCCCAGCAGGGATGGAACTGCTGTGCGGCTCACGGCTCAGTTTGTGCCAGGACTCAGAGACCGTCGGACGTTGTGTGGAACCCTAGAGCAGATGAAAAACTGCGCCTCAAAGTGGAAAGATGGGTCTCGCCTAGCACACAGCAGTCACCAGGGAGCAAGCTCTGGGTTGCGTCTCAAGATGGAAACGCACCATGGGGAGAGAGGCTCTCTCCGCAGCTGCACCACATGACGTGCAGATATGGGGTCTCAGGAGGCATCCAGTTCCTCTGGGCTGGCAGGGTCGGCCCAGAACAGGACCAGAAACCTGACCGTGTGTGTCTGGAGCTTAGATGAGGCACCCCTGGGAATTCTGGGGACACTGGGGGACACTCGCAGGGGGCTGACACCCTGAGCGAGCCAGTGGAGCTCAAGTCACCGATGGGATCACGTGGGAAGGGGCCGAAGCCTGCGAGAACCGTCCAGTTTGTCCCCACCTGCTGAATGGCTGTGGTGTCTCCTCTCATTTCCCGGAACCCGCAGCTGTGAGTGCCCCACCGTGCAGTGTTTGGGGAGCCCTCCAGGCTGCACAAGCCACGCTGTTTGCTACGAAGATTTAAAGAAATCCCGATAGTAATCCCGCCTACCGTTCCTTTTCCGACCAGATGAAATGAGGGCTCTCAGGGCTGGCCGTGACTTGTCCCATCTCCAGAAGCAGCCAGCAGGAGAGCAAGGGCTGTCTCCTCTCCCACAGTCCTGCTCGCCCTTCATTTCCTCCTCGATTGCTCCACAGGCACAGCTCTGGGCCCTCCAGACACGTGCACTTGTCATTGCCTCTTGGCCGGGTGTGACAGAGCTTGGGACTGGCCAGCCCATTGTCTGCTGGCAGAGCTCTTCCACGTCCTGGGGCCCCAGACACTCACAGTGTTTCTTCTCCTGTGAGCTAAGTCAGAAAGTGACAGGAAGAGCTGTGGCCCAGGAAGACCCGGACACGTGGACAGTACTTGGGCCAAGGATCCCCAAGTGACACTGACCAAGGGGTGCGGGTGGTGAGCATGGCCCGTGGAGCCAGTGGCATCTATCTCTTTGATGTAAGCATGAATCTGTTTCTGGCCAGCGCTACCCCAGCACTCTGAGATGGCCTGCAGAGATGATCGGTGCACTGAGAGCCCCGGTGCAAAGCTAGCCTGTGTCGTCACTTCCGGCAAGCAGCTTGTGAGACTCAAGCAGTGGTTGCTGGCATTGAAGGTGGAGGGGCCGTGAGCCAAGGAATGTGGGCAGCTGCTAGTAGCTTCAGAGGGCCACGTCCACCTGGAACCCTCCAGAAGGAACACAGCCCTGCCCATGCTTTGCCTTCGTTTTTCAGCCCAGTGGGAATCATTTTGGTTGTGTGACCCCTGGAGGTACATTGCCTTTGTGTCCACGTTAAGCCACTCCGTTGTTGGTACTTTTTATGGCACCAACTGTGGCTCCCGAGGGACTTCCCCCACGTTTCTCCTCCAGTTCTCCATGAGTGGCTCAAACCCTCTCTCTAGAACCCCAGGAACAGAATTGCTAAGGCTGGTCAGACCACAGAACAGCTTCCCCTAAGGAAGGGGCTGGCGTTGTGGCATAGAGGCTAAGCCTCTGCCTACAGCACCGGCATCCCATATTGGTGCTGGTTCGAGTTCCAGCTGCTCCTCTTCACATCCAGCTTTCCCTTAATGTGTCTGGGAAAGCAGGAGAAGATGGTCCAAGTCCTTGAGCCACTGCACCCTTGTGGGTGACCAGGAAGAAGCTCCTGGCTTCGGATCATCCCAGCTCCGGCCTTTGTAGCCATCTGGGGAGTGAACCAGTGGATGGAAGACCTTTCTCTTTGTCTCTCCCTCTCTCTGTAACTCTACCTTACTTCTCAAATAAATGAATAATATCTTACCTCCCCCAGGAAGTCTGTACAAGGGATGGACTCAGGCCTGACATAGGTCTTACAGACGTGCAGTGATTGGTGAGGGAGAGTGTCAGGGTGGGGGCTCCTGACGGTGCCTGCCACATGTGCAGCTCACGCTGGGGCAAGGGGTGGGGGGACTCCCTGTGCTGTGCCCTGGCTGTCTCTTCCAAGAGAGGAGCCAGAGAGGATCCTGGTCTCTTGGATGTTCTGTAGTTGTAGGTTACTTAGATGTGACCCTGGGGAAATGAAAAATAACAGAGTGTCTTTATTTTCTTTTTTAAAGATTTATTTATTTATTTGAGAGGCAGAGTTACAGAGAGAGGGAAAGACAGAGAGAGAGAGGGATCTTTCATCTGCTGGTTCACTTTCCAAATGGCTGCAATGGCTGGAGCTGGGCCAGGAGCTTCTTCCGGGTCTCCCACGTGGGTGCAGGGGCCCAAGTACTTAAACCATCTTCTACTGCTTTCCCAGGTGCATTAGTAGGGAGCTGGATCTGAAGTGGAGCAGCTGGGTCTCGAATTGGTGCCCATATGGGATGCCGGAGCTGCAGGCAGAGGCTTAACCCAGCAGTGTCTTTTAAACACCAGGTGAGTTTTGTAAGCCATGCAGCTCGTGCATGGACACCATCAGGACACCTCCCAAGAAGGCCGGTGGCCCTTGGGTGGTGCTGAGCATGTGATCCGGCCAGGTGGCCACATGCAGGAGATCTGGGGTGAAGCTCTTGGGCATGCCAGGGGCCCTGGTGAGGCACTGGGGACAACAACACTAACTTTTTTTTCCAACACAAATCTCTGTGATTTTGTTTCTTTTACTCACTTGAAACCGGTTGTGTGACCTTTCATCAGTCACTTTCTTTCCTTCTCTGGGACTCAGTTTCCCCATCTGTGAAGATGGACAGGCACCAGGGTTTCCCAGCCGTTTTTCAACAACTTGTGCCACATCGGCTAAGACGATCTTGGGACTGTAATTTATATTATAAAAGCCACTCATTTTATTTTATTTATTTTTTAAAAGATTATTTATTTAAAAGTCAGAGTTACACAGTGAGAGAAGGAGAGGTAGAGAGAGAGAGAGAGAGAGAGAGAGAGGAAGGGAGGGAGGGATGGAGGGAGGGAGGCAGAGAGAGAAAGAGAGAGATCTTCCATCTGCTGGTTCACTCCCCAGTTGCCCGCAATGGCTGTAGCTACACCAGTCCCAAGCCAGGAGCTAGGAGCTTCTTCCAGGTCTCACACACAGGTGCAGAGGCCCAAGGACTTGGTCCCTCTTCCACTGCTTTCCCAGGCCCCAGCAGAGAGCTGGATTGGAAGTGGAGCAGCTGGGACTTAAACCAGTGCTCATAAGGATGCTGGCACTGCAGGTGGCGACTTTACCTACTATGCCACAGTGCCACCCCCTCATTTATTTAAAAAAATCTTGAAGTACCTCATAAACATGATTCCTCTCCACTCCCACCCCTTTTCTGGGTGGTGGGCCCCCCCTCCCTCCGGCCCTCTTGCCCAAGGTTGAGAGCTGAGAATTTTGCTCCTGTTACAAGGTCATTGCCATCGATGGGCGTATGTGTTCTGGAAGTGGGCAGATGAGACAGATCTGCTGGGCTGCCGTTTCTCTTCTGGGAAACTCGCCTCCCCCCCCACCTTTATTTGCCTGGAGCGTTTATCTCTGAGGGCCTCCCCTTTCCCCCCTGTGGGGGGGGGCTGCCCTTGACCCTGGTGTCTGCGAGGCAGTGGGCAGCCCGCTGGCTCCCAGCGGGCTAGCACCAAGGCCCATGTTTTCCTTCTGGTACGGGCCGCAACACAGCGCCATCTCGATTTCAGAGACGGTCACGTCTCGTCTTTTCTGCGTCCATTCGCTTTCTTCCTGCAAGGTAATAAAATTAGCAGACAGGCCCTGCCTTCCTCCCGGCCTCGCCAGTGCTCAGAGCTGTTTACTTCTCGGGTAGACAGTGGTAATCTCCCTAACCAGACTTTGTGGCACTTAAGTGAGTTAAGTTCTCCTGGTTTAATCCCTCCAAGGGTTGTGGTTTTTTTTTTGAGTATAAAGCTTTTGACATTTTTTGGTATAAAATGGCAACTCTGGGTCACTCGATGTTATTAGATATCAGACAAAGAGCTTTCACCCTGACCAGTCGGCAAAAGAAGTGTCTTTTTGCACAATTGCTTTGGAACCCCCCAACAAAGAACATTTTCTTGCATAGAGAAGGGAGGAGGCACATGGAAGTCCTGGGCGGCTGCTCTGTAAGGCGAGGTCCCAGCTCAGCCCAGTCGCCGCAGCCACGCCCCTGTGTGTCTCCCTCGCTCTGGGCTGGGCACAGCGGCCAGCGCAAGGCAGGGCAATTGCCGGTGTTCCGGCACGCCTCCTGCATGACAGAAATAAAACGCGCTGGAGCCTCCAGCGAACGCCACCGGGGCAGGTTAGACTCAAAGGCCATCCGTGGTCAGAGGACAGGACTCAGGACTGCTGGGCCGGAAGGGTCTGGAGCAGCCTGGAGACTGGACGGGCCCCGTGGGGCGTGGTGCTCAGGCAGTTGCGCACTCGCACAAAGGCTGGTGTGGTCGCGGCAGGGGCTCGGAGCATGCCAGAGCCGGGCTGGGCGCGTTGCTTGTTTCTATGTATATACGGCGCGCGTTGGCTTTTCTCTCTTGTCGACCTTCCAGTCACTCCTAAATTCGGTTCCCGCTCTCTGCCTCTCCCTGCTGCCAGTGCTACCCAAGCTCTCAGCCAAGCACTGACATTTTCCCCAGGCGCAGCCTGCGCGGTTTGCAAGTCTGCGACGCGCGCTGCGGGGTTTGACTCCTCCTGCCGCCCTCCCCCGAGTTTTCGGGGGGTGGGGGTTGTGTGCATGTGTGTGCTTTTGTGTGTGTGCACAGTTTTGGCCTGGAACACCTCCACTAATAAGGAAAAGGGAAGTCCATCGCCTGGTGGGGTCCGGATAAACTATTCACGGAGCTTCAAGAGGGTGCTGGCAGGGGACCCACGAGGAAAGACAGGGCTCCAGGCCACCTCTGCAAGACTGCTGTCCCCTAAGTGCCTTCCCTGGTCTCAGCTTCTCCTCTCCCTCCACCCAGCGGCCAGCCCTGCCACAATTCCCACTGCCACCTATCCCAGGCTCCTGGTTCCCCAGGGCCAAGTGCACTGCGCCAGGCGTGCAGGCCTATGTCACCCTGTCACTGCACCCGCACGTGTCCCCGAGCCCCTGACCACACTGCTGGCTGCACCTCGGCTGCGTGCCCTCCATGCCTCCAGCTCGGTCCTGTGCCTTTGTTTCCATCTCCGTGTTTGCCCCTTACAGAAGTGGCTTGTTGAAACACATGCACGTTTACAAAAAATGAGGACGGAGATTCAAGGGTGGGATGTTTGCCTGTGCTAGCTGTCACCAAGACACCAGTAAAAATGCATCTTCCCTCTTCTCCCCTGTAAAATACATCCTTTCCTCGTCTTCATTTTTTTCCCACAGTGCAGCATTTTCGGGGGGCTGGGCACTGTGTGCTCTTTTGCTCCCAGCGCTTAATAAGCTGTCAGGCACCCATCGCTCACTGTGGACTGTTAGCTTCTAGGTCTCGCTGGGGAGGACTGGGTTTGACTGGGTTGGGAGAGGAGGAGGAGGAGGAGGAGGCAGCCGGAGCTGGCCGGCTGGGGACCGTCCTGCTGGGGACATGCTCTGAGCTTTCCAAGTGGCCCGGAGGAAGGCAGGGAGGGAGGACTTAGTGGGACCAAGAGAGGAGGAGACAGGGCGCTGAAGACAAAGGCGGCCAGACTTGCAGCTGTGAGCCCCACCTGCTTCCCTTCCTCTCTCCATAGCGTCCCCTCATGGAGCTGACTTGGGAGGAGGCAGGAGGGTGGCAGGAGGTTCAGAGAGGGCCCTGATGCTGCCGGCAGTAGTTGGGCTGCCGGCAGTGTGGGCCGAGTCCCGTACACCCAGGGTGGTGAGTACGAGCTGGTGGCTGTTTCTCCCAAGGGGCAGCTCAGCGTGTCATGCTCTACGCTCTGAGAGTCTGGCTTGCTTCTGGAATTGCTGACGCTGGTCTGGAGAGCCCTGTCTGAAGCACGCCGTGGCTGGATCCCCTCACCCCATACATTTGTTTTAAATAGGGTGAAGGACATGCACGTCTTTAAAGATGGCAAGGACCGAGTATCGAAATGGTGCTTCTAGCCATAGACATGGTCACAAAAGCCAAGTGGAAGAATATTCCTTAGGCACTTACTACATCCGGTATTTGTTCGTCATGGGGCTATTAATAAAAAACACAGCCAGGATACAATGGACAGCCATCATTCGGTGAGGCGAGTGCCTTTTAGGCGCCAACCCTTTTCCTATCCGATCGTGACAAGAACCGTTTCTCTCCAACAGGCAGTTGAGACATCAGCCACGGGGAGGTTGGGTAGCTTGCCCGAGGCTGCAGAACCACCTAAGGGGCAAAGTTGGAATTCACACACTCAGCGCCCAGGAAGAGCACGAACCTGGGCCTCGCCAAGGCACGGTGCCCACGGGGAGCCGGGAGGGAGGGAGAGAGACGGTCTCTGTGACAGAGGCTACTGCAGGGAGCTGATGCTTGATGAGGATTTAGGTAGGCGAAGCGGTGGGCAGAAGGAGTGTTAGGATGGCTTTAGTGGGTCAGCAAGCTGGCACTGGTGAGGAGGTGAGGAATGGGGGCTTGGTTTGCGGTGTTGGTGGGAGCCAAGGCAGCAGACTGGTACATCTAAATACCAGAGTCCCCGGGCAGGCCTCGGGCCCAGCAGTTAAGATGCTTGTATGCTACAGAGGAGGACCTGGGTTCGATTCCCAGCTCTCGCTCCTGACTCCAGCTTCCTACTAACACACTTCCTGGGAGGCAGCAGTGATGGTGCAAGTACCTGGTTTCCTACCATCCATATGGGAGACCTGGATTGAGTTCTGGGTTCCCAGCTTCAGCTTGGCCCAGCCCTGGCTGTTGTAGGCATTGAAGGAGTGAACTAGTGAATGGGAACTCTGCATCTATTGCCTTTCATACACACATACACACACACACATTTGAGTCGTCACTTACTCTCTGTATAAATTTTGGGGTAATTTAATAAACCTATCCAATTCCCATTTCTCATTGTTGAAAAAAGGATACTTGTTTTCTGCTGCTCTAACAGAATACCTGAGACCGAGTAATTATTGTTGGTAAGCAATAGGGGTTGGGGTTCCAAGAGCATGGCACCTGCATCTGTGATGGTCATCGCACAGTGGAAGGCAGAAGGCCAAGCGAGCGCCCGAGACACACAGAGCCAGCATCAGGCCCACTCCTGCCGTGACTCACCCAGTGCTATGATAAGGCATCTGCCCACTCACACAGGCAGCGCTGTATTGGCCTAATCACTTCCTAAAGCAGCTGCCCCCTCCCCATTAATTCTGTGGCATTGGCCGTGAACTCGCGGCGTGGGTTCAGGAGTGCACATCCGAACCATAGCCCTAGGAGTGCCCACTTTTCCTTTCTGTGGGGAGGACTGTGACTAACTTGCACAGGGCACATAGCGCCAAGCCTGACACTGTCACGGGTACATAAGTGTCACCTGCAGTGGGCAATGTTATGGCCTCACCCCATCTGCTCCTGGGTTTTCAAGTCCTATCCCTTTCTTTGTAAAAGATTTATTTATTTTTTTTTATATTTTTTTTTATTTTTATTTTTTTGACAGGCAGAGTGGATAGTGAGAGAGAGACAGAGAGAAAGGTCTTCCTTTTTGCCGTTGGTTCACCCTCCAATGGCCGCTGCGGCCAGCGCATCTCACTGATCCGAAGCCAGGAGCCAGGTGCTTCTCCCGGTCTCCCATGCGGGTGCAGGGCCCAAGCACTTGGGCCATCCTCCACTGCCTTCCTGGGCCACAGCAGAGAGCTGGACTGGAAGAGGGGCAACCGGGATAGAATCCGGCGCCCCAACCGGGACTAGAACCCGGTGTGCTGGCGCCGCAAGGCTGAGGATTAGCCTGTTAAGCCACGGCGCCGGCCTGTAAAAGATTTATTTATTTTGAAAGTCAGAGTTAGAGAGAGAGAGAGAGAGAGAGATCTTCTATCCCATCCGATGGTTCACTCCCCAGATGGCCAGGGCTTGGCTAGGTGGAAGCCAGGAGCCAGGAACTTCCCCCAGGTCTCCCCCTTGAGTGCAGAGGCCCAAGCACTTGGCCCATCCTCTGCAGCTTTCCCAGGTGCATTAACAGGGAGCTGGATGGGAAGTGGAGCAGCTGGGACTCGAACTGGTGCCCAAATGGGTATGCCGGCAGTGCAGGGGGCAGCTTTGCCTGCTCTGCCACAGTGCCGACCCCTGTCCAGTAACTCTTCTGTTTCCTCAGGTTCCTCAGCCTCCCAGTCACCAACTCTGGCTGAGGCACTAGTCTTTCCCTTCCTCTCTGCCACCCGCTGTTTGAGGGCTCTGTCCTCACAGACCGGAGTGCGTGCAACAGGACCCCTGCCTGGTTTCCTGCCTTCAATCTGTCTTCACGTCAGTCCATTCTGTACATTAACACCACATTATTTCTCTTAAAACACCCCTCTCTCCACCTCCTTCCTTGCTCAAAACCTTCCAATGACTCATTCTTGCCTTTGGGATAAAATCCAGACTTCTGAGCTGAATCACCTATGACCTACTTTTCCACGTATTTGCCCCAGTCCTGCACGTGGCACCTCTTGTGGTCTCAAGGTCGTGCTTTGCTCTTTCCTGCCCCTGAGCCTTCCTCCGTGCACCCTTGTCTTGGAAGCCGCCTCTTCCTGCCCGGGCAGGACACACACACACACACACACGCACGCACACATCCAGCCTGGTTCACCTGGAACCAGCCTCCTTAGAGATGCTGTTCCTGACCTGCCTGGCTCATGAGCCGGCTCTCCCGGCGGCCAACACTTGTGCCTTGCTCACTGGGCCCAGGGCTGCCCAAGTGAAAAGAGTCCTTGGTTGGGCTGCAAAGACCTTGAGAGAAAACCATACTAGCTCTCTGCCCTTTCTGTCCCCACACTACTCACTCGAGTCAGATTGTAGTGTTATTTATTTATTTTAAAAAAGATTTATTTATTTATTTGGAAGTCAGATTTACACACATACACACACACACACAGAGAGAGAGAGAGAGAGAGAGAGAGAGAGAGAGAGAGAGAATGAGAGGGGTCTTCCATCTGCTGGTTCACTCCCCAGTTGGCTGCAATTGCAGGAGCTGAGCTGATCCAAAGCCAGGAGCCAGGAGCTTCTTCTGGGTCTCCCATGTGGGTGCAGGGGCCCAAGGACTTGGGCCATCTTCTACTGCTTTCCCGGGCCATAGAAGGGACCTAGATCGGAAGTGGAGCAGCTGGGACTCGAACTGCGTCCACATGGGATGCCGGCACTGCAGGCGGCGGCTTTACCCGCTACGCCACAGCGTCGGCCCCTATTTATTTATTTTGAATGAAGGTGGTTTGGGAAGTGAAGACAGTGAAGAGATGCAAGAGGGAGGAGGTTCTGAGCAAGAACCAACTTCCTTGGTCCCTGTGAATGCAGCTGAGTGGAGGGGCCCCTCATCCATGGCCCCAGAGCGCAGCAGCCACTTCTCCCCTTGTGCTGCAGTCCGGGCGACCACAGCAGCGGCCGCTGCCGTGTGCATGCCTTCTCCAGGGCTTTCTTGCTGCAGTCCGCAGTCCCTGCGGTAGCTGGGCTGGGGCTGGTGTGGAGAGGGAGCTCCTGCTTCTGCTCCCCACCCAAGGCCCTGCTGGTGCCTCCTTGCATGGCTCTGGTGTGCACGGATGAAGAACAGCACACAGCGGCACACAACGCCAAGCCTCTGTGCCATTTATTATCGCCTTAATGACAATAACAGCCATGATCCTGATCACGTTGTGCTGGGAAGAGCAGAGTGGGATGAGGGACGGGTGGGGACGCCAGAGCCACGGATTCTCAACTTGCAGTTTCAAAGGCAGGCTTTCATTTTCAGGGTGGGGTGGGGGTGTTTGTGCCCCAGGCCCTGTTGGCAGGCCGCCTGTCTCTGATTCACAGGGGGGAAGAAGCATCCCTCAGCCGGGGTTCGTGGGGACGTCAGACTGCTCCTTACGCAAGAGCCTCCTAATGAGTTAAGTGTAAATGAATCACAAGCAGATGGATTGGATTGTTCTGGAAATACACCCGAGGTTTAAAAATTAAGGGAAAAAGCATTTGGCAAAAGGCATTTTGGGGTTTGCCAAGACCCAGAACATTTGAAAAACAGTTCAAGAGTTTTTCTTTTCTTTCTTTTTTTTTTTTCTCCCCCCCTTCTCTCTCTGTCTTTCTCTTTGGTTGCAAAACCCCAAATGCTGCCGCAAGGCAGAGCGAAGAGCTGGGTTCTCCTGGCCGAGGCTCCTCCTGCCGTGCGGGTAATGGGCCCCAGACGGGAGGCAATGGGCTGGAGAATTGCACTGGGGAGCGAGTGTGTCCTGGGGCGCAGCAGCCGGCCTCGGCGTGCGTGTAGGGGAGTCAGACCCTAGTGCGGGCAGCCAGTGGACAGGGCTTCCGCCCTGGGGTCCTCCTGCCCCTCCACCGTGCCTCCTGCCCTCTCTAAGCCCCTGGCTGCCTCCGTGTCCGCTCCTGGGGAAGCTCGTTATGTAAGGGAAACTGCGATGTGCCCGGCGTGACACTTTGGAGGTTAGCAAACACTAATCCCGTCAAATAGTAAAGTGAAATGTTTATTTTAGAAAAAAAAATCCTTTAAACAATTCTTTTATTAGTCACATTTTTGGCACACTGGGGATTTTCCCCCAGGGACCATCTTGCTGTGGAAAGAGAAGAGCAACTGTCTCGGGGGAAACGGAACCCAGCAGTCGCTGAGTCCCGCGTGGTCTGGCTGTGTGCGCATGTGCCACACACCGACTCTCTCTGTGCTAACTAGCAGGGCTGAAGATGTCCCTTGATCCTGCCCACATGTATGAAGCTAACACGTCGGGGGTCTGCAGGTGATAATTCATGCTATATCCCGGATCCTTAGCGATGGCTGTCACTAGTGGTCTAACACACGGTTCTTCTTCTTCTTTTTTTTTTTTTCTTTTTAAAGAATGGTTTTATTAATTTATTTTTATTTGAAAGAGTTATGAGAGAGAAAGAGAGACAGAGACAGAGAGACAGAGAATCTTCCATCTGCTGGTTCACTTCCTAAATGACCACAATGGCTGCAGCTAGGAGCCTGGAACGCCACCCTGGTCTCCCACATGCACGGTAGGGGCACAAGCATGTACTGCACCTTCTGCTGCTTTCCCAGGTGCATTAGCAGGGAGCTGGATTGGAAGTGGAGCGGCTGGGACTTAAACTGAGGCTGAGTGAGATGCTGGTGTGGCAGGCGGTGGCTTCACCCGCTAGGCCACAGCACCTGCCCCACATAGTCTTCTCCCTCTCAGGGTAGCTGCCTCTCCTCTCCTTTCCCTCTGTCTGCAAAGGCTGAGAATTCTGGCACGCTCCACTGGCCCTTGGAGCGTTCTCAGCCTGGTGGCCCTGCCATCCCCTAAGCTGGGAGTGGGTGTGCGCCTCTGTGTGTTGGGGGGGGGGTGCTCCGTGACCTGGGACCTTTCCTTCCTCCCCAGGGTTTCTCTGGGGCTGCACCAGGGTCTCCCACTTCCATGCTGGGCTGCCCTCTTGGGTGATGTCATGCCAGCCGTGTGTGGAGGAAGTAAAATCCAGTTGTCTCCTGCAGCCTTCGCCTCCCCACTCTGCTGGGTGTTGGCCTTGACCGCTTCTGGGCTGTGGGGGAGAGCATCCGGAGGTGGTGGGAGCTGGGGGGCAGGTTGTGGGTGACTTGGGCATCATGAGAGCAGAGCACGGCTGGACTCTGTCCCTCTGCAGGGCCCAGTTGTGTCCCGTGTATTTGTGTTGTCACCTGCTCTGCAGGGGCACTGGGGACCCTCTCTGGATCCCCAGGTGAAGACAGGCTTGTCCTGCCCAGCCCACCATGACCATAACAACTAGCACTTGCATATTTGCACTTTACGAAGGGCTTTGCATGTATCCCCCGCCAGCTCCTCTCCTCAAAGATCCACAGAAACTGCAGGGGCCCCAGACCATCTGGTCAACCCGCCAGTGGCGGGGCTGGGTCCGCTGCCGCCTTCCTGCCCCACGCTCTCTTTCTGTCCTTGCACTCACTTTGTTCTTGTCTTCTCTCGTCTCCAGCACGGTTTCAGCAGCCCATATGGACTGCAGGCTCTTTCAGGACAAGGCTGGTGCTTTGCACCCCTCTGTAATTCACACCATACTCAGCCGAGTGTCTTGGACACGAAATCTGCTTAACAAATATTTAATTGACGGGGAAAAATATTGAGTTGGGCAGAACCGGTGACAGCTTCAGTTTGCCATGGAAGGATGGGCCTTGTGCTCCCTGGCCCGGAGGCACAGCTGCTCTGGGTCCCTGGGCTCGTCCCCGAAGATCACCCGAGACCCCCTCGCTGTCTTGATCTGGCCCCACCGTCGTCTTCAGCCCTATCCTTATTATCGCCGCTCTCACATGTCACACTCCCGGAGCCTGCCAGGAATGCAAAGGAAGGTGTTAGCGTGCAGATTCGGTTCTAGCCAAGTAAAAATTAAGACGAAGGCCCAGAATCAGAGGCAGAAAGCAGCCCGAGCTGGGAGTGGGGTGGGGAGGGAGGGCCGCATGGCCTGCTGGCGGGTGCCGGATTCCATCACCCACTTGCTGGGTGACCCAGTTCTACTGCCTCTAACTGGACACGGGTAAAGGGACCCCTCCATTGCTGCCTCCTTGCTGCTCCACTGTTGGAGCGAGCTGGTGAGCGAGATCCCGCTCCGAGCTTTGTCAGCGTTGTGGGGATCCTGATCAATTGGAGCCGTGGCTTTGTTGAGGCTGCTGTCGCCCCAGCCGGGGACAGGTGCTCACCCCAAGGACAATGGGGAGCTACTCCAGGGAGCTGGAAGCAGTTTGCCCTCCTCCGTGGCTGGGGGAGTGTGGGTGGAGGCGGGGTAGGCAGAAGGATGCATTTTATATGGGGGGGGGGTGAGGTGTTTCTGACTTTGTACTGTTTTTGTTTTCTTTCTAGGTATGTAATTGTATAGACTGCAATGTCTTTGCACCAAAATATATTCATCTCTTAATTGCATTTTTCCACATTTAAAAAAAATTTATTTATTTATTTATTTATTTGAGAGGTAGAGTTGCAGAGAGAGAGAGAGAAAGAAGAAGAGAGAGAGGTCTTCCATCTGCTGGTTCACTCCCCAAATGGCTGGAGCTGGGCTGATCCGAAGCTAGGAGCCAGGAGCTTCTTCCAGGTCTCCCACATAAGTGCAGGGACCCAAGCATGTGGGCCATCATCTGCTGCTTTCCCAGGCGCGTTAGCAGGGAGCTGGATCGGAAGAGGAACAGCTGGGACTCGAACCAGTGCTCATATGAGAGTGCCAGTTGCCACTCTCAGAAGCTTAACCTGCTACGCCACAGTGCTGGCCCCTCCACACACTTTTTAAAGTAGCCTTGTCTAGGGGCTGGCGCTGTACTATAGCAGGTAAAGCCGTCGCCTGCAGTGCCAGCGTTCTATATGGGCACCGGTTCGAGTCCTGGCTGTTCCTCTTCTGATCCAGCTCTTTGCTATGGCCTGGGAAAAGAGTAGAAGATGGCCCAAGTGCTTGGGCCCCCTGCACCTGCATGGGAGACCCAGAAGAAGCTCCTGGCTCTTAGCTTCAGATTGGCTTAGCTCCGGCTATTGAGGCCATTTGGGAGTGAACCAGCAGATGGAAGATCTCTCTGTCTCTGCCTCTTTGCAACTATGCCTTTCAAATAAATAAATAATTTTTTTTTTAAAAGGAGCCTCATCGATGGGAATCCCAAGAAGGACCCCCTGCCTGCCTCACCCAGACTTCTACCTCCAGTCGTACATTTTGGCTTGGAGTGAAAACGTTAGCCAGTCTCTCTCAGCTTAGTTGTCCCCATAAACACCCTGGATCCTAAAATCCCCAAGGCAGTTTCCAAGAATGGGAGCCAGCCTTTGGGCTGCAGGTCTAGGCCCAGGCCAAGGGCAGTGGCACAGGGACCGAGCGCCCTGTGCACTTGGCGGATGGTGGGGGCCGGAGGGCCATGAGCAGCCAGTCTGTCTCCCACTGCCTAGCGAGCGGGGGGAGCCCTGTGAGTGACAGGCCCCAGCGTGAATGGAAAGTCTGCATTCCAGAGAGACAGCTTAAGAGGCAGGAGGAGAGAGACATTGCTCACATCTGTGGCAAAATTAAAAATTAAACAAATACAATTTGGTAGTTTACAAATAGAACTGTTACTCATGACTCCGGGCAGGCAGTAACAATCTCCTTTTGATTAAAAAAAAATTTTTTTTTTAATTTAAAAATTTTTTTCTCCGGTAACGCCCGTGAAAGACGTTGGTTTCATTTGCCAACCTTTCTGCAGAACTAATGTGGGTGGATTGTGACAGATATAATTCCTCCATCCTACAGTTTCATCAACTTGAGTTCTGTTAAACTATACCCGCTGGGCTTAGCTCCTTTTAAAGTTTCCGCTTTGACAGGTAGATTTATTAGTCTTGAAATTTGTACAAATCAGATGTCACTCGTGGCAACTTGTCAAAATGTCAGTCTGGCGAGGCGGCATGAAAGGCTTTCAGGGGAAGAGACAGACGTGGGGCTCACTTTAAAGAGCTCCAGCGTGAGCTGCGGAAGGCGAGGGAGGGCCGAAGCCGGCTTGATCCGGAGGGCGTCCCTTTATGAAATATCCCGGGCCGTGCAGGGGTGCAGGGAGACGCATGCCTTCAGATCCCCAGCGCTCCAGGTCTGACAGCTCCCAGGCCCTGGCGCCCTTGGGTTCTGGTGTCAAGTTTCCCCCTAGTGGCCCTGTAGGCTGGGGGAGGGACTGCAGTGCTGGTGTGGGGAGGCGGGGCCCCGCCCAGGTCTTTTGGTTTCCCCAAAGCACTGGAGGGTCTGTGGGGTTCCCAGGGTGTCCCAGGGTGGACCCCCTGGGCCGGGATGAGGAAGTGTGTTTCAGGCCCATAAATGCAGGTTCCTAGCAGGACTGGGGCCGCCAGGTGCAGGTGAGTGGCCACAGGCCTGCCTGTCTCCTCCCAGCACGCCAGGACAGTCCCCCAGGGGACTCCCAGGCTTCCCGAACGTTCCAGGCTTCCCGGTGCCCCAGACGTCAGTTCGTCAAAGAGCCTGTGATTTGGCAAGCTCCATAATTATCTGAGTTTGACAGAGCAGGAAATGTTATTAATAGTCGGAAAATTATCTGAATTTCTTCCCTGGGGTGGGGCAGGGCTGGGGAAGGAACCCAGCCGGAGTCCTGCAGGCAGCTGTCTCCAGTGGGCAGACTGCGAGTCTCCGTGGCCGTGGATTCCCTGAAGGTGCCCCTCTTGGGGGGCTGGGGGGGTAGGAGAGGGGATGAAGCTGTGGCAAGCAAGGTCAGACTGGATGGTGGCGCTCTCTGCCTGTGTCTGCGTCCCCCCTTGCCCTGCGCCGGAAGCTGGGGCACCCAAGGCAGAGCCACAGGTCTCCAAATTCTGGCAACCTCATGCTCCCCCACCGCAGAGTGTCCTGGGGGGCTTGATCCTGAACGTCTTCAGAGGGCAAGGCAAGGACTCCAGAGGGTGACACTGTGCCCCTGCTCTTGGCACCGTCCTCACTTCCCTGGCTGCCACCGCAGCCACACTCCCTCCCCCCAGCCCTGGTCCATGCACCTGCCACAGCACCGTGGTATCAGCACTGAGGTGCGCTGAGACTTGAGCAGTGTGGAGCTTGCTCTCTCCTCTTCCTCCTCCTTTCTGTTTCCTTGGGGGTTGAATTACTGAAGTCCTTGGCTTTGGCAGTTTCCAAAAAAGAAAAGCTTGCTAAAGCGCACATACCTCTTTGAAGGGTGACGCTCCTTCCTTATCAGGGGTTAGGTGACCCCTCACTGAAAGCAAAACAGGTATTTTGTAGGAAGAGAGTAGGGCCAAGACTGGGGCTCCCAGGAACCCAACCTACCTCATGGTATTTCTGAGTCTTGCCCATCTGGCACAGCCTCACCTGGCCTCCCCCACAGCTGGGAGCAAGGGGCTCAAGATCGAAGGGGTGGGGGAAGGACCCTGCTGTCCAGTGAAGGGGTGGGCACTGCCCCACCGAGCCCGCCTGTCTTCCTCACCAACACCAGGGCTTGAGGCTGGAGGCCGAATCATCCTCTGCCAGCATCCAGCATCGGAGTGAGTGTGGGAGGCGTGGGGCTGGCCCGGCGGGGCACCCTGGGGATGAAGTCCACGGCCAATGGCTGTGCTTGGGGGCTGGCAGGGTGATTAGCTCTCCTGACTGTGAGATTATCCCAGGTGGAAAAATCTCAGACATCACAGAGCAGGATGAGGATCACGGCCCGGTGATGTAATGGCCCCGGTTATTAGCTTAATAGCAAGCCCTCGGGATGTGCAAAGTGCTCAGAGCACTTCCACACTTGTGATCACCCAGCCCCCCCCACCTCCTTCTGGTGGGACAGGCCGCGACGGCGCCACAGGGGAGACTGAGGCCTCAGAAGACGAGTCTCCTTGCTTTGCTGTCTCCTCGTTATCTTGAGTTGCCATCCCGTCTGAGTGTGGGACAGCCACGCGCACAGATATGTGGAAGCACACAGGCACCGACATGCACGACACACGCAGACACGCACTTGTGGCTTCCAACCCCGAGACGCGCCTTGCTCCGAGTAGCACCCGCAGCCTGCTGTGCACCGGGCAGATCAGCCGATGCCCACGGAGGAGGGGATTGAGGAAGGTGGCACAGGACCAGCTCCCTGCTCCACGTGGGGCCACAGCAGGGACCAGAGGGCCAAGGCAGCTCAGCCCAGCACACGGGGTGGGGAAGGGGGTGGCGTGGCTCCCAGGGGCTCTGCTGAGGACTCTCGGGGCAGCCACAGGAGAGAGGTCTGGGCTGGGGGGAGACGGAGGTGAACGGCAGGGAAGAAGAAGATGAAGAAGAAGGAAAAAACCCACCAGCCAGTCTGGCATGAGTTCAGAAAGCTCTCCGACTCACACATCTGGTTCTTATATTTCAAAGTTAATTAGTCATATTGAGGCTGTCTGAAGATAAATTTATCATCCAGAAAAAACACAAACAGTTTGAAAAATGAAAGGAAGTGAGGTGACATGGCTTGACGTTTAAATAAATCATTTTAACATGATTAAAAAACTTGTCCTGTCTGACACCCAGCACTTGGGCACTTTGTAAAGACTTTTCTTGACAAAGACAAGTCCCTGTTTGGTATACAAAAGCTCTTGTCATTCAATTACTCAGAACAATCTCTGGCCAATTACTTTTCTGAGTGACTACTGGGGCGTGGAGCCTGCAGCTGGCCTGGCTCTCCGGGGTGGTGGCAGGAGACAGGGGGAGGTGGTGATTATCCAGGGAGGAGAAAAAAAAAAAAAAACTGGGATAGACCAAGAAGGGTCTGGGCAACTGGAGGGTTTTGCTGAGAAAGGGAACAAACGTGAAGCCCTAATCCTGCTCTCCCTGCACGACGCTTGGTTGAGCAGGCAATCCGTCCGTCCACGGCCCGAAGGAAAAAGCGCCTTCCCCCCTGTGTCTGGGCTAAGAGTCCCAATAAACACTTGTGTCCTGTTCCTGACACCTCCCAGCTGAATGAGGCTCGCTGGCCTGGCTCTGGTGGGCAGTGAGAGACCAGCTGGGACGGTGAAAACCTAAATCACCGGCAGCGCCCATGTGCCCGTGAATCTTCGGGACAGAGGGAAGTGACCCGGAACCTGATGCTCTACACACCCTCACCCGCCACTGTCCACTCCCTCTCCCTCCCTCCCGGCTGGCCCTGCCCATTACCCTGTGCCCCAGCGAAGGTCATCGGCTTCTGCTGTGTGTAAGGCGGGGACAGCCCTCTGCCGTCCAGCTCAGCACGGGGACAGAGGCCTTGGGAGTCAGGTGTAGCAATACTGGTTGGATTCTCAGGTGCCCCCGGGATGGAAGAAGGTGGGGGCCCTTTGGAGCTTCCCCCAACTCTGTGGAAGATACAGTGGCTCCCGTGGCTTCCTGTCTGTTCTTGGGTGGCGACTGTCCACGGCCGACAGGAGCCGTACTGCACAACCAGAACGCTTTCTCCTATTAGCAGTTGGGATAACGAGAGGTGCTTTGTGATGCAAAAGTCTCATCATGTTGGTAATTTTCACTGTAACATGTTAGCAGTCTGTCACTGTTTGTTCCCCACAATGCTGGTGAGAGTGTGCTTCCACCAGCGGCTCTCGCTGGCTTTTCCCTTCTCTGGCTAGGTAGGCCCAGGGAGGAGGGGGGACTGGCCTGAGGGGTCATGGTCACTTTCCACGCAAGGTCAAGACTACAGCACTTGTGTCACGATTACAATTCCCTCGTACCTTCTATTGCACCTGTGGCACTGTAAGAAAAAAATCAGTGGCTTCCAAAAGCTTACTGTCTCACGTATAGAAAAGCTCATCTTGGAGAAGTTTAGGTCTCCGAATGGGGGGCTTTCTCAGCGTCATCAGGAGGGTGCTCCACGGGGGTGGGGTTGGGCTGGGGTTCATCCTATAGCTGCGATGCCTCAGTCTCAGGCTCAGGGCTCTCTGGAATGCTCTCCTACTGTCTCCTGGGTGAACGTGGGCTGGATGCAGCTTCTGGCCCCAGCCGTGGTCACCAGCTGTCCAGCGCAGAAGCCCTGGACATAAATAGCCTTCGCTGTGCAAGGTGAGATGCTCCTGACTGCCTCCAGCCCTGCACTCCTGTTGCAGCATGCGAACACCTTCACCTTGCCCTTGTGGGTCTGCTGGCGTGGCCAGGATTCACCCCTGCTGGCAGCTTGCCTTTCCCAGCTGGCTTCCTGAGGCGTGGAGGACGAGCAGAGCCAGAGGCAGCACCCTGTGGTGCAGAGACGCCAGATTTGGAGTCAGGTGGCGCAGGGTTTGCAGCTGAGCTCTGCCACTCAGCGATGGAATGACTTGCCTGGACCCAGAACCTGCCAGTCTCCCTGCTTTGCCGTGGGGGAGTGGAGACGAGCTTCCAAGGCTCAGATTCCATCTGCTGTCCACCCGCACTGCAGCCCCTTGCTCACCGGAGGGGGCAGGTGTGGGTGGCAGCTCCTTGCCCTGCCCGACTTCTGAGTTCAGTTGTCGCCACTCTCAGGCTCGCGTGTCGGGGCGGCTGGCATCGGAGCGCTGTGTTTGCAAGGTCAAGGGCAGTGGCTCACGGGAGACGGTCAAGGAGCCTTTTCAAGGTGCAGGCACTTACAGCACACATTCAGTATCTATGGAGTGAGGCAGAGAATGGCTGACCATTGCGTGGCCAGAGGAGTCGGTGCTTAGGAGAAGGAATGGACATTGACATTTCTGTGGCAGCCGAAGAAGAAAAGGAGCTACCAGGCCTGCGTACATCCTCGCCAGCAGAACTTCCCACTGCTGGTCCAGAGCTGCCTGATGGCTTCTATGAAAGCACAGGCCGACTCTGAACTCACCCGGCAGACTTATCACGCCTGATGAGTGATAAACACTGCTCACACGAGAGGAGGAGTTTGGCCACGCCTCCGTAATTGTGCAATCGCGGTGACCATGGGAAGGGGCCGGTGAGCTCTCGGGGCGGTGGCTGCCAGGATGGCCGGCCAGGGGCAGGCTCAGCCCATCTTCAGTTGTCCTTAAGGTGCTCTGGCTGTGCCTGTCTGCCTGTCTCCCTGCCTGCCTGTCTGTCTGCCTGCCTGCCTGTCTGCCTGTCAGATGTTGTCTCTGGAGATAGGAGGCTGCAGTGTTGGGGGGAGTGGTTATGGATGAGGGGATTCAGAAAGTTCATGAAAAACTATAGTGGAAAGAGAAATTTATTTGAAAATCCATGCATAGATTTTTTTTTAAAAATATTCATTTTCCCATGAACTTTTTGAAGATGTGTTTTGCATAGATTTCAAAACTGTTTAGGCCCGGGGCTGGTGCTGTGGCGCAGCAGGTTAAAGCCTTGGCCTGAAGTGTCAGCATCCCATATGGGCACCAGTTCGAGTCCCAGCTGCTGCACTTCTGACCCAGCTCTCTGCTATGGCCTGGGATAGCAGTAGAAGATGGCACAAGTCCTTGGGCTCCTGCACCATCATGGGAGACCCGGAGGAAGCTCCTGGCTCCTGGCTTTGGATCGGAGCAGCTCTGGCCATTGCAGCCATCTGGGGAGCGAACCAGCAGATGGAAGACCTCTCTCTGTCTCTGCCCCTCTCTGTGTAACTCTGACTTTCAAATAAATAAAATAAATCTTTAAAAAAATTGTTTAGACCCAAATAAGCTCATATTTTAATTCTTTTTCCTGCAGACTTTTTGAAGGCCTGTGTGTGTGTGTGTGTGTGTACATACCCTGTGTTGCCCAGGTCTCTGCTTGGGAAGAGGGAATGGCCAGTCACCTCTTGGTTTCCACCTGGAGCCCCTTGCATGGCCGGCAGGTGCTCTTTCTGCCCGTGACCTCACGCCTGTCACCTTCCTGGAGAGGCCCCGGAGCTGCTGGCCTAAGGTGCCTCTTTCTCTTGAGAATACTTTTTTCCCCCTTTCTTTTTCAAAAAAACTTTGTATTTGAAAGGCAGAAATACAGAGAGCTGGAGAGACACAGAGAGAAACAGAGAGGGAGAGAGAGAGAGAGAGAGAGAGAGAGCTCTTCCATCTACTGGTTCACTCCCCAGATGGCTGCAACAGCCAGGGCTGGGCCAGGCCGAAGCCAGGAGCCTGGAACTCCACCCTGGGTCTCCCATGTGGGTGACAGAGACTGAAGCACTTGGTCCATCTTCTGCTGCTTTCCCAGGTGCATTAACAGGGAGCTGGATCAGAGGTGGAGCAGCCAGGACTCAAACTGCTGTCCCTAAGGGATGCTGGCTGGCATCATAGGCAGCCTGACCTGCTGCACCATGACGCTGGCTCCTTTGTTTCCTTCTTACTGGTGTTGGGAAAGTATCATTTCATTGTTTCCTCTCTGGGGATTGTAAGCTTGCAGCGGGCAGGGCCCTCCCCATCCTGTTCTTCCCATCAAAGTGCAGAGGCCACAGGCCCACCTGTTGACGGAATGCGGAAATCTGCCCAGAGTTGCCAGGAGTGCCCTCCTCTGCCTGCTGCGGGTCAGAGACAGCGGCAGGGAAAGCGGTTTGACAAAGCAGAGAGAAACACGCACGGGCTGGGCTGACCACACTCCTCTGGCATGGGCAGCAGACACTGGATGTCCTTCAAGTGCCTCACTCACTCCCAGTGACACAGGGTCCTGGAAGCGGGACCCAGGACCTCAGACACAGTCTGCTGGGTGCTGATCCCTTTTGTCGCTGCTATGTGATGGGTGGGAGGAGGGGGGGGTGCTGCTGAAGTGCATCGCCGGCCCCTGTCCTCATGCCACCTGCAAGCCAATGTCTTGGTTCAGGGACGCACGAACAGGACCAGCAAGTTTGGGTCCTGTGGTTGCTGGCTGGAAGGAGTGACTCCTTTGGAGAAGATGGGGAGGTGGCAGCAGGGCCACCAGGAAGGGGACATCCACACCTGGAAGGGGAGATCCAGCCAGCTAAGAACTTTCTCTGGGGCCTTCCAAAAGTTCATAGAAAACGTGCGTTATGAAAAAATCATGCATGGATTTCAGAACTTTTTTTTTGTATGGAAATGAACTTGTCTATCTTGATTTTGTTGAGAGGCAGAGAGATAATGAGAGAAGACACAGAGGCAGACAGAGAAATCTTCCAGCTGCTGGTTTACTCCCTGATGTTCGCAACAGCCAGGGCTGCACCACAGCTGACGCCAGGAGCCTGGAACTGAATCTGGGTCTTCCACCCGGGTGGGAGGGGCCCAAATACTTGTGCGAGCACCTGCTGCCTCCCAGGGTATGCCCTGCAGGAAGCTGGATCAGAGCGGAGCCCAAGCACTCTCATGGGGAGTACAGGCATCCCAGGTATTGTCTTAATCACTGCCTCAGATGCCCACCCTAAAATCCACTTCATTTTGAATTCCATTTTCCGTGAGCGTCTTGGAATACCCTCACTCTGCCTTGGTGGAGAACTTTCCTAGACTCCCCTGCTTCCCCAGCTCGATTCTCTTTGTGGATCCCTTTCCACTGCCACCTGCCACAGGTGCCCTGGATCGGTGGCCAGCTGGAGGGCCTGAAATCATTGCTACGCCCAAGAGCGTGTGTCTGCTTTGTTGGCGCGCTGCTGCCTCCGTAGCCAGTGCGGGCTGCCAACGCTGGCCTGCAACGCAACCGCCCCATAGACCCAGTGCTTTGCTTCGGTCCGTGCCATGGACCAGTACCAGACACGCAGATGTGGGCTGCAACTCAGGGCCACTGGGCTCTCGGGTGCTCCTGGCTCCTTAACCTTTGCATTCTGGTAGGAAATCTGGGATGCTTGCCCATTGTCCCCCGTCCTGCCTCCCAGGGTCCTCTGTGTGGCCTCGCAGGACACTCCTACATTTGCCAAACTGTGTGGCTGCCACCCCAGTGCACCATGCAGAGCTGGGCCTCCGTCCCCTCCTCCTTGGGCTTGTGTGGGGGGGTGGGGGAGTGTCTTCCCATTCATTCACATACATAGCCTGTGCTGCCCTGGTTCAGGTCACTGAGACCCTGGCCTGATGCCACACTGGCCCACCTGCTTCCTGTGTGCACCCCTGGTCTCTGGATCGCCAGCTTCTGAAAGACACAGATCACATCCCGTTCAGTTTTTCTGTTTCTCCCTCTGCCCAAACCCGTGTTCAAGAAATGCTTGCAGGCTGTTTGGCTGATTGCTTTCATTCTCAGCGTGACTAGAGAAGCAGGAATTGTTCCTCTGCAAATCTGCCCATGAGTACAAGGCATTGTTGAGTGGGAGCTTCCAAAAATGTGATTTGCATGCCTTGAATTGGAGAGCATTTTGGGGTCTGTCTGCACGGGTAACAGAATGCAATTCCCTCAAGTCCTGGCCTTCCGGAGGGTTGCTTTGAGGATCCGTTGGCTCCCACAGGTTTTTTTTTTTTTTTTTTTTTTTAGATTTATTTATTTACTTGAAAGTCAGAGTTACACAGAGAGAGAAGGAGAGGCAGAGAGAGAGAGGTCTTCCATCTGCTGGTTCATTCCCCAGTTGGCTGCAACAGCTGGAGCTGCGCCGATCCGAAGCCAGGAGCCAGGAGCTTCTTCTGGGTCTTCCATGTGGGTGCAGGGGCCCAAGGACTTGGGCCATCTTCCACTGCTTTCCCGGGCCACAGAGAGCTGGATCGGAAGTGGAGCAGCTGGGACTTGAACCGGTGCCCATAAGAGATGCCTGCACCGCAGGCAGCTCTTTACCCGATAAGCCACAGTGCCAGCCCCTCCCAAAGGTTTGAGTTCATTAGGAGCCGTGGAGCATGTTTGCTCCATGGAGCATGTTTGCTGGGGAGCTGAGGCAGACACCTGCCAGGTGGTGCCTTCTGCAGGGAGGGGAGGCTGGGGGGCCCTGGGGGTACAGCCCTGCCCACCTGCCCACCCGCCTCTTGGTGCCATCCAGGGTCCGCCCCATGAGGCTTCTTGCTGGAGCCATGTCCTGGAGCCGCTTCTGGCTGGGCCGTATCAGCAGAGACATTTAGGCATACGGCTTTGCAAGTGACTTGGAGAAATTATCTCCCTGTCATATTTGAACACTCCGAAATAGGAAAGAATTACTTTATTGGGTGATTCTCTCCCCCTCTTCCTTCCACCTAAATGTTGGAAGCTAACAAAATGTTTTCAAGCAATTTCTTGCCACTAGATTTGGCGAAACTTGCTTCAAGTGTCTTTCCAGAACCTTTCCTAGGCAAGTAATTGTGTAATTAGCTATAAATTAGTAAAAATTATGCTAATCACTTCCAGGTGTGACATATTTTGTGCTTAAAAACAAGTAAGAGAAATAAAGGGGCTGTCACCACGGCTCCTGAGCGCAGGTTAGCTGGGGAGCTTGACAGGCTGATGTGCGCATTTGCTTAATATTATTTCTCTTGAATTATGTAATTTCGGAATAAGTACAAACAGACCTGGGAACAAAAGCACAACAGACAAAACCCAGGGCTGGCTCTTTGTGTGTGTGTGCTTAATGAGCAGGAGCTGCCGGGGGGGGGGTGCTTTCCAAACTTGCGAGCGGGGAGCTGGGGTGGGATGGGGCATATGGGTGACGGAGGGGGTCCCCGAAAGAGATGGGCGGCCCTCTGGGGCCTGCCTTCTGAGCGCATCCCACCCCCTTCACCCTTTCAGCTCGTGATTCTGGAAGCAAGGACCTCAGCCCAGTGTTAATGGTGTTGTCTTGGGTGTTTGATTTGCGCATCGCTGTTTGCTGGCCATTGTGCTGTGTTGTACCCGCCTTTCTGGTACCTTGCTTACCCTGCACCTGTTCAGCCTGTAGGGCAGGTATCATGGCCTCTGTAGTGCAAGTGAAAGTCTGAAGGATCCTATTCTCCTGGGATGGGGTCAGGGGAAAAAGGAGAAGGTAGGAATCTTCCTCCCTTCCTCCTCTCTCCATCCCTCCCTCCCTCCCTCTTTCTTTCCTTTTTTTTTTACAGAAAAAGTTTTATTTATTTATTTGAGAGGCAGTTACAGACAGTGAGAGGGAGAGAGGGAGGGAAGGAGAGAGAGAGGGAGAGAGAGAGGGAGAGAGAGAGGGAGAGAGAGAGAGAGAGAGAGAGAGAGAGAGTTCTTCCATCTGCTGGGTCACTCCTAAAATGGCTGCAACAGCCGGAGCTGCGCCGATCCGAAGCCAGGAGCCAGGAGCTTCTTCTGGGTCTCCCATGCGGGTGAAGGGGCCCAAGCACTTGGGCCATCTTCTATTGCTTTCCCAGGCCATGGCAGAGAGCTAGATTGCAAGTGGAGTAGCCGGGACTTGAACTGGGGGCCACATGGGATGCAGGTGCCGCAGGCAGAGGCTTAGCCCACTACGCTACCGTGCCTCCCCCCACCCCCATCTTTTAAACATTCCCTCAGCGATGATGGGTGCTACTCCTCATGCATGACAGAGTGTGGTGAGGTGTAAAGCAGCCATTCGGCCTGTCTGCAGGTCAAGCATATTGGGCGCTGTGGTTTGGACATGGCAGAAGTGTAGCCTCCCAGGGTGCATGTGGGACAAGCCTGGTCCTCAGTGTGGTGCTGTTCCGAGGGCTGAAAGCTGTGAGAGGTGCAGCCTGGTGAGAGTCAATATGTCGCCGAGGCTGTTCCCTTGAAAAGGACGACTGGAGGTCTGGGTGGACCTCAGCCAATCCCCAGTCCTCACTCCGGTTTCCTGCCTCTGACTTTCACAATCAATCAATCATCTTCAAAAAGGTACCAGTACTGTGTGGCAGACCTCTGGGCGAGGGGACAGCCGTGAGTTCAGTGGCGTGTGAGCAGTACTCTGATTGTAGTGCCCTTGGATGCTGGGTTCTCCACAGCTCAACAGAGGCGTTCAGAGGTACCACAGGAGGAGGTGGCCCTGCACAGGGAACGAGCATCGGAGCTGGGGCCTCACAGGTGGATGACGTGTTCCAGCTGGGGAGGGAGGGAAGAGAATCCTTTCAGAGGCGGGGGGTCCCCGATGAGGACTTTGAGAGGTGCCCAACGGCTCAGTGGGGATTATTGGGAGAGCTGCAGCTCCTGGTGCTGGGACAGTGCAGGCCGAGGCCCGAGGCCTTCAGAGATGGGGTATCTTTGGGGAGCTGCAAATGCTTTAGTGTTTCAGGAGCAGGAGGAGAGAGGAGAGCCTGAGGGGAAGGAGTAGGGCCAAAGGACGGCGTGGGAGGCTGCACTGAGGCCGTCTTTGGAGTCAAGGGGATGGAAATGTAAGAATGATGTGTGTGTGTGCGCACCTCCTTGGAGAGATGCCTTTTTTATTTTTAAAATTTATTTCTTAAAACAAATTTATTGGGCTGGTGTTGTGCTATCGCAGGTAAAGCTTCTGCCTGCAACACTGGCATCCCTTATGGGTGCCAGTTCATGTCCCAGCTGCTCCACTTCCAATCCAGCTCTCTGCTTCTGGCCTGGGAAAGCAGTAGAAGATGGCTCAAGTGTCTGGGCCCTTGCCACCCTTGTGGGAGACTGGAGGAAGCTCCTAGCTCCTGGCTTCAGCCTGGTCCAGCTCTGACTGTGTGGCCATCTGTGGAGTGAACCAGGAGATGGAAGATTGCTCGCTCTCTGTCTCTTCCTTTCTCTCTGTAACTCTGATTTTCAAATAAACAAATAAATATTAAACACTTGTTTTAAATAAATTTATTATGAGGGAAAGATAAACAGAAAGAGGGAGAAAGAGAGAAAGAGAGAGAGAGAGAGAGAGAAGGAAAGCATGAACTTCCATCTGCTGGTTCACTCTCCAGGACTGGGCCTGGCCAAATCCAGGAATATGGTACTCATTCTGAGTCTCCCAGGTGGATGGCAGGGACCCAAGTACCTGAGCCATCATCAGCTGCTCCCCAGGGTATACCTTAGCAGTTAACTGGATGGGAGGTGGTGCTGGGACTCAAACCCAAGCACTTGATATGGTATATATGGTATGCCGGCATCCCAAGCAGTATCTTACCCACTGCACCAGAAGCTCCCTTTTGGAATGTCTTTCTGAAACCAGAAGATAAATCGATATTAAAGACACATAGGATAAATAAACAAATAAACAAAATAAACAAAATAAAACAAATAAAAACAGCAGCAGCAACAACAAAAACAACATCAAACCCAAGTAAGAAGGCACACTCCCCGTAGCAGAGAGTAGAGTACCGTCTTGGGTGTCCTCCTCCATCTGACTTGACCTTAGTCATTTGCCAACCAGGTGGCAGAGGGTTGAGCTAATTTATCTCAAAGTCCTTTTCCAGGCAGGTCTGATCTGTAACTTTTGCATTTTCAATTTTGCTAGCAGCATGAAAAAAAAAACACCTTTATTTTTTAGCACACAGAAGAAACAGGGAACAAACAGCATTTCTGAGGCTGGAGAGAGACCATGGACGCATCCCTTTCTCCCTTCCAGGCTCCAGCACACGTGCAGGTGTCCCACACTCAAAAATACTTTCTTGTAATTCCCTTTTCCCACAGCCCAGTGCTTTCACAAGGGTCTTCCATTGTGGGAGCAGAAGCCAAACTGTGTGTGTTTCCTATCAAACAGGCCTCATACGCTTTCACCAGCCGTTCCGTAATGTGAGGCTGTGTCAGACAGTTCACGGAAAGTGGAATAACAAGATAAGTTTAGGGGCTGGAGCTGTGGAGCAGTGGGTTAAGCTGCTGCTTGTGGCACTGGCATCCCAGAGCAGAGTACTGGTTCAAATCCCAGCTACTCCGCTTCTGATCCAGCTTCCTGCTAACGTGCATGGGAAGGCAGTGGAAGGTAGTCCAGTGTCCGTGGGTCCCTGCCACCCATGTAGGAGAGCAGGTTGGAGGTCCTGGCTTCTGGCTTCAGCCTGGGCCAGCCCTGGCTATTATGGGCATTTAGGGAGTGAACTAGTGCATAGAAGATCTTTTTCTCTCTCTGTCTCTCCCTCTCTCTGTTGCTCTGCCTTACAAACAAACAAAAAAATCTTTTAAAAAAAGGTAAGTTTATTTTGGTGCAAAAATATGAAATGCATGCATACTCTTTTTTATAATATGCATGTTCATGAATTTTTAGAGACCTCTTAGTTGCATGGATTCCATTTCTTCTACACCAAAAGAAACTGATCTCTTAATTTCATTTTCCATGAGCCTTTTGAAGTTCCCACGTATGTGTGGTCAGAAACCAAGAAGGGGCGGGGCTGATGTGACACATCTGGCCGGGCTGGCTGAGGCTTCTGAGCAGGACACTGGACTCCGCCGAGGATGCCAAGGCCCAGGGTGGGGGAAGACTCTCGCGGCAGAACTGGGGTCTGTCAGCCCCAGGCTCCCTGTCCCCAGGAGATGTGTGTGGCCCTTGGCTCCTGCCTGGGCAGCGCGTCTGGACATGGTGCACGTGCAGCAAGGGGGAAGGGGTGAGGGGTCACTTCCTGGGACAGGTGGCCTCTCTCCTGAGAGCTGGGCCTTGCTCTGCGAGTCTCCCTGGCTTCCTCACTCCAGATGGAGCAAGGCACGAGGCACATCTGCCCTCTCAGGACCCTCCAGATCCAGTCCAGCCATCGTGGCAGGCAGGAATGCCCCCTTGCCCCCTGCTGGCCACATCTCCTGCTGTTCTTCCCGGAGCACCCGGCAGCCCCGGGGGCCACTCTCTTGGTGGTCCCTGCAGACACGGCCCAGCGGCCACCTTTGAGCCCTCAGATGCTGCTGCTCACCTTCCTGAATCGCTGGCTCACTCGTGCTTGATTCTGAGCCACAACTGAAATCCCACTTCCCTTGATGCCTTTCCTGCGGCCATGTCCTTTTTTTTTTAATCTTTTTTTTTCTTTTTGACAGGCAGAGTGGATAGTGAGAGAGAGAGACAGAGAGAAAGGTCTTCCTTTTTGCCGTTGGTTCACCCTCCAATGGCCGCTGCGGCCAGCGCATCTCACTGATCCGAAGCCAGGAGCCAGGTGCTTCTCCCGGTCTCCCATGCGGGTGCAGGGCCCAAGCACTTGGGCCATCCTCCACTGCCTTCCCGGGCCATAGCAGAGAGCTGGCCTGGAAGAGGGGCAACCGGGATAGAATCCGGCGCCCCAACCGGGACTAGAACCCGGTGTGCCGGCGCCGCAAGGGTGAGGATTAGCCTGTTAAGCCACGGCGCCGGCCGGCCATGTCCTTTTTAAGAAAAAGACTGTCAGATTGGAGAGGGGGAGGGGGATGGGGAGGAGAGGAGGAGAGAGAGGGAGAAGGGGAGGGGGAGGGGGAACTGGATGGGGAGGGGAAAGGGAAGGGAGAGGTCTTCCATCCCTTCACTCTCTAAATGGCTGCAATGGCCAGAGCAGGGCCAATCCGAAGCCAGGAGCCAGCAGCTTCTTCCTGGTCTCCCACATGGGTGCAAGGGCCCAAGCACTTGAGTCATTGTCCACTGCTTTCTCAGGCCATTAATTAGCAGGGAGCTGGATCAGAAGTGGAGCAGCTGGGACTCGAACCTGTGCCTGTAAGGGATGTCAGTATCAGAGGTGGCGGCTTTACTTGCTTTGCCACAACCACTTTTCTTGGAGCCCTGAGAGTCTTCAGGATCATGGATGAGGGTTACCTGGCCACTGGGCATACTTTTCCTGGGGATCAAAGGACTGGACCAATAGCCAGCGATTCTGCTTCCCTGCCAACGCCCCCAAGCTTTGTGTCTTGGGCTTTGTCATGGTGGGCCCTTAGACACACACTGTAGTAGGAGAGAGGGTGACATGGTCTCCTGCACTTTGCTCCCAGGTTCCTTCTGTGTGCATGTTGGTTGGTCTTTGACCTCTAAGCTCTGGGTCTGGGAAGCACCGTGAGCCCACGAAGGGCCCAGGACTCACTGTCCACAGCTGAGCTGACCGCTGGACGAAAGTCCCGCTAACTGGAACTAACCGGCTGGCAGGGGATGTCAGCCGTCTGACACGCAGGCCCGCCCGCGACCGGATGACACATATTTATATCCATGCTTTGCAGGTCAGCACCACCTGGGAGAACTCCTGGGAGAGAGAACTGGAAAGAAGCCAGCGCATTCTGGACATGTATTTGTTAGTGGATCTTTGTAGATGGGGTCAAGTCCAAGTGCGTCCTTTCCAAGGAGGCAGGAGAGGTGAAAATGTGAGCCCCTGCTACAAAGATTTCAAGGTGGATACGCCGAGCACGAGGCTCGGCCTGGTGCCTTCCTGAGCTGGGAGGATCGTGTGATGCCACAACGCACCTGCTTGGGAGGCTGGCTCCTCCGCGTGGGTGTCGCTTCTTGCTCCGGTCCTGTTGGTGCCTAAGCCGATGTGCAGCGGGCTTTCTTCTTTTGCCTTAGCACGGTTTGCAAGTTACTAATGATGCAAAGTACCGACCACGTGTGCAGCACTCTTCACAGCCCCAAGTAGGGAGGACTCGCAAAATTAGCAGAAGGCAGGGGTTCTGCCTTGGGAGACGCGGCCGGTGTTGCAGAAGACACAAGAGGTAGCCACGTTCAGTCAATATCCGTCACTGTCCGATGAAACCGCTGAGGTTCAGAGAGGCTGAGTGGTTTCCCCAGAGTCGCACAGCCACAGCAGGCCTAGGGTTCTTTGTATGCAGCCCTGCACATGAAGCACACAAAGAATGGAACATGTGATGTGGACAGCTGGAGGAACCACAACTGTGGGAGGATTTGGGTTGAGGGTGCAGAGTGGGTGGAGCGGCCCGAGTGCTGGGTCTCTCCCTGCTGCGTGCTGTCTCCCCTCTCCAGCCCTCCCCTTCCCTCCCTTCCTCCCTCCCTCCCTCCTTCCTTCCTTCTTTCCTTCCTTCCTTCACAGATGAAAGGTGGAGTTGCAGAGGCAGAGAGAGAGAAAGAGAGAGAGAGATCAATCTTCCATCCACTGGTTCACTTCCCAAATGGCTGTGATGGCCAGTGCTGGGCCATCCAGGAGCCAGGAATTTCTTGCAGGTCTCCCACGCAGGTGCAGGGGCCCAAGGACTTGGGCCATCTTCCACTGCTTTCCCAGGCCATAGCAGAGAGCTGGATGGCAAGAACAACTGGGACTTGAACCAGCGCCCATATGGGGTGCCAGCACTGCAGGCAGAGGCTTTACCCCACTGTGCCACAGCGCTGGCCCCTCCTTTCCTTTGAGATGAGGTGCCTGTTCTCCAGGGCCATCTTCCTCTCTGTTTAGCTCAGTGTATTTCACACTTGTATCACACCCTCAGCAAGAAATGTATTTTCCACTGTGGCTATCTATGCATATGAACAATCCCATAAGGGCGCCGGTTCTAGTCCCGGCTGCTCCACTTCTGATCCAGCTCTCTGCTATGTCCTGGGAAGGCAGTAGAAGATGGCCCAAGTCCTTGGGCCCCTGCACCCACATGGGAGACCTGGAAGAAGCTCCTGGCTTTGGATCGGCGCAGCTCTGGATCTTTTGACCATCTGGGGAGTGAACCAGCAGATAGAAGACTTCTCTCTCTTTCTGCTTCTGCCTCTCTCTAACTCTGCCTTTCAAATAAATAAATAAATAAATAAATATTTTTAAAAAGTTTGCGGAGAATGCATATTATGAGGTGACTTTGCATGGATGTTGAAATGTGTTTGTATCAAAATAAATGTATTTTAAAAAAATTGAGAGAGAGAGATGAAAGAAACTATCTCCTATCTGCTGGTTCACTCCCCAGGTGCCTGCAAAAGCTAGAACTGGGCTGGGCAGACGTTGGGAGCCAGGAACACCAACCAGCTTTCCCACATGGACGGCAGGGATCAAAACACTTGAGCCACCGCTGCTGCCGCCCAGGCTGTGCGTTAGCAGGAAGCTGGATCAGCACCTGGGATTGAGACTCAAACCCAGGCTGCAGGGGCCTTAACCCCAAAGTAAAATTATCTTTTAATTCTATTTATCACAAACTTCTTGACGTCCCCTCCTATCTGTGTGTGTATGTGTGTGTGAGAGATGGAGCCGGGTCGCTGTGTGTGCGTGTGTGTGTGTGAGAGAGAGGTGGAGCCGGGTCACTGTGTGTGTGTGTGTGTGTGTGAGGTGGAGCCGGGTCACTGTGTGTGTGTGTGTGTGAGAGGTGGAGCCGGGTCACTGTGTGTGTGTGTGTGAGAGAGAGAGGTGGAGCCTGGTCACTGTGTGTGTGTGTGTGTGTGTGTGAGAGAGAGGTGGAGCTGAGTCACTGTGTGTGTGTATGAGAGAGGTGGAGCCGGGTCGCTGTGTGTGCGTGTGTGTGTGTGAGAGAGAGGTGGAGCCGGGTCACTGTGTGTGTGTGTGTGTGTGTGTGTGAGGTGGAGCCGGGTCACTGTGTGTGTGTGTGAGAGAGAGAGAGAGAGGTGGAGCCAGGTCATTGTGTGTGTGTGTGTGTGAGAGGTGGAGCCGGGTCACTGTGTGTGTGTGTGTGTGTGTGTGTGAGAGAGAGAGAGAGAGAGGTGGAGCCGGGTCATTGTGTGTGTGTGTGTGTGAGAGAGGTGGAGCCTGGTCACTGTGTGTGTGTGTGTGTGTGAGAGAGAGAGAGAGAGAGGTGGAGCCGGGTCACTGTGTGTGTGTGTGTATGAGAGAGGTGGAGCCTGGTCACTGTGTGTGTGTGTGTGTGTGAGAGAGAGAGGTGGAGCTGAGTCACTGTGTGTGTGTATGAGAGAGGTGGAGCCGGGTCACTGTGTGTGTGTGTGTGTGTGTGAGAGAGAGAGAGGTGGAGCTGAGTCACTGTGTGTGTGTATGAGAGAGGTGGAGCCGGGTCACTGTGTGTGTGTGTGTGTGTGTGAGAGAGAGAGGTGGAGCCGGGCCACTGTGTGTGTATGTGTGTGTGTGTGTGTGTGTACTTACCTTTGCTGTGACTGATGTAGTCTGATGCTTTCTATTATGTTCTGGTACACAACTAAAAATTCACCCACCTAATGAAGGTACAAACTCTGGTCATCCACAAAATGCTTGAGGCCAGGCACCTTATAAAGAGGTTTAGGATGGGGGCCAGTGCGGTGGCACAGTGGGTTAAGCCACTGCCTGCAGTGCCGGCGTCCCATATGGGCACCAGTTCGAGTCCCGGCTGCTCCACTTCTGATCCAGCTCTCTGCTGTGGCCTGGGAAAGCAGTGGAAGATGGCCCACGTCCTTGGGCCCCTGCACCTACGTGGGAGACTCAGAAGAGGCTACTGGCTCCTGGGTGTGGCCTGGCCCAGCTCTGGCTGTTCAGGCCATCTGGGGAGTGAAGCAGCAGATGGAAGACCTCTCTCTCTCTATAACTCTGGCTTTCTGATAAACAAATGCATCTTTCTTAGGAGGTTTTGAACGCCTGGAGCATGGTTCTGGCTTCTGCGGGCACAGGCGAGGGCCTGTGGCCGTGTCACAATCTGGTGCCCACTTGCTGGAGACTGTCGGGGGGTGTTCCGGGGCCAGGCTTTCCCTTTTCCTCACAACCTGGGCTCATGAGCACCCCCTCAGTAATCCCTTCTTGGCCGGTGCCGTGGCTCACTAGGCTAATCCTCCGCCTTGCGGCGCAGGCACACCGGGTTCTAGTCCCGGTTGGGGCACCGATCCTGTCCCGGTTGCCCCTCTTCCAGGCCAGCTCTCTGCTGTGGCCAGGGAGTGCAGTGGAGGATGGCCCAAGTGCTTGGGCCCTGCACCCCATGGGAGACCAGGATAAGCACCTGGCTCCTGCCATCGGATCAGCGCGGTGCGCCGGCCGCAGCGCGCCTACCGCAGCGGCCATTGGAGGGTAAACCAACGTCAAAAGGAAGACCTTTCTCTCTGTCTCTCTCTCACTGTCCACTCTGCCTGTCAAAAAAAAAAAAAAAAAAAAGTAATCCCTTCTGAGAGCGAGGCTCCCATGCCCTGACTCCCGCGCACTGCCAGAGTGCGGCCCTCTGGGGGACAACCGTATCCATAGCAACCCTGCCTGGATTCCCCCCTGCCCTCACCAGCAGACAGGAGGCGCTCTTTTGCACTCAGGATCCACACTGGGGAAGCACTAGTGCGCCCTGCACTCCCGGCCTGTGGCCTCCTCTTTCTCGCTCCCTCTGGGTGCCCAGCGCCCATGAGCTGCTACCTCCTTGGGGACCTTCACCTCCTCCTGCGGTTCACTCCACTTGTGGGCATTTGCCTCTTCTCTCCCCAGCAAGAAGAGTTCTGACTTCCCTGCAGAGAAAGCTCACACTTGGGAGAACCTGCAGTGACACACAGAAGGCGGCCAGCTCCTTCTTCCAGCTCCTCTGAGGCCACCCCTTCTCAACACATCGTTATGGACTGAGGGAGGACTGGCCTGAAATCTCAGGAAGACGAAGGCATTTTCAGGGGAGCTGACCGTGACCTCAGCATCGCCGGTGTTGAGGGCTCTTGGGTGCAGTTGGCATTGGATGGTTCCTTGAGCAAACTCCTGGGGTCTCCCTTCTTCTCTGTTCCTTATCTTTTTTTTTTTTAAAAGATTTATTTATGCATTTGAAAGGCAGAGTTACAGGTAGAGGGAGAGACAGAGAGAGATGGAGAAAGAGAGAGAAAGAGAGAGAGAGAGAGAGAGAGAGAGAGAGAGAGATTCTATTCACTGGTTCACTTCTCAAATGGCCACAACCTCTAGGGGTGGGCCGGGCCGAAGCCAGGCACTCCATCTGGGCCTCCCACAAGGGTGCTAGGGCCCAAGCATTGGGTCCATCTTCCACTGCTTTCCCAGGCGCATTAGTAGGAAGTTGGACAGAGGTAGAGCAGACAGGCACTGAACTGGTGCCCCTATGGGATGCTGGCGTCGCAGGCGGCAGCTTACTGGCTGTGCCCCTACACCAGCCCCCATTTTTCCTTATGGTGCCACATTTCTTCTGTGACTCAGCCTGGCTCACCAGCCTCGGCTGCGTCCGGGGCCATCTGCCAGGCAATCCCAGGTGGGACCTGGGTGAGCCACGCAGGACCCGTGCACTTGGTCTTGCCTGCCCTTGAGCTGGACAGCAGACACCCTGTGACACAATCCTCTCTCCCCACGGCTTCCACATCAGGAAACACAGAAGGGTCCCCTCCGGCCGCTGAATGGTGTTTGGAGACTGGCTCGGTGTCTTGGAGATGCATCTCTGTCCATTTGACCTCTCCTGGGTGTGTTGAGGTCACTCGGGCTAACATTCAGAGACTTGGCCTCCAGGGCAGTGGCCTGAGGCTCTCTTACACCTGGGCTTGCATTTGGCCAGGAATGGCTTTACCAACTGAGCTTGAATTCAAGTTTCTTGATCAGCCCCGCCTTTTAGAAGCAAGTGAGGTTTGGCGAGCCTCGCTTTCTTCGCTGATAAGTGATGTAGCGAGAGTTCGGACCCAGAACTCGGGTTTGCATTCCCCAAAGTGTATCGGCTTCAGAGGGGCCCCATGACGTGATGTAAGGAGCCCAGACTACTAGGTTAACGATGATTTGCTGCAGCCCAGGGGTGAGTTTGTGTGCATGGTTTGGAGTGGGAGGTAGCGGTAGGGAGGCGGTGGGGAAGGGGGTGGCCTAAGGCTCCCTGTTGAGGGATTCCTGGGTGGTCTCACTGCTGCTTTAGCTCCTGGGTCCCCAGGCAGACATGCACGCACCATCAGTGATTTTAATCAGCAAACCAATGAACCGATATTTACTTGGGGACTCAGAGGCCGAGGCAGAAGACTCGTCCTGGGAGGGCGCTTGGCGTGGGGGTCATTTCCCACGGCCCTGAAGCCCCCAGAGGTGGGCCGCATCTTCTGGGGAGCTTTTGTCATTGCAGAGGGGGCGGGCGGGGAGGGGCTTGGCGGGAGGGGACCCTGGAGGACGACAGCAAGCCTTGTGGCTGGGGTCCAACCCGGTCTTTAAAAATGCTGCATTTGCACCCTCAGTTTCCACGCACCCACCTGCCAGTGGTGCCCTGTGGTGGGCTCCAGCACGGCCCTCCCCAAGTCCTACAGCCAGGTTTGGATCCGAGTCTTCTGACGTCACAACCAATTACGACCTCTTCTGCTCTCCCGCCACCCGGGGTCCTGAGGAAAGGGCCAGGTGAGGGTGAAAGGCAAGACCCTCAGCTGTCTGGGATTGCCATGGAGGCCAAGGTCAGGGCTGTAGTCTCCCCCGGGGCTGGTCCCTACTGCAGCCGTGGTTCCTGTCCTGGTTCCTTCCAAGTCTCTGGAGGCTTTCCAACAGGTGGAGCGTGGGCTGTGCCTCAGCACTGCTGACAACGCGGGACTTGCAAAAGCAACCCGGGGGATTCAGACAGGTCCTTCCTGGGCGGTAGCCGCTCTTAGTGTTTGCGTGTCTGTCTTTAAGTCTACGTATGCACGCGTGCTGTACAGCAAATGCCTTTAGACACAAGCAGGATCATGTTATACCTGTGATCCCTCAACTTGCCTTTTCATTGAAGAACAATTTGTGGACACACATTCATGTTAGTGCCTGCAGCCCTCTCTCTCTCTCTTGCTAAGATTTATTTATTTACTTGAAAGGCAGAATTACAAAGAGAGAGGGAGAGACAGAGAGAGATCTTCCATCCACCAGTTCACTCCCCAAATGGCCTCAACATCTGGGGCTGGTCCAGGCTGAAGCCACGAGCCAGGAGCTTCTTTTGGGTCTCCCACATACATGTAGGAGCCCAAGCTCTCTGGCCATCTTCTGCTGCTTTCCCAGGCCATTAGCAGGGAGCTGGATCAGAAATGGAGCAGCCAGGACTCGAACTGGCACCCATACGGGATGCTGGCATCACAGGTTGTGGTTTTACCTGCTGCACCACAACACCAGTCCCTACCTCATTCTTTTTAATGTATGCATAGTATTAATATTTCATTCCATGGATGAAACAGTTAATTTCACCTGTCACCTATTGGTTGACAGTTAGGTGGAGTCCCTTTTTGTTTTATTACCAACAGTTCTTCAGTGAGCATCCTTGCACCATTGGATGAACTGACGTCAGTGAGTGTTCTGGCTCTTAGGATGTGTGCATTTAGACTTCCAATCGATAGTGCTGCATTGCTCTCTGGATTCTCCCCATTAGAACCATCAATCCAAACACTTTTATTTTTGGCATGTGCTCCCTAAGTGCTGTGGGTCTATGTAACCATCCTTGTAAGTCAACTATCACTTGGCTTAGGGTTGGTGCCGTTGCCTTCTGGGCTGTGTGATGTCCATTCCAGCTCTGCCCTTACCAGTTGGGAATCTTGGGGGCATTCATCTGATTTCTTTGAGGCACGGGGAGCTCCTCGTGGAGAGGATGTGACCTCCATTCAAGAGGAGAACCTGGGACCTCGGGAGTATCTGTGACACCTGTTTGTCCAGGGCCTGACCCACAGTAGGTGCTCCAGGTCGGCTGTCATTAGCACCTGCCATCTGGCCTTAATGAGAGAAGGTTGCGTGCTTTGCCGAAGGACTCATAGCGACAACAGGCTATCCCAATGATCTGCCTGAGTTTGCAGCGGCAGAGTGAGAACTCCGAATTCAGCAGGCTCCGTGTCTTAGTCCGTTTTCCATTGCTGTAGCCGAACGCTGTAGTCTGAGTGACCCAGCACGAACAGGGCTTTCTTGGGCTCAGGGTTCTTCAGGCTGGGAGGTTCACCAGCACCGTGTGGGCATCTGGTGAGGGCCTTCTTGCTACATCATAACGCGGCGGAAGGCACCACTTGACGATGTCAGCAAGCCTCCTTGTCTTGTGAAGCCATCAAGGCTATTGTGGTGACCCCTGCCCTCCTGACCTCGGAATCCTAATCACCTCCTCCCAGAAACCCTGTCTCCCAATACTATTCACATACGTATTTGAAAATTAAGTGTCCAACACCTGAACTTCTGACTGTAGTACTGAACTTCAAACTGTAGTACTCTCTCCAGGGCAAGGGCTTTCTCTCCCACTTCTTTGTATTCTGCGTCAGGGCTGAGCCCAGTGTCTGGGGTGTAGCAGGTGCAGTTTGATGTTTGGGTGGATGCAGGGTGATGGTTTGGCCAGGGAATCAGTGTACTAGGCGGAGACCCTGTGGAGGCAGAGTATCATATTCCAGAATCCACACACACTGAGAGACATCAATCATGTCTCTCACTTTTTCCTAACTTAGGGAATTTCAGAAAGAAGCCTTGCTTCTCATCCAGCTTCCTGCTGAGGTGCCTGCTGGGGAGATAGTGGATGATGGCTCAAGTCCTTGGATCTCTGCCATCCATGTGGGAGACCTGGGTTGGGTTCTGGGCTCCTGCCTTTGGCCTGGCACAGCACTGGCTGTTGTAGGCCTTTGGGGGAGCGAACCAGCAGAGGGAAGATCTATCTTTGTCTCTCTGCCTTTTAAATAAAATAAAATAGAAAAGAAATCTCGGCACAAAACTCCGCTCTTTAGGAGTTGCCTCTGGGGCCAGGTTGAGAAACTGGGAGGCGGGCATATGGGTCCTGGCCAGGAGTCTGTAGGGTGGAGCGGGGCGTGGGGTGCTCCCTGGGGGGCCTTGACCTCTCTGGATGTGGCCTTCTGCGCTCTCTCTTTCCCACTAGGGCTGCAGCCTCTCCTCCCTGGGGCACTCTGCCTCCTCTCTTGGGCTCGGCTCGCTCTATTTTTGGAAGTAGCACGTCCTCATTCCTCCACCACCCCCACCCCCCACCCTGGCCCTGCCTGCTATCAGGAACTCCAGCTGCTAGGCTGGATCCCTGAGGCCTAGGGCTGCCAATCATGCCACAGGGCTGGCAGGGGCCCAGCCGCAGCCGGGGAGAGGAGAAGCAGGGCTGTGTGTCCCCGGGCCACGGGGGCGAGGTGGCGATGGAGGGGATTGGGGAGGTCTGGCCACCAGGTCTCACCGGATCACCACCCCTGGGTGCCTCAGCCCTCCCCTTGGTTAAACACGCGACACCTGCCCTGGCTCGTCATGAGAGAAGCTGAAGGAAGGCTCTGATGCTTCACCCCGGAGCTAGCGAAGTCCCAGGCAGGAAACCTGTGAGTAATCCGAGGTGCTGGTGTTGCTCTCATGGCTCCCGTGGGTCCCCTGGGGTTGGGAAGCTGTGCTAACGAGTAGGGTTTCACCAGAGGTCGGGCATCCTGCCTGTCCCCCGCATGGTTCATTACAGAGGGCCACATCTCAATTCCTTCTCGGTCCCTTCCAAGATGTGTGATCTTGAGCAAGCTGCTTAACCTCTCTGGGCCAAAGATTCCTCATACTGAAAAGGAGATAACAATGCAATGCCTCAGGGAGTTGGGAGAGGATTCAGTATTATTTTCTTTGGCTCTATATGAAAATTCCATTTCAAGAGGGGTAGGCATGGGATGGTAAGTTAAGCCACCACTGGAAACGCCGGCATCCCTTATAAGTGCCGCTCTAGTCTCAGCTGCTCACTTTACTGCTGATCCAGGTCCCTGCTATGGCCTGGGAAGGCAGCAGAAGATGGCCCAAGTGCTTGGGCCCCTGCACCCACGTGGGAGATCCAGATGGAGAGCTTGGCTCCTGGCATTAGCCTGGCCCAGCCTTGGCTGCTGCCGTCATTTGGGGAATGAACCAGTGGATGGAAGATCTCTTTTTCTCTCTGTATCTCCCCCTCTCTCTGTCACTCTGCCTTTCAAATAAATAATTTTTTTAAAAGATGGTTAGGACCACAATCAAGTGGCTACAAACTACAGCATCCTACTGATCACACTGTATCAGAAGTTTTTGCAAGATTCGTGAAAATGTGCAGTATGAAAAATAGTATGTGTGGCTTTCAAAATTTTTGCGCTAAAATAGATTAATCTTTGAATTCCATTTCCACAGTCCTTTTGAGGTCCCTGGTATTCTATAATACAGATGATGCTCCAGTGACACACGTGTAGCAGACTACACTGTGTGCCACTGTATATTATAGACTGGAAATCCCGCTGCTCCTGGTGGGGAAGGTGGAGGGAACAGGAGGCCTCTTTGGGCAGCAGCAGGGTCTTGGTGAACTATGTTCCATCTGTTCCATTTAAAGGCAGAGTAACAGTAAGAGAGGGTGAGACAGAGAGAGAGGTCTTCCACCCGCTGGTACACTCCCTGATTGGTTGCAACGATTGGCTGGGCCAATCCAAAGCCAGGAGCCAGGAGCTTCTTCCGGGCCTCCCATGTGAGTGCAGGGGCCGAAGCACTTGGACTGTCTTCTACTGCTTTCCCGGGCCATTAGCAGAGAGCTGGATGGGAAGTGGAGCAGCCGGGACTCGAACCAGTGCCCATGTGAGATGCTGGTGCCGCAGGTGGAGGCTTAGCCTACTGCGCCACAGCACCAGCCCCCCTCGCATTCTCTTCTATGGCATCCATACCACTCACTCTGCTGTCACTGAGCACTCAGTTCGTGTAATCAGGCAATCCAATGCGTCTCTCTGGCCCAGCTGAATCACAGAGCAAGAAACAGGCATGGGAAAGGCAAACCAAGTTCTCTGCTGAGGATCTTCTGAATGGGCAGTAATGGCCTCTGCGCTCTGGCTGGGTATGGGCCAAAGCACTGGGCCTGCTGCTGGAAGAGGCACTCGGTCTTCCAGCACCACGCTCATGTTGGTTTGGCTCTAGGATGAAAGTGGAGATGGCGTCCATCCTGGGTGAGCGGCAGGTGCGCAGGCCTTGGGCAGGTGGGAGAGAGGAGGCTGACTGCTCGCTTCTCCAGTTTGTCCTGGATTCCTACCTGGCCTCTATTGCAAAGAGATGCAGGTTGAAGCACATCACCCACAGCCACGGGAATCCAGGGCAGAATGAGCCAGCGGATGCAGCCAGCAGGCTCTACCCCCACGTCTGCCATGGAGGAACAAAGGCCCCCGTGCTTAGCTGTTGGTGTGAGCGCTGAGTGCGGGTCCCAGTAGGAGAAGCCTCAGCGAAACTTTAACCCAGCACTGCCTGAGTCCCTGAGCACTCCCTGGTGGTCTCTGCCTTTAACAAGGGACAGACCCCAATTCGATGGCAAAAGATCATCTTCCCCAGCGGATCGGAATGAGCGAATGCGATCACACCGTTCTCCTGCCCTGTGGTGAGGAGTTTGGTGTTTCCTTTCTATTTATTTAGGATTCCATAACTTGATGACTCCCTTTCTAAGGGGGAGTAGAGCACGGCTCCATGCAAATGCAAGGTCATCTATTCATAGCTTCTTCTGTAGCTTAGGGGCAGGCCATGTGCCCAGATGATGCTTCTCCCTCTCCCTTCCACGTAGCACGGATTCTGCAAACTGAGGTCCCTGGACATGGCTGTAAACACGGGAGTCCCTGCTATCGGGTGGACAGGAGGAGCATCCTGCTCAACTCGGTCTGAGCGTGTTCTCTCTCCATCCCACATTCCTGGTCTCTCCTTCCACAGCATCCCTCTTCATCACCCCCTGCTTTGCTTACGGGACAACCCTGAGGGGTGGCGGGAGCCATGCAACTAGACTGTTGTCTAAGGAGGGTACTGTGGACATACGCTAGGTCTTTCTGGAGCCAAAGAAGCCAGGAGAGCAACCATGTAACCTGATAGCATCGCCCCGTCCAGCAAATGTAGGAGTAGGAAGACCAATGGGGCAGTCCTGCCCCCTCGGGAGTTCCTTGAACCTGGCCTCACCGATCCTTCCTCACCCCCACCTTGTCTTTGTTGGTGGGCTCCACTTTCTCTGTGCCCCACCTCTTGCTGACTTGGGGGCACCCCGGAGAACTCATTGCCAGGGTGGGCACCCCCGCTCCTACCCAGCTTTCTTCAGATACGACCAAAGCCACACAGGTGTGCTGGACACAGTAGACTTCGATGAGGCACAGAGAAGTCTTCCGAAGGTTCTGTCGGGCATTGATCTCCATCCTGGCTGCCAGGGAGGACTCCATGGCTAGCAAACTAGCCCACTGCAAGAGACACGCTCTGCATGGCTGCCTGGAGGAGCCATCGTCCGGTTTGGAGGAGGCTTGCACCGTTGCCTGAAAAGCCAGCACTGCTCACCTATCCAGACAGGCAGGGGTCAGCCGCCGTGAGAGCTGGGTGCTCCTCCCCGGGGGAAATTGGCAGGGAAAGGACCCGCCACTCAGGGCGTAGAGCAGGTGGCAGTTAATGATGGTCAGCTCCATCCTGGATGGCTGGGCTTCAGCCACAGGGGGCCTGGCCCTTGGTCCTTGGGCCTGGAGTGAGGCCACGCCTACACCAGGAGGCCAAGGTCTTCCCTGGGGGTCTTGGAGCCAGAGGTGCTCAACAGAAGCCACTGGGGCTGCAGCTGTGAGGACTCCTGGAGCCTCAGCCCAGCGCAGGTCGGGGACAGGCACCTGGATTCCCCACGAGTGTGGTCAAATGTCTCCATCTGGTGACTTCTGTGGCCTGTTTCCTGTGGCTCTCAAAGTGGCAAGCCCCAAGTCATCTCACCGGCCTTTTGCGGGGACCCCTGGCTCTCAGGGATCCTCTGCTACAAATCCCTGGTTCTCTACCTAGCTTTGTGGGAACTGAAGAGGATGGCGACCTCTGGGCGCCTCCGGCACCAGGGCAGGCCCGGGGCCAGGTGCTCCCTGTGGGTCCCTTCGCAGCGCGCTCCAGTGCCTGCGTGTGCGTGCGTATGTGCGGGGTGTGTGTGACCCTCTGGGAACATGCAGGCGGTGGCAGCGGAGCGGCGGAAGCTGTCTGCCGGTGGTGACAGTGGGTACCTGCCGCCAGTGCCCGCGCCGCCGACCAACCGATGGGCTGGCTGCCTGCTAATTGGGGAGGCGCGCGCAGGGATCGGCTCCCGACAGCTCCCGCTGCCTGCCGCCCCCGCGGCACGGCCCCTGGCTGCCACCTCCGCGTTTGCGCTTTTTAGTTTCGATGTCCCCCACTCCCCCAGCCTGTAAGTAATTGGGCTTTGGAAGGTGACTGCTTGTCACGGAGGTGTTAGCTGGGCCCGGAGGGGGAGCCGTTAGCGGAAGGGTCTTCTACAGGGCAAGGCCCACGCTGTGGTCTCTGGCCAGGGAGCACCCTGGGGCGCTGCTGCCCTCTGCACAGGTGGCCACCCTGCTGGCGCCAGGCCTGGGGTGCTGCCTCTTTGCCCCAGGCGGCAGGCTCAGAGGAGAGAGGAGGGACAGTCCTCTTGGCTCTCCCCACCACCACGCCCAACTGTGCACCCCACTTGCAGATCCGCAGGGAGGCAGGTGCGTCCCGCCCTGGTCACCGGTCAGGGTCCTTCCTTTGCTGTGCCCTGAGACGGACTCCAGGTGAGAGTCACGTGGTGCCGGATCCCTCCACGGTGACCCTTGGGCTTAGAATGAGGCTGGAGGCTAGGGGTGGGGGTGCTGGTGCCCGAATTCTTCCCCAGCTCATAGGGCTTCAGCACACAGAGGGGGCGCCAGTCTGAGTTTCAGATCTGCCCCTGTGGACTCCGCTTCGCTCATCCTCAAGCAGCAAAGCCTCCTGGGAGGACATCTCTGTGAAGCTTTGTCAGTGATTTCTCCCTTAGCAGGAATAAAGGCGAGAAAGATGGGGCTACCTCAGCCCTGGTGCAGGTGTGTGGATGGGTGTGTGTGTGTGCGCGCGCATATGTGCATGTGTGTGTGTGTGTATTTGGGGGTCATTTTAAGAAAGAAAGGGAAAATGCGTTGGGGACACATTAACAAGGGCCAAGAGAGCTTAAGAGGGCTGACAGAGGCTCCCCCAAGCCCTGCCAGGACTGTGGGGACCCTCACCTGTTGGGGAGGGTGAGGCGCCGCGAGGCCACACCCCCACCGAGGCCGATGCCACAGCTGCCACTCTCCCCGGAGGAGCCCGTGTGACAGAACGGGACCTGCAGGAGCGCAGCCGTCAGCACCCAGCCCGCTTTGCGCCTCGGCAGCTAATTAAAGCCGGGAAGGTAACTTACGGCCGCGGGAGAGGCGCGTGCTGCCGGCTCGGCTAAGTGGACGTGGCCTCTGAAGAATTATGGAAAGCTAAAGTGGGTTTCCAGAAGCAAAAGTTAATTGCCCTTCACTTAGCATTTCAGAGTCACGCAGCTGTGAGTTACTCACGCGCTGAGCGGAGGCCTCTACCCCTCGTGGGGACGCGGGGGCCTTCCAGGTGGCCGCAGCCCCAGGCTCTGCTCCCTGCAGGGTAGACCTGAGTCTGGGGTGGCAGCTGCCCTGACAGCTCTGTCACTTAGGTGACTCCCTCCCCGTCTGTGGCTCTCCCACCTTCTCTTGGGCCATTTCCCTGATGCTGTGGCTCATCGCCTTGGGTCTCTCCACGGGGGCCCTTCATGCGGTGCTGCCTACCTGACAGAGCGAAAGATGGAGGTAAAAGCTACCCTGGACCCCTGCTACCCACGTAGGAGACCTGCATGGAGCTCCTGGCTCCTGGCTTTGGATCTGCCCAGCTCCAAGCTGTTGCGGTCGTGTGGGGAGTGAACCAGCGGATGGAGGATCTATGTCTCTCCCTCTCTGTGTAACTCTGCCTTTCAAATAAAGATAAATGAATCTTTAAAAAAAAGAGGAGACCTGTGCCTTCCCTCCCTGTTGTAGACAGTGGGATGGCACAGATTCCTACTCTGTGGACGAGGTTGGGTATGGTGGGGTCTGTGGCTCGAGAGCTATATTGAACAGGAGCCAGCTCGCTGGAGACGAGGTGTGACACCCCGTCCCGTGTCTGTGACAGGAGGTCTCAGGAATAAATGAGGTTGACGTCCCTCTGCATAAGCCACCTCCACCACAGTTTGCAGGGAACCCAAACACCACTGAGCGTTCTTTTAGAGGCTTCCCTCGCTTTGATGCAAGTGTTTTCCTCATTCTAGGATATTGGATCCTGTAGTCTCCCACTTGTCTTGAGAATGCCTGGGACAGCCCAGGGTGGAGGTTAGGTCGCGCTCTAACCTGCAAACCCGCCCTCCCTGGGGAGTCGGGTGTTTCAGCCAAGGCCACATTGCCACTTTCGTGTATGCCCAAATAATGCTGTGGTGTGAATTGGAGCTGGTTGCATACATTGCACACTAGAGACTGCATTTAGGGCTCAGGAACGTGAGCCCTCCACCACCGTGCCCAAGCGTTATCAGCGTGAGCAGTGTTTGCAGATGGCAGGCGTCTTTGCTCTGCTGGCTGGGAGGTGGAAGGATTCTCTTGGATGACTGGGTCCAAAAACTGTGTTTCTGGTTGAAGCCTAGTGCTGGGGTGCCCAGTGACTCCCATCCCCCACTCTGCAACACACAGAGTTGCTCTACAGGTAGCAACCAGAGGACGTGGGGCTGTACAGTCAGGCAAAGCAGCCTCCTTGGCAGAATGGGGGTGGTAGGGCCTTGTGTGTGGATGCCTCCCCCCACCCCCCAAAAAAAAAACAGCTTGGTTGGGACTGGCACTGTGGTGTGGTCACCTGCAACACCAGTATCTCATATGGGCAATAGTTTAAGTCCTTGCTGCTCCTCTTCTGACCCAGGTTAGGGTTAGGTTACAAATGGAGATGGGGATAGGGTTAGGGTTAGCGTTAGCATTAGGGTTAGGGTTCGGATTAGGGTTAGGTTTAGGGCTGGGGATGGGGATAGGGAAAAATGAGGATGGGGATAGGTTAGGGTTAGGGTTAGAGTTAGGGTTAGGGCTTGGGCTAGCGTTAGGGTTATGCTTAGTGTTACTGTTAGGATAGGATTTGAGTTAGGGTTAGGGTTAGGGGTAGGGCAAGGGTTCCAGTTAGGGTAAGGGTTAGGGTTAGGGTTACAGTTAGGGATTAGGGTTAGGATAGGGTTGGGGATAGGGATAGGGTTAGGGTTAGGGTTAGGCTTGGGGATAGGGTTATGATAGGATAGGGTTAGGGTTACGGTTAGGGTTAGCATAGGGAATGGGGATAGGTTTAGGGTTAGCGTTAGGGTTCAGGTTCAGAAAAAATGAGGATCCGGATAAGATTAAGGTTAGGGTTAGGGTGAGGGTTAGGGTTAGGGTTAAGGCTTGGGTTAGGGTTATGGTTTAGGTCTGGGGATAGGGATAGGGATAGAACTAGGGTTAGGGTTAGGCTAAAGATGAGCGTGGGGATAGGTTAGGTTTAGGGTTAGGGATAGGGATAGGACTAGGGTTAGGGATAGGGTTAGTATTAGGATGAAAACGGGGATGGGGATAGGGTTAGGGTTAGGGTTAGTGTTAGCACTAGGGCTAGGGTTAGCATGGGGATGGGGATAGGCATAGGGTTAGTGTAAGTGTTAGGGTTCAGATTTGTATAAAAATGAGAATGGGGATAAGGTTAAGGTTAGGGTTAGGGTTAGGTTTCGGCCTAGCGCTAGGGCTAGGGTTAGGGTTAGGGTTAGGGTTAGGGTTAGGATAGTGAATTGGGATAGGGATAGTTTTAGGGTTATGGCCAGGTTAGGTTTAGTGTTAGGGTTAGCATTAGGGTTAGCATTGGGATGGGGATAGACATAGGTTTAAGATTAGGGTTAGGGTTAGGATTATGGTTATGGTTATGGTTAGGATAAAAAATGGGGATGTGATAGGGTAGGTTTAGGGTTAGGGCTGGGGTTAGGGTTAGGGTTAGGGTTAGGTTAGGATAAAAATCTGGATGGGTATAGGGTTAGGGTTAGGGTTAGGGTTTGGGTTAAGTTTAGCCTTAGTGTTCAGTTTCTGATAAAAATGAGGATGGGGTATAGTTAGGGTTAGGGTTAGGGTTAGGGTTAGGGCTAGGGTTAGGGTTAGGATTAAGATGAAAACGGGGATGGGGATAGGGTTATTTTAGGGTTACTGTTAGCGCTAGTGTTAGGGTTGGGGTTAGTGTTAGTGCTAGTGTTAGGGTCAGGATTAGGGTTAGGGTTAGTGTTAGTGTTAGGGTTAGGGTTCAGGGTATGGTTAGGGCTAGTGTTAGTGTTAGCGTTAGGGTTAAGGTAGGGTTAGGGTTAGGGTTAGTGTTAGCGCTAGTGTTAGGGTTAGTTTAGTGTTAGGGTTAGGGTTTGGGTTAGGATTAGTGTTAGGGTTCGTGTTAGGGTTAGGGTTAGGGTTAGTGTTAGCGCTAGTGTTAGGGTTAGTTTAGTGTTAGGGTTAGGGTTTGGGTTAGGGTTAGGGTTAAAGGTAGGATTAGGGTTAGGTTTAGGGTTAGTGTTAGCGCTAGTGTTAGGGTAAGGGTTAGGGTTAGGGTTATGGTTAATGTTAGTGTTAGGGTTAGGTTTATGGTTAGAGTTAGGGTTAGACTTAGGGTTAGTGCTAGGGTTTGTGTTAGGGTTAGGGTTAGGGTTTGTGTTAGTGTTAGGGTTCGGGTTAGGTTTAGGGTTTGGTTAAGGCTAGGGTTAGGGTTAGGGTTAGGTTTTGGGTTAAGGCTTGGGTTAGGATTCGGTTTCGGGTTATGGTTTGGATTAGGGTTATGGTTAGTGCTGGGGATGTGGATAGGTCTAGGGCTAGTGTTAGGGTTAGGATAAAAAAATGAGGTTGGGGTAGAGTTAAGGTTAGGGTCAGGGTTACGATTGGGCTAGGTTTAGGGTTAGGGTTAGTATTAAGATAAAAATGGGGATGCTAGGGTTATTTAAGATTAAGATTAGAGTTAGGGTTAGTTTTAGGGTTAAGGTTATTGTTAGGCTTAGGCTTAGGGCTAGGTTAGGGTAAGGATGGGGATACAGAGAGTGTTAGGGTTAATATTAGTGTTAGGATTAGGTTTAGGGTTAGGGTTAGGGTTCAGGTTCTGGTTATTGTTACGGTTAGGATTAGGATAGAGATGGGGATAGGGATAGTGTTAGTTCTAGGGTTAGGGTTAGGATTAGGGATAGGGTTACAGTAGGATAGGGTTAGGATTAGGGTAGGAGTTAGGGTTACAGTTAAGGATTCAGTTAGGGTTAGGGTTAGTGTTAGGGCTGGGGATAGGGATAGGGATAGGGATAGGACTAGGGTTAAGATTTGGATAAAAATGAGGATGGGAATAAGTGAGGGTTAGGGTTAGAGTTAGGGTTAGGGTTATGGTTAGGGTTATGGTTAAGGTTATAGTTAGGGTTAGGGCTTGGGTTAGGGTTAGGGTTAAGGTTAGGGTTTTGATTAGGGTTACGTAGGGCTGGGGAAAGGGATAGGGATAGGGCTAGGATTAGGGTTAGGATAAAAATGAAGATGGGGGATAGGTTAGTGTTAGACTTAAGGTTAGGGCTAGGGCTAGGGTTAGGGTTAGGGTTAGGTTTAGGCCTGGGATAGGGATAGGGTTAAGTATAGGGATAGGACTAGGGTTAGGGTTAGGATATAAATGAGGATGGGTATAGGTTAGGGTTAGGGTTGTGGTTAGGGTTAGGGGTAGTGTTATGGTACGATAGGTTTAGGTTTAGGGTTAGAGTTAGGGCTGGTGTTAGGGTAAGGGTTAGAAAAAGGGGGATGGGGATAGGGTTAGGGTTAGGGTTATGGTTAGGGTTAGGGCTTGAGTTATGATTAGGGTTAGGGTTAGGATTCAGATTAGGATTAGGTTTAAGGCCGGGGATAAGGATAGGGTTAGGGTTAGGTTTAGGGCTTGAGTTATGATTAGGGTTAGGGTTAGGATTCAGATTAGGATTAGGTTTAAGGCCGGGGATAAGGATAGGTATAGGGCTAGGGTTAGGGTTAAGATAAAAATGAGGATGGGGATAGGGTTAGGGTTAGGGTTAGGGTTAGGGCTAGGGTTAGGGCTAGGTTTAGGGTTTGGGTTAAGGGTTAAGGTTAGTGTTAGGGTTAGGGCTAGGGTTAGGTTTAGGATGATGATGAAAATGGGGATGGGGATAGGGTTAGTGTTAGGGTTAGTGTTACCACTAGGCTTAGGGTTTGGTTTAGGGTGGGGTTAGGGTTAGGGTTAGGGTTTTTTTAGCTTGGGATTGGGGATAGGCATAGGGTTAGTGTAAGTGTTGGGGCTTGGAATTGGATAAAAATTAGAATTGGGATAAGGTTAAGGTAAAGTTTATTTTAGTGTTAGTGTTAGGGTTAGGGTAAGGGTTAGGGTTAGGGTTAGGATAAGGGTTAGGGTTAGGATAGTGAATGGGGATAGGGATAGTTTTAGGGTTTGGGCTAGTTTAGATTCAGTGTTAAGGTTAACATTGGGATGGGGATAGACATAGGATTAGGGTTAGGGTTAGGGCTGGGGTTAGGGTTAGTGTTATGGTTAGGTTTAGATTTAGAGTTAGTGTTAGGGTTTGGGTTTGGGTTTTGGTTAGGGTTAGGTTTTGTTAGGGTTAGAATATGGAGGGGGATAGGGATAGTGTGAGGGTTAGGGCTAAGGTTAGAGCTAGGGTTAGGATTAGGGTTAGGCTAAGAGCTAGGGCTAAGGTTAGGGTTAAGGCTGGGTTTAGGATTAGGGTAGAAAAAAATGGGTATGTGGATAATGTTAGCTTTAGGGTATGAGATTAGGGTTAGGGTATGGATAGGGATGGGGATAAGGATAGGGTTAGTGCTAGCATTAGGGTTAATATTAGGTTATGGTAGGATAGGGTTAGGGTTACGGTTGGGGTTAGGGTTAGGGTTAGGGTTAGGGCAGTGTTTAGGGAGTAGGTCTAGGGTTTTGGTTAGCATTAGGGTTAGGGTTAGGTTTAGGGTTTGGGTTAGGTTTAGGGCCAAGGTTTAGGTTCAGGTTAGGGTTTGGGTGAGGGATTAGGGTTAAGGTTAGGGTTAGGGCTAGGGTTAGGGTTAGGGTTAGGTTTAGGGCTAGGGTTAGGGTTAGGGTTAGGGTTAGGATAAAAATGATTCACCTCAAAATTAATGGACAGCTGTCGTCTTTTTATTCTATTCTCAGAGAGCAAAAATAGACCACCCTGGACAGTAATAGGCCTCCTCCTACCTTTAAAATTAATGCAAACATGCATTTCCCTTGTATTGAGAGAGTTAAAAGCATGCACCCCTGGTCCAGCATTGGTTGCAGCAGGTTAAGCCACCACCTACTACATCGGCATCCCACGTTTGTACTGGTTTGAGTCCCAGGTGCTCCACTTCTAATCCAGATCCTTGTAAATGTGCCTGGGAAAGCAGCAGAAGATGGCCCAAGTGCTTGGGCCCCTGTAGCCACGTGGTAGATGAAGTCCTGACTCTTGGCTTCAGTCTGGTCCAATACCAGCATTTGTAGCCATTTGGGGGAGTGAACCAGTGGATGGAAGGAAGATCTCTCTCTCTCCCTCTCTCCTTTCTCTCTCTCTAATTCTGCCTTTCAAATAAATAAATAAATCTTTAAAAAAGAAGAAGAAAGATGCACGCGCCTCTATGTCTCTCCTGATTATGACTGCAATCATTGCTTTTCTATCAAAACACAGATGTCAATGATGGAGCATGTAAAACATGGAGAAATTTTAACACGAAACACAGAACTTGCCCCTTCCACTTCCTTGGAGGTGTTTCCGGCCATGGGGTCCCTGGGAGCCGGTGCCCACCCCTCCTTGCCCTTACTTGGGTGAGAATGTACAAGGATTGTGGCTCTGAGATAAGTTCCCTCCAGGCTGGCTGCTCTCTTGCTCAGGGATTCCATTTCATTACCTGCAGAACAAAGTTTTTAAATCTTTCAAGTCCGGATGTGTCCTCTAGACACGTGCCCCTGGAGCTTCCTCCCCAGAAAGTGTCAAGGGCAGTGAGATACATTGCATTTAGGGTGACTGCGCCGGAGTCCACGCATCACAGAATAAAAGCACTGACTTTCAAAAGCCTCTTAGCCTTGCTGATTTACGGTGTTTCCCTTGCCCTGCACCAGGTTTTCTCCCCATGAAAATGCTCCGTGATTGGTAGCTCCATTTCCGTTCTCTTTTTCCAGTTCTTTTCATCTAAATAACGCTTCTACTGCCACTCTCACCCAAGCACCACAAGACAGCGGAATTTGCTTCCAGAAGAAAATCAGGCCTTTCTCTCTGTAGCTTCATCATCACAGAGAGCAAGCTCCTTTTCTAAGTTTTTTTCTTTTAAAGATTTATTTTATTGGAGCCGATGCTGTAGCATAATGGGCTAAGTCTCCCACTGTGGTGTCAACATCCCATGTGGAGGCCAGTTTGTGTCCTGGCTGCGCCTCTTCTGATCCAGCTCCCTACTAATGTGCCTGGGAAAGCAGTGGAAGATGGCACAAGTGCTTGGGCCCCTGCACCCACATGGGAGATCTGGAAGAAGCTCCTGGCTTCAGATGGGCACAGCTCTAGCTGTTGTGGCCATCTGGGGAGTGAAACAGCAGATGGAAGACCTTTCTCACTGTGTCCAGTCTCTCTGTAACTCTACTTCTCAGATAAATAAAATATTTGTTTCATTTATTTGAGAGGTAGAAAGAGAGAGAGGGAGAAAACAGATCTTCCATCCTCTGGTTCATCCAAACCCACAAATGGCTACAGCAGCTGGACCAGGCTGAACTGGAGCAAGGAACTCCATCCAGGTCTCTTCTGACCCTAAGCCTAATTCTATCAGTTTCCCCTTCTCTATCCTAACCCAAACCCTAACCCTAACCCAAACCCTAACCCATCTCTAACCCTAGCCCTATCCCAATCTCGATGCTAACAATAACCTTAACCCTAACACTAAACCTAGCTATAACCCGATCCCTACTCCTAACCCTATTCCTTACCCTAATGCTAACATTAACCCTAAACCTAGCCCTAACCCTAACCCTAATCCTAACCCTAGTCCTAACACAAACCCTAACCCTAACCTTACTGTTATCCTAACACTTATCCCTATCCCTATCCCTATCCCGGTCCCTATCCCTATCCTTATCTCTATCCCTATCCATATGCTAACCGTAACCCTATCCCTAACACCAACACCAACCCTATCCCCATCCCTATCCTAACCCTTACCCTAATACTAACAATAACCCTAACCCTAACCCTAACCCTATCCCCATCCTTATGCTAACCCTAACCCTATCCCTAACCTCAACCCCAACCCCTACCCCATCCCAATCACTATCCTAACCCTAACCCCAACCCCAACCACAACCCCATCCCCATCACCATCCCATCCTAACCCTAACCCTAACCCTAACCCTAACCCTAACACTAAACCTAACCCTATCCCTATCCTAACCCTAAAACCAACCCCAACCCCAGCCCCAACCCTAACCCTAACTCTAAGGTTAATCCTAACCATAACCGTAACCCTAACCCTAATTCTAAACCCAACTGCTAGCTTTATCCACATCCCCATCTAACCTAACGTTAACCCTAACCCTAACCCTAATGCTAATCCTAACCCTACGCCCAACCGTAACCCTAACTCTACTCCTATGTAACCCTAACCCTGACCCTAAACCTAACCCGAACCCTATCCCTAGCCCTAAAAGCTAACCGTAACCGTAACCCTAACCATATCCCAATACAATCCCTATCCATATCCCTATCACCAACCCAATCCCAACCCTAACCCTAACCCTAACACTAACGCTAAACCCAACCCTATCCCCATCCCAATCTCTATCCTAACTCTAACCCTAACACTAACCCTAACTCAAACCCTAACACTAACCCTAAGCCTAAGCCTAACCCTAACCCTAACCCTAACCCTAACAATAATTCTAACCATAATGCTAACCCTAACACTATACCTATCCCCAACCCAAAATGAACCCTAACCCTAAACCTAATCCTAACCATAACATTAACCCCAGCCCTAACCCTAAACCTAACACTATCCTAACCCTAACCCTAATCTTAAACCTAAACCTAAACCTATGGCTAGCCCTAACCTTAACCGTAACCCTATACCTAACTCTATCCCTTTCCAATCCCTAAACTAACCCTAATCCTAACCCTAATCCTATCACCATCTTCATCTCTATCCTAAACCTAACCCTAACTCTAGCCCTAGCCCATCCCTAACACTAAACCTAACCTATTCCCATACCAAGTCCTATCCGAAACCTAAACCTAACCCTAAACCTAGCCCTATCCCTAGCCCTAACCCTAACCCTAACCCTAAGCTAACCCCTAGCCCTAGCCCTAGCCCTAGCCCTGACCCTAACCCATTCCTATCGCCATCGCTATCCTAACCCTAATCCTAACTCTAACCTTAATCCTAACAATAACCCTAACCCTAACCCTATCCCTATCCCCATCCTTCTGCTAACCCTACTATTAACCCTAACCCTAACCCAACGTTAACCCTAACCCTAACCTTAACCCTAGCTGTAACACTATCCCTATCACCATCCTTAGCCTAACCCTTATTCTACCCATACCCCAACCCTAATCCTATCCCTAACCCTAACCCTAGCTCTAATCTAATCCTAACCCTATCCCCATCCCTATCCTAATCCTAACCCTAACCCCCCCAACCCCAACCCTAATCCCAACCCCATACCCATACCTATCCTAACCCTAACCCCAAGCCCAAGCCCAAGCCCAAGCCCAAGCCCATCCCCATCCCCATCCTAACCCTAACCCTAACACTAACCTTAACCCTAACCCTAGCCCCAACCCCAGCCCCAACCCTAACCCTAACCCTAACCCAAAGGTTAATCCTAAGTGTAACCCTAACCCTAACCCTAACCCTAACCCCAACCGCATCCCTATCCCCATCTCTATCCAAACCTAACCATAACTCTAACCGTAACTCCACCCCTATTCCCCTCCCTATCCTAACCCTAACACTAACCCTAACCCTAACCCTAATCCTAATCCTAACCCCAACCCCATCCCTATCCCAATCCCTATCCAAACCCTAACCCTAAACCTAACCCCATCCCTATTGCCATCACTATCCTAACCCTAACCCTAATGCTAACCCTAACCCTATCCCTAACTCTAGCCCTAACCCTAACCCTAACCCTAACCCTAATCCTAACCCTAACCTTATCCCTATCCTCATCCCTATCCTAACCTAACCCCATCCCTATCCCTACCCCTGGTCCTACTTCTAAGTCTACAAGGCTGTAGTGACTTCTGGGTAGAGCAGAGCCTGGCTGGGATCCTCAGGTTTGCCTGCCCTGAAGTCTGCTCCTGTGCCCAGGCAGTTGCAAGGTGGCTATGTGGGAGCAGCCAGGCTGTGTCCCACCCACAGCTGTGCGTACCCCACAGCCCAGCACAATCCACGTGGTGTCCTTGTCCACATTTCTGCAGCATCAAATCCCATTTCTTTTTTTCAAGAATGTATTTATTTATGTGGAAGGCAGAGTGACAGAGAGAGGGAGAGACAAAGAAAGAGGTCTTCCATGTTCAGGCTCACTTGGTTACTTGCAACAGCTGGGCCTGGGCCGGGGCAAAGTCAGGAGCCTGGAACTCCACCCGGGTCTCCCATGTAGGTGGCACGGGCTCAAGCACTCAGGGCATCTTCTGCTGCTTTTCCAGGAGCATTTGAATTGGAAGCAGAGCAGCCGGAACTTGAACCAGAACTTGAATATGGGATACTAGCACTGCAAGTAGTGATTTAACTCACTGAGCCACAATGCCAGCCCCCAACCCCATTTTTTTTAAGAAAAATAATGGCCAGTCTCCTTCTGTAGCCGAAGTTATGCCTCCACTTTTTCAGAGTCCACTTCTTCATGATATATAATAAATATAGATATAGATATGGATATAGATATATATGGATATAGATATAGATATAGATATGGATATAGATATAGATATAGAAGAGGCATTTCGAAGAACTCAGAATCAAGATGTACCAGCAAACTCCAAAAGGCTGTTGGCGCCTGTCTTCTCTGCTGGTGTTGATCACGGTTGGTGGGCAGGAGCTGATGTTCAACTTTTCAGGGCTGACATGGCCTCGGGATAGTCCTCTCCTCACTGTCTTTCCACTGCCAAAGTTGAAGAATGGCTTAGCGGCAATCGGTTGCTCCTTGGTCCTAGGCTGGGATCCTGTCCTCTGTTGGTTCAGTTCCTCATTTCCCCACACCGTTTGGAGTCTCTTCCCATTTAATATGTCTCTTTCTGTCTCCCTTGTTTCTGCCTCGCCTGAGACTTTAGCATTCCACCTCCTTGTCACCAAGCAGGGTAATGTAAACAGACGGGGAGCTGACCCATGTGATGTGCAGCGTGCCACCTACATGGGAGACCCGGGTGGAGTTCCAGGCTCCTGACTTTGCCCCGGCCCAGGCCCAGCTGTTGCAAGTAACCAAGTGAGCCTGAACATGGAAGACCTCTTTCTTTGTCTCTCCCTCTCTCTGTCACTCTGCCTTCCACATAAATAAATACATTCTTGAAAAAAAGAAATGGGATTTGATGCTGCAGAAATGTGGACAAGGACACCAGCGTCCTGCAGCCGCAGGAGTGGCTGCCATGTCGGTTCCATGCTTGGGCACAGATATCTGGGGAGTGCAGCCTTACGCAGCTCTGAGGAAGGCACCAGCCCACAGCTGTCCCATAGGAGCAACCCCGAACTGAAGCCTCACAGCAGCTGCTGATGGGGCTGGGGGCTGAGTGCAGGGAATGGAGAGAACTGGGGACAGAGGCTTCGCTGGCGCCAGCCCCTCGGTCCGTGGAAATGGCTGGCTGTGGGGGCTAGAACAGAGGTCAGCTCTGTTTCCAAAATGTACGTCTTAGGGGCCAGCGCTATGGCACAGTGGGTTAAAGCCCTGGCCTGCAGTGCTGGCATCCCATGTGGGTGCTGGTTCGAGTCCCAGCTGCTCCACTTCCTACCCAGCTCCCTGCTAATGGCCTGGGAGAGCAGCAAAAGATGACTCAAGTCCTTGGGCCCCTGCACCCACATGGGAGACCCGGAAGAAGCTCCTGGCTCCTGGCTTCGGATCGGCCCAGCTCTGGCTGTTGTGGCCATTTTGGGGGTGAACCAGAAGATGGAAGACCTCTGTCTCTCTGTCTTTACCTCTCTCTGTAACTCTTTCAAATAAATAAAATAAATCTTAAAAAAATGCAAGTCTTCAGCACACAACAAGGCAGTTTCCTTGAATTCTTTTAATGCAGACCTTGGTGCCCTGGGTGGCAAAGAGCCCGCTGAGAAGCGAGCTGCTCTTTGCACATGGAGCTGATGAGCCTTTTAATAGAGGGAAAAAAAATCATTATTTCCCGGGAGTCCACATCCCCATCACGTTTTTATTAGCAACCGCTCTTCTAAATAAAGTTCAGTGGATTGATTTTGGTGGGTTTTCTCATTTTAAATATTCCCTGAAATTATGGCTGCGGAGACAGTTCTGTCACCACCATTGCCATTGTCAACATCAGCAGCTCCATTGTTGTATTTATGCAGCACTTAGGAAGCTCCCAGAACACTGCAGGCATAGTACTCTATTTGTCCTCAGGGCATCCTAGAAGGAAGGGCGGGGACCCCCTGGAACTAAAGGCAGCCCCCTCCTCTCTGTGCCTCTGAAAGTCAAGTCGCTTTGATGATGTAGCCAGGGGGAGGAACTGCACCTCCCTTCTCTGCTCGTGTCTCTACCTGGATTGCTCCAGGCTGCATACCTCAGCTCACAGCTGAACACAGGGCACCCTCGTCTTGGGCGGGGTCGGGGGAGACCTGGAACAGGGCAAGACCCTTAGGAATCTCCTTGACTACCTGGGCACTCCCTGTCTTGCCCTCTGGCCTTGCCTTGGCTCCAACAGGCCCAAATCCCTAGAAGACACTGGCGAAGTGGAATAGTGGAAAGACAGTGGCCGGGGAATCAGGCGATCGGGTTCAAGTTTTGGTTCTGCCACTTATCGTCTTTGCTTCCTGGACCAGTCCCTGAGCATTTTTGAGATTTTATTTCCTCTGTAAAAGAGGGTGCATGAGGTGGGCATTTGGCATAGCAGTTAAGTCGCCACTTGGGGTGTTCGCATCCCAGATCTGAGCGCCTTGTTGCCATCCCAGCTACTCCCCTTCCTATCCAGCTCCCTGTTAATGCGCACTCTGACAGGCAGCAGGCGATGGCTCAAGTACTTGGGTCCCTGCCACCCACATGGGAGACCTGGATTGAGCTCTGAGCTCTTGGCTTTGGCTTGGCCTGGCTCTGACTGCTGCAGGCATTTGAGGAGTGAACCAGGGGATGGGCACTATCTGGCTGGCAGTCTCTGCCTTCCAAATAAAGTGAAAATAAATAATGATAAAAAGGGGGCATGAGTACATCCTTTCTGTGTTTTTGTGAGGATGGAATGTGATAACCTGTACAGATGTTCGGCATAATGGATGCAGCATAGGGCTCAACAAACATTGATTTCATTTCTTCATTGAATTTTATCCTCTGGGTAAAACCTAAACTGTTTGCTTTTGAGAACTAAGAGGAAACATAGAGAACAATGCTTGTACAGGTTTATCGTTTTATTCAGTGTTTTTCAGCACATATTTTCTCAACTATATTGAATGACAGCTAGTGACCAATAATCAGTGCATCTTGGAGCTGCTGTTGGAAATAAGACTGGGCAGAGTGGGCAGCTGGGAACCCCCTCCGCTACAAATCACCAGGCAGAGGCCCCCGGGGAGTCACAGGTGTGCCAAGGTCTCCGTTTCCCAATCTGTAGAATGAAAAGCTTGGAGTATGTCATCGTGAGATACCTTTGTCCATAGCAGGAGCCCCTCCTTCCGCTCCCATCTTATCCAGGGTTACCGGAGGTCAAGCACAGTCAACCGTGGTCTGAAAACGTTGCATGGAAAATTCCAGAAAGAATTCATAATTTTAACTTTTCACACCGCCCCGAGCAGCACAATGAACTCACATGCCATCCAGCTCTATCCTGCCCTGGACGTGACTCTCGTGGGTCCTGTGTGTTCCCTCTGTAGACAGTACCCGCATGTGAGCTGCTGAGTAGCCCTCCTGGTTGCCAGATTCGCTCTGTGGAATTACAATGCTTGTGTTCAGGTAACCTTTATTTTTACTGAATAAGGGCCCCCAAGTGTGAGAGTAGCGATGCTGGTGATTTGGAAATGCCAAAGGGAAGCTGTAAAAGTGCTTCCCTTAAGGGAAAAGGTGAAAGAGACAATAAGATATTTGGAGAGAGAGAGAGAGAGAGAGAGAGAGAGAGAGAGAGAGAGAGAGACCATGTTTACATAAGTTTTTATTACCTTATATTATTGCAATTATTCTATTTATTATTGTTAGCCTCTTACAATGTCTAATTTATAAATTAAACTGTGTCATCGGTATGTGCACATGGGAAAAACGCAGCATATAAAGGGTTTGGGGCTATCTGTGGTTTTGGGCATCCACTGAGGGTTTTGGGACATTTTCCCCCATGACTGAGGGGGACCACTGTAATTTTATAAGAAGTGATTTTTAGAGAAGAAGCCGTGTGTGTGTGTGTGTGTGTGTGAGCATTGCTGTTTCCATCTCCCGCCTTCTCCGTGCCCGGGGCCCCTCACTGGTTGGGCCTGGTACCCTCACCAAGGAACCCCAGCCGACAGTCCCCTGCTCTGGGCTCGGGGGCAGATGAGCAGCACAGCCTCTGGAAGACCGGGCGGCAAACCCAGGCTTTGAGAAGACAGCCGCTGACACAGACAGCTCTGGTGTGTCGGTGAACTCCAGCCTCCCTCCGCCTCCCACCTGCTCACCTGCAGAGGGGAGAAGGGACCCTGGGGCTGACCGACGGCTGGGCAGCATGATGGCAGCTGGGGTGGCTTGTCACAGCCACTCAGCTGCTCTCATTCATCTGGGCTGGATGCTGGGCTGCCTGGCCACTCTGTTGACCTCAGCCCTGGGCCAGCACCATTTGAGAACATGTGTCCTCATCTACTTTGCTAGATCCTCTGCTTACATTGGAGCAAAGCTCCAAAGGGTGGCACGTGCTTCCCAAGGACCAATGCTCGCGGAGCACGTCCCAGGCGGAGGCTCTCTGAGGCTGGCTCTCCTGCACATCCCCAGGCACAGAGCGGGAGAGGAAGAGGAGTGGCTAGGGCATTTCCTCACGCATGTTTCTCCCCACCCACGGGGACATCAGGCAGAACACACAGTGCCAGCACCACTTCCCTGGTCTGATTCATCCCACACCTGATTTCCTTTCTTGCTTTCACAAAGCGAAACAAAGCCTAGATGTCTTTGTAGCTTAATTCAATCAAGTGCTTAGGAGAGGCAGCTCCCCTTGTGGGGTGCTGGGAGGCTGACATGGGGACCAGGACTCTGCCCCTGATCTCCAGGGCTCCCAGTGTGTGGAGGGAGGTGGACCAAAGCACAATGAACTAGGACAACTAGTTCAGGCTGATGATGGTCAGCAGGACTTTTCCCCAAGTCACTGATACCACGGGAGAACCATTCCAGCTGGGAAAGAGAGATTGTGTCAAATCTTTTGTTGGGGGCCACATAAGCTTGATCCTCATGGGGAGGGTTGACATAAAAACACATTAGAAGGTGGGGAAGCACATTCCAGATGGAGGGAACAGCTCAAGAGAAGGGAAAGAGGGGGGAAAGAGCCCTCGATTCACCTGGCGGTCTGTCCTTGCCAACACACTCAGGGACAAAGGACGAAGGCCAGCTCCCTGTAAAAACTGGGGTGGGGGAAGGGGGGCCACTCGGGGTTCACTCCTGCAGAGCCCCGCCCTTCTTAAGAGTTTTCTGGTCTCTTTTCAGATTATTGTCTTTTATACCCAGACCAGGAACACACAGATTCTGGAATGTACCCTCAATTTGGTTAAGCAAATGACGAGAATAGGAAAGACCCCTCGAAGTCTGAACTGAAACTTTAAATGTAAATACCAGTTTAAAATCAGTCCTTCACACTTCCTCCTTTGGTGGTAACATGCTTTGCAGTGGAACGAGAAGAAATGACAGCTTTTTCACTTTGGCCTTGACTGTACCCGGGGCAGACATCACTAATTGAGCCCCGCATGCCTTCCCCTGAGCAGGGCCCTCTGCAAGTGCATCCCCTGGTATCACAGCCAGCCTCTGCCATCCAGTCATACGCCAGCAGATAAATTCTATTTGCCACTTTCTGTTTAAAGTCTTAAAACTTTACTACTATCTTAAATACTAAGTAGCATTTTTATGAAACCCAAAGACTGGAAGCAGGGAGAAATTTTATAGCATCTAGTACTGTGAGAATCTCAGAATATAAACGGAATTTGTTGAGAGGGCTATGAGACTGGCATTTGAATCTTCTCACTCTTTTTTACCAATCTCTCTTTGATTCAATGGTATAAATATTAAGTTCACAGAGACGTAAAATAAGTGTGGAAAATAAAATTCACATAGAAAAATAAACACTGGCTTAGAGCCATGGTTCCCAACCTACTTGTACATCTGAATATCTTGCTTGTTTATAATGCAGACTCCTAGGCCTCATTTTAGCTTGAAGCAAGATATCTGGTCTTGGGACCTGGAAATCAGCATGTTCTGAGAAATTCTTCTGCCGTGTGCCTGGCATCAACCCAGACTCCTATGCCTCTGTCTGTGTGTTTGGATGGTTGGCAAAATATCATGTGGATTTTCCATGGCCAAGCTGTCTTATGTTCCATGGCATCCCAGGCCCTGAAAGAGAGTGATCACTGGGAAATTGGAAACCCAGGCACATTTTCCAAAGGGGTCGGTCCTTTGGATGAGCATAAGTCTTGCTTTCAGGAGCTCTCACTGTGGGAAGTATTCATGTTATCACTTGGGCTTGCTTTGAAGAGGACTTGAGAGAAGAGAAGAAAGCAGTTTATGTCCACCAAGAAGGCAGATTGTCCTGGGACTTCTGGCTGTCTTAGTCTGTTTAATGCTGCTGCAGTGGAGGGCTTGGAACTGGGTAACTTACAAAGACTGGAAATTTACTTCTCATGGTCTAGAGGTGGGAAGTCCCAGATGAACACGTACGTGTCTGGGGTCTGGTGAGGGCCTTCTGGCTGCGTCCTCCCATGGTGGACAACGGCAAGGCAAGGGGGAGCCAAGGTGGTGCCCTCAGGGGCCGAGGGGCACAAGAGAGCAAGTCTGCTTCTTGGGCCCCAGTTATTGCTGCATTAATCCCTTTATGAGGGCGGGGCCTCTGGAAGCCCCTCCTCCTATTGCAGTGGGGAGTCAGCTTCAACACCAGGTTTTGAGGGAGACTAAAGCATTAAAACCAAAACACTGGACACAATTTGGTCAATGTTTGAGTCCACTTGGCATATTGAACATCAGACTTGTACAAAATACCATATATGGTACATCTCCTCTAAACAGGAAAACTCACGGGACGATAGCCAAATCGCCTGATGCAGTGCTTCATACAATCCTGGGAAGAAACGATTATTGTGTCCAGGGAAAGGAAGCTGAGATCAGAAAAGCTGTGTCTTGGATGTGAGTCTGGAATGTGAGGCTGTCTGGCCCCAGCATGCTTCTTGCCTATGTCCTACCCTCCAGCTTCAGTTTCCCAGAAACATTGTATTTTCTGAGACTGCTGGAACCAAAATCAAGAGCCACCGTTGGTGTTAAAGGTTGAGGTCAGGGCTGGCGCCGCGGCTCACTAGGCTAATCCTCCGCCTTGCGGCGCCGGCACTCCGGGTTCTAGTCCCGGTCGGGGCACCGATCCTGTCCCGGTTGCCCCTCTTCCAGGCCAGCTCTCTGCTGTGGCCAGGGAGTGCAGTGGAGGATGGGCCAAGTCCTTGGGCCCTGCATCCCATGGGAGACCAGGATAAGCACCTGGCTCCTGCCATCGGATCAGCGCGGTGCGCAGGCCGCAGCGCGCCTACCGTGGCGGCCATTGGAGGGTGAACCAACGGCAAAGGGAAGACCTTTCTCTCTGTCTCCCTCTACTGTCCACTCTGCCTGTCCAAAAAAAAAAAAAAAAAAAAAAAGGTTGAGGTCAGGACTGAGAAGGTCTGTACCATCTGTAGTAGCAATGGTTTAGTTCCGCTGGTCTCCTTGGCTCGCTGGAAGTTCGTCGGATGTGGCACGTTCCTGTTGTCTGCTTTTATGTGACTCAGATCTGTTAAATTGCATTGGATTGAGCTTACACTCTGAATTCATATTTTTGGAAAGTTACCTTTCATTCTTCTTCTTTTTTAAAGATTTATTTGTTTATTTGAAAGGCAGAGTTATAGAGAGGCAGAGGGAGAGAGATAGAGAGGTCTTCCATCTGCTGGTTCACTCCCCAGATGGCTGTAACGGCCAGAGCTGCGCCAATCTGAAGCCAGGAGCTTCTTGCGGGTCTCCCATGTGGGTGCAGGGGCCCAAGGACCTGGGCCATCTTCTACTGCTTTCCCAGGCCATAGCACAGAGCTGGATCAGAAGTGGAGCAGCAGGGACATGAACTGGTGCCCACATGGAATGCTGGTGCTACAGACAGGGGCTTTAACCCACTGCGCCACAGCGCTGGCCCCCCTTTCACTCTTCTTTATCTTTGTTGTCAATCACAACAAACAAGCAAACAAAACCAGCTGATGCAGTCCGTGCCTCTGTAGCTTTCTTTGGACAACTCTGGATGCAGAGTGCATTCTGGGATGTGCACGAGGGAAGGGACCCATGTGGTGCCCACTGCACTGACTGCCTGTCCCGGATTGGAGAGGAGTGCTGATCTGTGGCCAGGAGCTGTGGTTTCCATGAAGCTCCACCCGCTGTTATCTTGGGGGCATTTTGCTACTCTGATCATCAGTTTCCATGCAAATCTGTTGGGCTATGGCCATAGCATTCTCTTCTGGTCAAAAATGTTACGATCCTGCAAGGGATATCTGCTATGGCGCCATCAGAGGTGGAAGGGCCTGAGTTAGGGGGACTATGGTCAATGTCCCCACCAGATCAGGATGGTCAGAGTGCACGACCCTGGGGACCCACCTCCTGGGCACAGCTCCCACCGCCCTCATCTCTGGCCTGCCTTCATTCTGGGCCCGGAGTGGTTGGATCCTTTTCTCCTCAGAGGATGGCCCTGGTGGGTTCTATTCCTTGTTGGGGGGCATTGGAATCCCAGATCTTAAGCAGAAGCTCAAGAAGCCACTTTCATGCAGAGCTGGTTGGTCTTGGAGATGCTGATCACCCATTCACACCCCACCCCTGCCACGGGCTGGGACTGATCACGTGGCTCCCCCATTCACAGGGGTTTGAAGCTGAAGGGACCTAATGCAGCATCTGGTTTATTTCACAGGTGACAGCAGAGGACCCCCCCCCCCCCCCAAGAGGGAAAATGACTCAACTCAAGGACACCGAGCCTGATAGTGAGGAAGTTGGTGCCATGTTTGGACATTCATATTGTGAGTGTAAGAATAAATCTTATCTTGCAGGACTGTAGTGAAAGGAAGTTAACAAGATACCACTCCCAGAGCCGGTGCTGTGGCGTAGTAGGCTAAGACTCCGCCTGCGGTGCCAGCATCCCATATGGGTGCCAGTTCGAGTCCCAGCTGCTCCACTTCCCACCCAGCTCCCTGCTGATGACCTGGGAAAGCACTGGATGACGGTCCTAGTGCTTGGGCCCCTGCACCTGCGTGGGAGACCCCGAAGAAGCTCCTGGCTCCTGCCTTCAGATCGGCACAGCTCTGGCCGTTGCAGCCATCTGGGGAGTGAACCAGCAGATGGAAGACCTTTCTCTTTGTCTCTCCCTCCCTCTTTCTGTAGCTCTGCCTCTTAAATAAATAAATAAAATCTTGGGGAAAAAAAAGATACCCCTCCTGGAGCAGTGCAGCATAGTTCTTGGCAGAAGGAAGCATTTGCCACAAGTCTCCGCCTTCCGCCCTAGACCTCAGCCCTGCTCCCCACCTGACTGGTGTGCCCTAGCAGCCTGGTAAGGACCAGCAAACGTTATTACTCCTCTGCTCCCCCAGGAGTCAGCTCAGCTTCCTGTCGAATCCGTGCGCCAGCAGCGAAATCGGATTTGGCCCACGTTGCGTCCTCAAACACCGTCTGGAGTGGCTACCCGCTAGAACCCAGCCCTCCTGCCTCTTAATCCCGTGCTCTTTCCATGATACGGTGCTGATAGACACGTGCGTGGGGACGCGCTCCTTTGCAACGCTATGAATACCAGCGTGGTGACAGACGCCTAAGAACACATGGGGCCACCAGCCCAGTTCATCTCGAGTCTGTCAGTGTAGTTTTACTCTCAGGCATCCATCAAGGCTGCCGTGTGCCAGGAACTTTGATACTGCTCAGAGGAATACTAAAATGAATAGGTGACAGACCCTGCCTTCAAGGACCACTTAATTTGATCCTGGAGGCTGATTTAGACATAAATAATTCAGAGGTAAGTCGGATGGGAATGTGTGAGTACTCGGGTATACAAGGAGGAAGAGCAGGCATTGGGACCTCACCTGTTGACGCGGTGGCGGGCCGTGGGCTAGGACAGGGTGTCCTCCACAGGTCTCCATCTGCCCGAGGACACAGGGCATCCCAGTGCCAGGCTGGGTGCCAACAGGGAAAAGGCTGCAGGGTGCCACCAGGGTCCCGTGTCAGGGACCAGAGCTGGACCACTGTCTTGTTCCAAGCCTGGGTTTTTTTCCTTGTCAGCTGAGACATGAGAGGACATCCTGTGTCTTGCTCTGAGCTCTGTGGGGTCCAGGGTGGTCCTGTTGGTCTCTCCTACCTGGCAGGGTCCCCTGTGCAAGAATCTGGGCAGAGAGCAAGGGATGCGGGTGGCAGAGGGTGGTGGGGTCGAGGCTAGTGTAGGGGGAGGGGAAGGGGGCGCTTTAGAAGGGAGAGATGGGTCCCCTGCAGAAAACATGGCCTTGCTCCCACTGGCAGATTCCCAGGGAACACTGGCTGGTCCCCACCTGTCCTGTGCTCCCCGCCCCCAGCGCTGCTGTCCCTGTGTGCCCGGAGCGGGAGGCGGTGATGAATCGCCCGGAGCGGCATTACAGACAGTCATAAATAACGTGTGCTCTTTGCTGACGGCACTTTCCATTAGAGCTGCCTGTGCCGGGCTGTTGCTACCCCCAGTCTCCTGCCGGGGCCTTGCAGGAGAATTTATCAGCGAGCTTTCTGCACCTCATAAATCATCCCCTCCGGGAGCCATCTGGCAGATAAGGCCACGAGAACCCACTTGCTCTGCGGGGGCAGAGTCCCAGGCAGAGGCCACGGGCAGGGGGGCCTTGGAGGGGACTTTCTCTCCACCAGCCTCGGGGCCTGTCACACCCTCCTGGTCAGGGAGTCCTGGGTAGGACGGCTGTGACAGCTCTCAAAATGTTCGGCCCCCAATCCCATCCCGCCCCAGCTGCCCTCCCCAGGTGCGCGGAAGGTTCTGGAGTCTGACACCAGGCAAGAGCAGGGGTGCCCCAGGCTGAGGCAGATGCTGTGATGGGCGCGACTATTGCTTAGCCGGCGCACCCCAGTGGCAGCTCTGTAGACGCAGGTATTGGCCAGCGTTGACATAATCTCGTGGTGATGAGATACTTCCTGCTCGGATGGAAGGCACCTTTAGGGGCTCCCCTTAATCCGGGAGACTCTTTCCCTGGACAGCCCCAACTTTTGAGCAATTACGGTCATGATATTAGAGTTTTCTTTCCAATGTGGAAGAGGCTACTTCAAAAAGTTCATAGAAAATGGAATGAAAAGGTTGTTTATTTTAGTGCAAATATTTAAAAATGTTAAAAAAAATTTTTAGATTTTCATCTTATTTAAAAAGGCATATAGAGGGGCCGGCGCCATGGCTCACTTGGTTAATCCTCCGTCTGCGGCGCCAGCATCCCATATGGGCGCCGGGTTCTAGTCCTGGTTACTCCTCTTCCAGACCAGCTCTCTGCTGTGGCCCGGGAAGGGAGTAGAGGATGGCCCAAGTGCTTGGGCCCTGCACCCGCATGGGAGACCAGGAGAAGCACCTGGCTCCTGGCTTCGGATCTGCGCAGCTCCGGCCGTAGCGACCATTTGGGGAGTGAACCAATGGAAGAAAGACCTTTCTCTCTGTCTCTCTTTCTCACTGTCTATATCTTTACCTGTCATATAAAAAAAGTATATTTAAAAAAAGGCATATATACATATATATGTATGTGTATGTATATAATGTATAAACAATACACACACACACACACACACATATATGGATGATCTAGGGGGTGGGTGGAGAGAAGGAGAGAATTTTCAATCCACTGGTTCACTCCTCAAATGTCCGTTACAGCCAGGGCTGTGCCAGGCCAAAGCCAGGAGCCGGGAATTCAGTCCAGGTCTCCCACATGGTTAGCAGGGACTCAGATTCTCGGGCCATCAGCCATGTGCTGCCTCCTAGGGTGTGGGTTAGCAGGAAGCTGGATCAGGGGCGGAGTAGCTGGCACTAGGAAGAGGCACTCCCATATAGCATGTGAACACCCCAAGCACCCCAGCTTCTACAACCCTGTGCCAAACAGCCACACCTCCCTCAGCTTGAAATCAATACATTGGAGAGGTCTGCAAAAAGTTTGTGAAAGATACTCATTATGGAAAAGACCTATGTGTTTTTTTTGGCACAAAAAGATTTTTTTTGGCACAAAAATAAACATTTTAATCCCATTTCCCATGAACTTTTTAACTTTCTTTAGTGTGACTTTCTATTAATACGAGCAAATGGGGTCTTAGAGCACTCTGGAGCCAGACAGTAGACGTGTAAAGATGAACCACTATAGTTCTTTGTGGAGCACTGTTCCCATCTGGTTGGAGGCACTTTTATTTATGTATTGATTGATTGTTTTTAATGTTTAGTTATTTATTTGAAAGTCAGAGTTACGGGGTGAGGGGAGAGACAGAGAGAGAGATCTTCCATCTACTGATTCACTCCCCAAGTGGCTGCAACAGCCAAGGCTGGGCCAGGAGGAAGCCAGGAGTCCAGAACTCCATCCAAGTCTCCCACGTGGGTGCAGGGACCCAAGCACTTGGGCCATCTTCCACTGCTTTCTCAGGCCATAGCAGAGAGCTGGATTGGAAGCGGAGCAGCCGGGACTTGAACCACTGTCCATTTGGGATGCCGGTGCTGCAGACAGCGGCTTTACCTGCCACACCACAGCACCAGCCCTAGAACTCTTTTCCACACAGGTCTCGGGTGTGGTGATTGCCCAGTCTGCTGTCCGGTGAGACATGGCCTTGTATTCCCAGTGCCCGATGCATCATAGCACCCCAGGCACGTGTGTGCAGCTATACTGCTCCATTCCCGTACTCTACTTGGAGCAAAGCTCTTGACCCAGCCCCCTGCACCCACTAGGTTCTGACAACGAACTCATCATCCCCAGTCCTGGGTTAGCGAGGTGTTGGAGGCATGAAATCCTGCTCCGGGCTTGAACACTCTATACCCTTGTCCCAGTCTGTGGCTAGCTGCCTGAGCTTTATTTGTCAGGTAACGGAGACAAGGTCATTTTCAGTACTGCTATTAGTGGTGTATTTGCTTGGTTTCCCTCTGCTGCTCTCTGCTTTTTTGAAGAGAGGAGGCAGAAGGAGGAAAGGCAGCGAGAACAGCCCCCTTCTCCTGCCCTGTCAGGCCACTTCCCAGCCGAGATAACCCTGTTCCAGGTCCAGATGCAGGGGTGCCAGCCGGCTAGCCCCCGAGGGCCCCTCCTGCGGGAGAGCACCTGTCACGCCTCCTCCGGCTGGGGACGCATCCCTGGGAGAGGCTCCACAGTGTCCTGCACCGTGCACAAAGTGCTTCGCTCAGCTATGCCTTCAACATGGCCGGTAATTGAAATTTGCCAGCAAAGATTTGCGTGTAATCTGTGATTTCACTTTTCAATTAAAATGGCTCTCTTCTTGTGGACTAGAAGTACTCGGATCTTTCCTGCCTCCTGGTATGTTGCAAACGCGAAATCCTGACTTCCCTGGGGGGCTGGGAGGTGAAGGGGGGCCCACGAGGAGCTCACACAGGGTGGCCACACAGGAGAGGCAGGGGCCGGGCTGGCAGATGGGAGCCATGACGAGGGGTCCAGGCTCCCTGGTTCACAGCAGGCTTGGGAAAAAAGCTTGAGAGAGTGGTGCACAGGATCAGCAACCATAGGAGGGGGCTCCCCCCTGGGAGAAGCACCCTCAGCAGACGCAGAATCCGCAGCCTTGATCTTGGCCTTGCTAGCCTTGGGGGCTGTGAGCCATACACTCCTGTCGTTGCTAAGTTCCCTGGCCCCAGGCATTCTAGGGCCACTGCCCAGGTGGCCTGGTGACCCAGCATGGTGGCCTGTGCGAATCCTGGTGGTGTCTGGCACAGGTGCCTGGCGCAGTGTCTACACATAGTAACTGTGCACTCAAGGCTGTCTCAGCAGAAAAACAGGCAAAGCAGATGACGCAGGTGAGAGAGTGAGGGTCAGGCTCGACAGTGTGCTGGGTGCTTTGATGGTTTTGCTCCAGGTGAGGCTGGGCTCTGCCCTGCGAGGGGGACAGGTCTGGGTCATGTCCCAGACAGGTGCTCTTAACTCAGAGCGTCTCTGGGAGATTTGCAGCCCCCGACCCAGGGTCCCCTGTCTGTTCCCCCCCATCCCTCAGTGGGGGTGGTTTCTAGGCCTGGGTCCTCTCCCTGCCAGTGGCAGGTGGAAGAATCCACGGTCTGTGTGAAGCCAGCAATTGCACTGTGAAGGCCTGCCCAGCGAGACAGCGAGGGTGCTGGGGGACCTGCCGGCGGGCTGCAGGTGGGGCTAAGAGCCGCCTGCAGAATTAGCAGCGGCCTCCATGGCAGCAGAGGGCAGAGCAGGGGTCCTTCTCTCTGCCCTGTGCGTCTTTCAAGGAGGGATAATCCCTTCTACCTGGTCACACAGCTCAACTGTCCCCCCTCCCTTTTTTTGTATTCGGTAATAAATCTGTCAACCCCACAGGGCTCTAGCCAAGGGCTTTTCTTGCTGCATCCACACAGAGGTCTTGTAAAAAGGGTGTAAAATGAAAGAGAAAAATGCATATTTCACACTTTGCTCTGGGGTATGGCGAGTCTCCACTCAAACCGCCCTTCCCACGGAGTTCAAGTGCCTTCTGGCCGGCCGTGAAGAGCCACATCTCTCTGCCTCCCTCTCCCATGTGCCCTCCTCACTCCGCCCAACCCCATTTTGCGAGCTGTGGGTGAGTCCTCTGTGCCTGGTTAGTGCTTTCCAGGACGGAGGACGCGTGCTGAGGTTGGACACACAGACAGGAGACAGAGGCATGCAACTCCCAAGCCAGTCCTGAGCCTGCTTCCCCAGGGGTGTGCTGTCTCTCCCTGCTGCTTGCCGAGGCCACAGCCTCCTATGACAGATCCCTAGTGTGCACTGCAGGCAATTTCAACCAGGCTCGCGTCTCCAACGTGACTGAATCCATCTGTCTGTCTGTCCGTCTCTCTGTTTCTGCTCAACTCAGTTCCAACTGCTTTCATGGCCACCTCCTTTCGGTAGCTTTTCTGGATTGCTCCAGACTATAGTCTCTACCTCTTTCTCTATTTTTTTTTTAAAGATTTATTTTATTTATTTGAAAGGCTGAGAGGCAGCGGCAGAGAAGAGAGAGAGATCCTCCATCCACTGGTTCACTCCCTAAATGGCTGCAACTGCCAGAGCTGAGGTGATCCAAAGCCAGCAGCCAGGAGCTTCTTCAGGGTCTCCCATATGGGTGCAGGGGCCCAAGGACTTGGGGCATCTTCTACTGCTTTCCCAGGCCACAGCAGAGAGCTGGATTGGAAGTGGAGCAGCTGGGACTTGAACTGGCGCCCATATGGGCTGCCGGTACCGCAGGTGGTGGCTCTACCTCTATGCCACTGTGCTGGCCCTACTGTAGTCTGTCTCTACTAGGGAGTTGGCCAGTCGTGAGGGCCAATATCACTCTCTGACAAGGCCATGCATCTACCACTTGCTTCATTTTTTCTAAAGTTATTGTCATTTTCATATTCAATTGTCATGTAATATTTCTTATTCTTTTATTAGACAATAATGGCTTTCATATATTTCTTTTATAGATATGCCAAAGACAATGCTCCTACTGTCTATTAGTAGGTGCTTCATGCATGCTTGTTGGAAACATAAATGAATGAAAATTCCCACTTGAGAGGGAACATGGTCTATCGTAATTGCCTTAAATTTCTTAACTGGGGGCCAGCACTGTGGCATAGCAGGGTAAACCACTGCCTCCAATGCCAGCATCCCATTTCAGTGCTGGTTCAAGTCCCGGTGCTCCACTTCCAATCCAGCTCCCTGCTAATGGGCTGGGAAAGCAGTAGAAGATGGCCCAAGTGCTTGGGCCCCTGCACCTGTGCTGGAGACTCAGAAGAAGCTCCTGGCTCCTGTCCTCTGCCTGGCCCAGCCCTGGCTGTTGTGGGCATCTGGGAAATGAACCAGCGGATGGAAGGTCTCTTTCTCTCTCTCTCTCTGTAACTCTGACTTCCAAATAAATAAATTAGTCTTATAAAAATATTTCTTGACTGGAGTGGGGAGCAGGGCAGCTCTGTCTCCAAGGTCTCCATGTCCCTCGGGGCTGCCTGTTGGGCAGTGGGTGGGTGCCAGTAAGGACTCAGCATTCACTGTGGGAGCCCGAGGGCCTCTGATCTGCAGCCACATGGAGATTTCCAGGGCTGTGAGAACAGCCAGTGCTCATTGTCTGGTGCCTCCCTCCCTCCCTATGTCGCCTCCTCCCTCGGCCTCCCTGTGTGCTCCCCACCCGAGGTCTGTATTTAATTCAGAGCCGGGGCTGAGCACTTTAACTTCCTTTTCAAAGCCGTGCTGCCTGCCGTCTCGCAGGGTCTTCGCTCCGCACCCCTGCCTCAAGGCCACCTTCCCGATCTGTCTGATTTGTGGCTATAGTTGGTGGCTGTCACCAGTTTCTTTGTTGTTTTGCTGCTGTGGCTGCCGCCGCCTCCACCGTGTTCCTGCCGCTTGATTTTAAGCCGGGTGTTTGGGTAGTAAATATGGTTTACACCAACTCTGTTGGAAATAATGGCATTTATGTGCTCAAGTTATTTCCAAAACCTGCGATACGTGTATACAAATAGATGCAACCGCAGGGGCCCCTGCGCTGGGAAGAACATACAGGCTGAAGAAAGCCTTCGAGAGGCAGCATAAACAGGTGTCTGAGACAAGGTTCACAAAACACCCACCTCCCACGCCTGGGGTTGGCTCTGAAGCCAGGCTCGGCTGTAAACACCCGGCGTGGTGCTTGGGGAAGTGGAGGGATGTTTTGTGAGCCTCTTTATCTGCTCAGGGCTCGCTTAGATTCTTCGAAGCATCTCACAGTAAACTTCTCCCGTTTTCATTCGCTCACTCTCCGTGGCTTTAAACCTTCATTGCCCTGGATCCTGGTATGGGGGAAAAATATGCCAAGAAATTCAGGAATTGGCCTACCGAACTGGGGGCCCTGGCTGCTCCCAGCCGACTGCCATTCCGGGGCATCTTTGGCGTAGGGGGTGTCTCCAACCACTCAAAGTCCGTCTTGAGCCTGCCCAACGTAACGCTGGGTTTGCCATAAGAGAGCTCTCCAAGGGAGAAGCCAGGATGCTCCACACAGAGGTAACTCTGGCTTCTGCATTTGGGTGGCTTGGGTTTCCTGGAGGCCCAGGTCCTGGGCTCCAGCCCCGCCTCCCGGCCGGGAGCAACATCACACCCCTCCCCCTCCCTGCACCACCACCCACACTGCAGGTCCCACTCACCGTGAGGTCAGGAGCTATTTCAGTGCCGGGCTTTCTGTATGCTGAAGGCTGCGTGACAAAGGCGCAGGCAGGCTGGTTCGATTGTTCTCCAACTTGTAAATGCCAAACAGAAATCTTGTTGCAGTTCCTAAATGCCACATTTCGGCGGGTTTATTGTCACCCCCTCCTCAACGGGGAAAGAGGGTGAATGGACTCATAACTCAGGAGCCGAGAACATGTTTATTTGATTTTTAGAGCTTTAGCAAATACAGTGTGTACAAAACCTGGTGCCAACAGCATGCATAATTCCTTCTGGAACGGGGCTGATAGAAACACAGAGCTTGCATGCTTCAGAACTGTAACCAATATTTACACATCTAAGTGACTAATTCTCCACTCGGAGCTGGAGAACAATAGGCATAATAGTCAGGTGCATTAATGCAGAGCGTGGTTGTCTGGTGGCTTGGATATGTGACACATAAACATGGCGGGGGGAGGGGCGCAGGCTTTTTCATCTACCTGCGTAACTGTACACCGAACAGCAGGTTGCAAACACGCTCAGAAAATGCTGACCTAGTGCTGCTGGTGTGCCCCCCGCCCGGGATTGGCACATGATTTGCAGCGCCGCGGGAGAGCTGGAGCTGACCTCATTAGCGGCGCGTTTCCTGGCTTGTTAGCATCATATTTGTGTAATTTACAGCACCTTCGTTTTTATGGAATGTGTTTCTTGTAGAGCGTAATGGCAGCAATAGATTTAACCTATCGTATTTAGGAGTGCTTTTGCCGGAGGCAGCCTGCAGATATAAAGGGGACATTTTCTCCTCTCCTGCGTGGGCCTTTTGCTCCTTTTGGCTTATTGGATGACCGTGTGTGTGTGCGCGTGTGTGTGCACAAACACATGGCTGTGTGCAAGCATAGGTGTGGGTGTGTACATGCATGTGTACATGTGTGTGCATACGTACATGCGTATTCATGTGTGTAAATCCCTGAAAGACCCAGGGACCCTGGACTGGTGACTCTTGCTTTCAAGGTCAGAGACCGCTTCTAAGGTGTGCCTTGGCAGCCTGGTCATCTCCGAAGCGGGGACTTCTCAGGCCTCAAAATCTTGCTGTAAGAGGGTGGATTAGTGAGTTGGGAAGGGAGACAGGCTGGTTCGAATCCCCCGTTTTAAGACGAGGGAGGAGACGCTAATGAGAGAGGCCCTGAACTAAGGTTTCCAAGTTATGTGACCTCCTGGGGGCGCCTGCATAAAACTACAGGATGCAAAAATGGAATGTTAGTTTATGTCATCCAGGGACAGATGCTGCCCCAATGAATTCTTACCTGGAAAGAAATCAGGGCGTCTGGCTAGGGATGCCTGCCCCCTCCCGCATCCCAAAGGCTTGTGAAGAGGCTGCTGTCTCCATCTTGCCCCAGCATCAGGAGCTCTGATTGCAGTCCCAGCCTGCTGCTGACTGGGGCTGCCTGACCTTGGGCTACGGCTTCCCTGTTTGCAGAAGGGAGGGACAAGGGTGGATGGTGTCCCTGCAGAGTGGGAGGGTGCCGTGCTCCCAGCCACTTGTCTGTTCTGGAAGGCGCGTGGAGGCTGCAGGTGGGGTTTCCGTGACCACGTCACCCGAACTTTGCCTGCGAGGGATTCCATGCAGTGACCCTGACCAGAGGAACACAGGGCTCCAGGGACCGTCTGTGTGTCCTTTGCAAAGAGGGTGAACAGACTAACAACTCAGGGAGCCAGGGCTCAGCAGGGTGCTTTCGAGCTGAAGTAGTAGCCGGCGCCAGGGCCAGAGCGTTGTCGGTAGCTGGGAACTTCCTTCTCATAGGCACTTCTGGGCCCCAAGGAGAAAGTCACCAGGGGCAAGATAACCAGGGCGGCCCTGGACTTCCTGAACCCCTGATAGAAAGATAAGACAGGCAGCAAATGCGGTCAAAGGACCCGAGGCACAGGGACAAGGTTTATGTGCCAGGCTGGTTAGGTGAGAGTTCTTGGCAACTTCTTTGCACCCCCAGCTTTGGAGGTTCCGGAACTGTTTCTGCTCGTCAGAGCTTTTCCACCAGCCGTACTTCTTCTCTCTGCTTTGGTAGGGTCTGGGCTCTTGAATTTACTTACTCAAACCGTGCCTAAACCCCAGCTAGATTCTATGCTCATTCAAAATGCCACATGTATGAACTTCTGGAATTTGAACACAAATGTACATTCAAAGTCTAAACATGCCAGGGTTGCTGGTTGCTTGCAGGTACCTCAAGGTGAATCCTTTGGCCAACTTAAGTAATTGCCGTGGAAAGTCTCAAGTTTCTGCGGAACAGCTTCTGTTCATGAAAGTGATCAGGAATGTGTTGCAAAAGAAACAATTGGTAACAAACACAAGCGTAACACTGCATTATAATAACATTATATAGCTTTTTAATTCTCTTACTTATATAACTTTGTAGGACCCTTCCAGGACCCTGACAGAGATATCAAATACGAATGAGTTCCACTTGACAGGTGCACAGCCTGAGGCTCAGTGACTTTAAGCGCCTAACTGGAGTCCTTGGTTTGGGAACGAGAGGAGTGAGTGTGAGTCCAGACCTCTGAGTTCAGAGCGGGGGCCCTGCCTGCTGTGTCAGGTCCTGGTGGGTGACACGAAACACGACTGTGCCCGTCTGCAGCTTCTGAGCCTGGCACAGGCAGGCGGTTGACAATCACTTGCTGAACAAGTAAATGCAAACACATCTAGATTAGTAAGTCTGACAGTGTCATTAGGACTTTACACCAACATGGGAGTTAAGAGTTACAGGAGGAAAAACAGAAACTGTAAAACCCATCACACTGCAGAGAAAGGAGGTGGGGATGCGGCCAGCAGAGATCACTGCTCTCCAGCGAGTTTGGGGGTCACTTTCTTTTTTTTTCATTTTCAATTATCTTTATATACAGAAGATCAATTTAGTATATATTAATTAAAGATTTCATCAGTTTGCACCCACACAGAAACACAAAGTGTAAAATACTGTTTCAGTACTAGTTATAGCATTACTTCACATTGGACAACACATTAAGGACAGATCCCACATGAGAAGTAAGTACACAGTGACTCCTGTTGTTGACTTAACAATTTGACACTCTTGTTTATGGCGTCAGTAATCTCCCTAGGCTCTAGTCATGAGTTGCCAAGGCTATGGAAGCCTTTTGAGTTCGCCAACTTCAATCTTATTCCGACAGGGTCATAGTCAAAATGGAAGTTTTCTCCTCCCTTCAGAGAAAGGTACCTCCTTCTTTGATGGCCCTGTTCTTTCCACTGGGATCTCACTTGCAGAGATCTTTCATTTAGGTCTTTTTTTTTTTTTCCAGAGTGTCTTGGCTTTCCATGCCTGAAATACTCTGATGGGCTCTTCAGCCATATCCGAATGCCTTAAGGGCTGATTCCGAGGCCAGAGTGCTGTTTAGGACATCTGCCATTCTATGAGTCTGCTGTGTATTCCGCTTCCCATGATGGATCATTCTCTCCGTTTTTGATTCTATCAGTTAGTATTAGCAGACACTAGTCTTGTTTGTGTGATCCCTTTGACTCTTAGACCTATCAGTGTGATCAACTGTGAACTGAAATTGATCACTTGGACTAGTGAGATGGCAATGCTACATGCAACCTTGATGGGATTGTATTGGAATCCCCTGGCACGATTCTAACTCCACCATTTGGGGCAAGTCCGATTGAGCATGTCCCAAATTGTACATCTCCTCCCTCTCTTATTCCCACTATTATATTTAACAGGGATCACTTTTCAGTTAAAATTTAAACACCTAAGAATAATTGTGTGTTAATTACAGAGTTCAACCAATAGTACTAGAACAAAACAAAACAAAATACTAAAATGGATAAAGTATTACATTGTACATCAACAGTCAGGACCACTTTCAATGACTGCGTGGGCATGGGAGGCCTGTACCTGCTCCTTGAGGGTCTGCAGTCCACTCACGACAGGCCTGGCAAAGGAAGTTTCAGCATTAGCCAGGACTTGATTGAAATGCAGGATGTGAAATGTGTGAGTGGTATGCAGCATGATTGTCCTGGAAGGCACAGAGAGGACACTCCCGTCACCGGCTGCAGAGGCGCTCTGTCCAAACTTTGTTCCCCTTGTCCACCCCATCTGAGCAACTCAATGCATTCTTGAATGACATGGGTACCAAGAGACCACTGACCGAGCTCCGACTCTCTAGGAAAGGAGGCGGGGTGTCTTCCTGTCAGCAGCACCTGTAGGAAGCATAGCTTCTTCCAAGGAAAGACCCCCAACTCTGGGGTAGTAACGATTGTCTTAAAGGTGTACAGTCCTAGTGATGCGGAGAGAGGGAAAGGCACCTGATGGTGGAATCTTCCATTTTTAATCCTTTGGGTTAAGTTCAGGGTCAGCTCCAGATACAGAAAGCACCTGCTACAATACTAAGACATAGCAAATACACAATGATTAATGGAACTTATGGAGATGATACAGCCAATTGTAAAGGAAAACATGGATGTGTTGAGATCCACTTATTAGATAGCGAAATAACTTCCCAATCATGAGCGATTACTTAAAGGCTCTAATCTAAGTATTTTTATATGTAAAAATAATAATAGCCATTATGTGCAAGTTCTCTATATTACATGTTGCATTCCTGTTGTTTCTTATTATGGTGATGCTGAATGCCTAGTTTATGGGCATGTTGGCGAAGGCCCATGGATACTAGGTTGCCTTAGGATGTGGTCATTTACCTAGTGTCCAAATTAGGCTTCAAAATCCAGGTCTGACTCCCACACTGTATTATTCCTGCTTCATCATGCTGCTTGTGTGAAATAGAGATGACAAAACTGATGACTTGCTGTTGAGGTCATTCCAATCAGGGCACGATACGTTTAGCACCCCAAACAACAGCTGTTGTTATTAATTATGCCTCAGGCAGCACAGGACAACCTATACATTCATGTGCATCAGAGTTGGCAGAGCTTGGGCATGTGCTATCCGTTAGGAGCCCTGGTTGGAAATCCCTTGGTCAACACAGAGTGGACGCTCAGTTAGTGCTTGTTGCGATGTCAAGGCACCCAGTAATGCACAAGAATGATCCAGCAATGCCTGATTTCGGAGTTTTGAGTCCAGCCCCCGTGGTTTCCACTACACACACAACCCTTTCACCTTTGACACTTGTGGAATATATGGTGAAATGGGTAGGCCAAGGAATTCTGTGAAGCGGTCTTGTTGAAACAAGTGGATTTTTCCTCCCCCTCCAAATACATTGAGAGACTTCTGCTTCTGCTATGGCCACCTCTCTGAAAACAAGGGATAATTACAAACTGGGACAGGATAGGAAAAAGAGCAGCTGCCTGAAGGCACTGCAGGGTGAGCAAAAGCAGGCACGTCCCACAGGGGCGTTGGCTCTTGGAAAGTGGGGGGCATGGGATACATTTCCTGTCTGCAATGGCCCTTAGCTCGGCCAGAACCCTGCAGGACAGCTGAACCTCCTAAAGGAAGTTTCAGTCCTTGCATCCAGAAGAGCCAGATGACAGGGTTTTGGGTAACCACAGCTGCTCAATATAAATCCCACCCAAATCTGGTTGACCTGTGAATCAGACTTTATGTGGGGCAGAATCCGAGCAGCTCAGCCAGAGAGAGAAGATTTGAGCTGAGCGCTGAGTTGCTTCCCAAGAGACAGTTTGTAATTTGAGTCCAATCAACTTGATTGCTCTCCATAGCAACCACAGCAACAGCAACTTGACGCTCTTCAGCAGAATATAGCAGAATTCAGAATACAGAGCAGGAGTTAGCACGGCAGCCACAATGTCCAGAACGTAATCTGAAAATACACGACACAGAAAAGAGAAGAGAAGGCACGATGTGTGAAAACTGACCCCTACCTACTTGGTCCAAATGTTGGAATCAGCAGATAAGGATCTCAAAGTAATCATCATATATTCATCAGCAGAAAATATGATTGAGCTAAATGACAAAATACAAAATCTCATTGGAGAAACTATAAAAAAGGGAAAAACAGAACTGAAAGATATAAATTCACATGTTCAAGAATCTCAGCAAACCACAAGCAGAATAAATACTAAGAAAACCATTCCTTGGGATTAGGAATGAGAGAGGTAGCAGGCAGGGTGGTGGGAGAGGCGGTGGGAGGGCGGGCACGGTAGGAAGAATCAGTATATTCCTAAAGTTGTACTTATGAAATGCATGCAGTTTGTATTCCTTAAATAAAAGCTTTCTTTGGGAAAAAAAAAGCCATTCCTTGGGGCCAGTGGTGTGGCATGGTGGGTTAAACCATTGCCTATGACGCTGGCATCCTATATTGAAGGGCCAGTTTGAGTCCTGGCTGCTCTGCTTCCAATCCAGTTCCTTCCTAATGCTCCTGGGAAAGCAGTGGATGATGGCTCAGTTATCTGGGCCCCTGCTACCCATGTAGGAGACCAGGATGGACTTTTTGGCTTCTGGTTTCAGCCTGGACCAGCTCTGCCCATTGCAGCCATCTGGGGAGTGAGTCAGTAGAAGGAAGATCTTTTACTCTGTCTGTCTTTCCCTCTCTCTGTCACTCTGCCTTTCAAATAAATAAAATAAGTCTTGAAAATAAAGTGGAAAACCATGCCTTAGTACAATATAGCCAAACCTCTGAAGAACCAAAATGTGGAGAGGAAATCTTGAAAATTTTTGTTTTGTTTTGTTTTAAGATTTAGTTTATTTATTTGAAAGAGTTACAGAGAGAGAGAGAGAGAGAGAGAGAGAGAGAGAAAGTCTTCCATCTGCTGGCTTAATCCCCAAACAGTAGCAATGGCTGGAGCTGGGCCAATCGCAAGCCAGGAGCCAGGAGCCAGGAGCCAGGAGCCAGGAGCCAGGAGCCAGGAGCTTCTTCCAGGTCTTCTGCATGGGTGCAATGGCACAAATACTTGAGCCATGTTCTGTTGCTTTCCCAGGCTTATTAGCAGGAAGCTGGATCAGAAATGGAGTAGGCGAGACTCAAACCAGCTCCCAAAAGGAATGCCTACATGGCAGGCCAGGGCTTTAACCCCCTGTGCCACAGTGCAGGCTGGAAATCTTGAAAAATCTTAAGAGAAAGGACACATGGCACCAAGGGAGACTGTGAGTTAGTGGAGGCTACAGGACAATGGAAGGCCACTTTCAAAGTTATAAGATAAACAGTAAATACCTCTCTACTCAGAATTTACATACAGTGGAAATATCATTGAAGAATGAAGGTAAAATAGAGACATTCCAGTTTTTATATATGTTTTGGAATTTTTATTATTTATTTGAGGGGCAGAAAAAGAGAGAGAATGAGCGAGAGAGCGCTTTCATCTGCTGGTTCAGTCCCCAATTGCCTGGACCGACCGGCACTGGGCCAAGGCTGAAGCTGGAGCTGGGAACTCGGTCGAGGCCTCGCACTGGGTGGCAGGAGCTCTCACACTTGAGCCATCACTGTTGCCTTCCAGGGTTGGCATTAGCAGGAAATGGAGTCAGGAGCCAGAGCCCTGCATCAAGCCGGGGCTCCAGAATGGGAGGTGCCCTGTATTTATTTATTTTTAACTTAAAAAATATATACACACACGCACAACTGTACACATTTACCAGATACTATGTGATGTTTCTTTACATGTATACATTGAGTAATGGCCAATCAGGGTATATTCATCTTTTCAGCATTTATCATTTCTGTGTAATGAAAGCATCCAAAAATCTTATCTTCTAGTTTTTAATAGAGAAATATGTGGTAAATTAACATTTTCTATGGTCACCCTACTGTGAAATAGAACCACAGAACTTCTTACTCCTATCTAACTACAACCTGCTACCTGTCAATCAAACTTTCTCCTTCCTACCTTCCCCAATTCCCTCCCAGCCTCTGGCAATTACCATTTATATATATATATATATATATATATATATATTTTAAAAAGATTTTATTTATTTATTTGACAGGCAGAGTTACAGACAGTCTGAGAGAGAGACAGATAGAAAGGTCTTCCTTCCATTGGTTCGCTTCCCAAGTGGCTGCAATGGCTGGAGCTGCGCCAATCCGAAGCCAGGAGCCAGGAGTCTCTTCCAGGTCCCCCACATGGGTGCAGGTGCCCATGCACTTGGGCCATCCTTCCCTGTTTCCCAGGCCACAGCAGAGAGCTGGACTGGAAGAGGAGCAACTGGGACTAGAAAAGACGCCCCAACCGGGACTAGAACTGGCACCCATATGGGATGCAGGCGCCGCAGGTGGAGGATTAACCTATGCGCCACGGCACCAGATTTATTTATTTATTTGAAAGTCAGAGTTACACAGAGAGAGAAAGAGAGGCAGAGAGAGAGAGAGAGAGAGAGAGAGAGAGAGAGAGAGTTTTCCATCCGCTGGATCAATCCCCAATTGGCTACCAGGAGCTAGAAGCTTCTTCCGAGTCTCCCACACTGGTACAGGAGCCCAAGCACTTGGGCCATCCTCTACTGCTTTCCCAGGCCACAGCAGAGAGCTGGATGGGAAGTGGAGCAGCCAGGACTTGAGCCAGCGCCCATATGGGATGCCGGCGCTGCAGGCAGCTGCTTTACCACTACGCCATAGTGCCAGCCCCACCACCATTATATTTTTAACTTCGATGAGGTCACCTAAATTTTAGACTCCATATATTAGTGGTGACGTGTGATATTTGTCTTTCTTTCCTTGGCTTATTAACACAATGACTTCCAGCTACGTCCATGTTGCAAGTGGCAAGGTTTCATCCTTTCTTTTTCATGCCTGAGTAATATTTCATAGTGCATATGTACTGCACATTCTTCACACATGCCTCAGTGGATTAACACTTAGAATCCCCCCCCCCCCCATGTTTTGGTTGTTGTAAATAGTCCTGCAACAAACATGGGAGTACGGATAGATGGATTTCACTTCCCCTGGATCTATACCCACTAGTGTGAGTGCAGGTCACATGGTAATTCTATGTTTAGTTTTTTTAAAGAATCTCCATACTGTTTTCCACATTGGCTGCCCAAATTTATATTCCCACCAATAGTATGCAAGGGTTCCCTTTTCTCCACACCCTTGTCAATGCTTGCTATCTGCTCTCTTTCAAAAATTTTTATTTATTTATTTATGAGAGCGAGGTCTTCCTTCTGGTTTACTCCCCAGATTGCTGCACTAGCTGGCTACCTGGGTGGCTGGGGCTGGGCTAGGCTGAAGCCAGGATACAGGAATGCCATCCAGGTCTCCAACGTGTTTGGCAGGAACTCAAGCACTTGTAGCATCACCTGCTACCTCTCAGGCACATTAACAGGGAGCTAGATCAGAAACAGAGCAGCTGACACTCAGACTAGCACTCTGCTATGGGGTGTGGGCATCCCAGTTGGTAGCTTAACATACTGTACCCCAACACCCAATCCTCTTCTGAATTTTTGACAATAGCCAATCTTATTGAAGTGAAGCGATATTCCATTGTGGCTTTGATTTGCATTTCCCTGATGAGGAGTGATGTTAAGAACAACTTAAGTTTGGCAGACCCACGCCACAATAAATAGTAGTGGGAAGTCCTTTAGGCTCAAGGCAAATGATACCAGATGGAAAAGTGGATCTTTAGGGAGGAATAAAGAGAATCAAAAAATGGTAACTATCTCAGGTAAACACAAAATATTATCTCTTCTTTCTTTAAAATGAATGTCGTATTTAAAGCATAAATTATGCCATTGTCCTGTGGGGTGTCTTTGATACATATGGCTGCTGCAGCATAAATTGTGAGGGAGAGTTGGTACAGGGACTCATACAGTTGCAATGTTTTTACATTATGTCTGAAAAGCTGCAATATTAATTCTAATTAGGTAGTGAAAAATTAAGAATGTGTATTAAGAGAAAACACAAAATAATAATGCAATGGATGAGTTTATGTGGGAGTCCAGAATTAACGATTACCATCATAAATCGGGTTAATTAATTGGTTTTATGGAACTTTGCAAAAAATGCAGTGAGTTATAGAACAAGCCAGTAAGTACATAGGAAGGACTGTTTTTTCCTTGTTCCTCTCTGCCTGAGCGACATCTGGATTACTAGTTGTTGGTGGGAAACTGGAGAGTGCATTCATTTTCTCACTCAGACATGCACCCGTCCAGCAGACACTTACTACACAGGTGCCAGTGTTTCAGGCCCTAGACTAGGCTCTGAGGATGTAAGTAAGTAGGATGTAGTCTTGGCCTTCAAGGAGCTTTGTTCTCCTTCCCCAGGAATTGATGGAGACTCTACCCATCTCTACACCAGCAGGGTCTTCAATCCTGTCCTTTTGGGGCCATCTAGGGAAAGAGATAGTGGTTGACTCTGAAACATCCATCGTTCTAGATTCCTGTAGTGGGTAACAGGTGCTCCAGGTAGACTCACAGCATGGAGAGGGGGATGCTACTGATTCATTTCCAGCCATGGTGTGAAAGGCCCACTGAGGTACAAGGGGTGGAGACGATGCCCTTGAGTTGGAGTGAGAAGACCAGGTTTCTGTCCTGCCTGCTGCTGGCTAAGCCCCACGACCCTGTGCAGTTCACTTAACCCTCTGCGTCTCAGTTTCATCACTGGCAGAACTGGGCAGTAATCTTGGCCACTGTTTTTAAAGGAGACAAATCCAGCTCTCCTTCCTGAGTTCCAGGTCTAGTTTGGTTCAGGTGTGCACACCCAGAAAGTCTTCAAGAGGCTCGTGGAAAATGTGTATTATGAAAAAAAAATGCATGCATTTCAAATTTCTTTTTGCATCACAATAAAGTTGAACTAACTGGTTCTGCATGTTTGCACAGAATCTTGCTTGGGACCCTAAGAAGTACACGACATTAGTTTGCAAACAGCTCCTATCAGAGCAACATGCACTCTGCTAAAATTGAAGCAAATCCCAACACCACATTAATGGCGAAGGTTGCTGGAAGAATGGTGAAGTCATTGATGATTTATGAAACGTTTGTGGGGACTGTATCATCATAGAAATGAGCAGTGTACAAATGCATAATGCATATTAGGAAGGCATGGGATGCTATCGAAGATGAAGTTTGCAGCGGTAGACCAGCCACGGTAATTTGTGAGGAAAAGATTAATTTTGCTCATGCACTAATTAAAGAGAATCAGTGGTTAGCAGCAGACAAAACAGCCAATGCCATAGGCATCTCCACAGACTCAGGATACATGATTTGACTGAAAATTAAAGCGGAAAACTTTCTGCTTGATGGATGCTGAAATTGCTGTGACCAGATCAGCAGCAGACAAGAGCAGAATTTTTCATGGAAAGTTTAAACAAGTGGGTTCAAGAGCCAGAAGCATTTCCTTGAAGAATTTTAATGGGAGAGGAAACAAACATGGCTGTACCGGTATAATCTTGAAGACAAAGCCCAATCAAAATAATGGCTACCAAGAGGTGGAAGTGGTCTCCTCAGTGCAAGAAACAGATGGGTCAAAGGCAAAAGTCGATGGCGGGGGGAGGGGAGAGGGATGCTTAAGGTATTTTGCTTGTTGGTTTTCGGTAGGGCAAAACAATAACATCTGCTTTTGAGGAGAGCGTTTTCAGAAAGTTAGTCAAAGCTTTAGCAGGAAGTCGCCCAGGGTAACCTCATCAGGGGGTCCTTCCACTCATTCCCCTCATCCAACAAGGACCATTCTGTGAGCAATTCTGCAGGAAGTAATTAGGCATCTACCTTAAAGTCCTGATTTGGCTAATGTTGACTTCTTTTGCTTTCTCATCTGAAAATAAATCTGAAGGCACCCATTTTCCTTCAGTTAATAAACATAAAAAAGATTGCACTGATGTGGCTAGTTTCCCAGGACCCCCAGTTCTTTAGGGAGTTCTTATAGAATCAGTGGCTGGTGTCACCAGTGAGTTTGACGGATCTTCTGTGGAGGAATAAAATGTGTGTGCTTGTCTTTTCATTCCGTTGTACCATGAACTTTCTGAAGTCCCTGGAAAGACTTCAACATCACTTAGAAGCAGGTGTGTGGAATCGCCAACTCGACTCTTCATGTCTGGTGACAATCATTTCAAAGTTTATGCCCTTGATTTCACTTTGCTCTCCTGTATGGGACGTGGCAGAGTGGAATAAGCACAGGGGAGCTGGTGTAGCACAGACCTAGAGTTGAGTTCCAGCTCTGTGTTGAGTAGCTGTGTGACCTTGGACATGACACCTGTTTATCTGTAAAATAAGGCTGATCATTCTGAGACTGTGTGGCAGCACAGACCGACTGAGTCTTCTATCCAGCAGAGGAGTTTCTGAGAGCTGCCAAGTCAGAGCGAAGGCATTGGGAGAGCATCCGGGACTAGCTCTCATCAGCCTTTCCAGGCTTAGTCCAGAAAGCACGCGGAAACACACACACACACACACACACCCCATTGACAAAGCTCCGTGTTCTTCTTCAGACCTGAGGCAGAAGAACACAGCAAGTTTGCACGTGATGCATAGAGAGCTGATGGGTGCGTTGTGGTGCAGCTGGTTAAGCTGCTGCTTTCAACACTGGCTTCCCATACTGGAGCATGGGTTCAAGTCCCAGCTGCTCTGTTTCCCATCCAGCTCCCTGCAAATGAGCACGAGAATACAGGAAGTGCTAGCCCACGTGCTTGGGCTCCAGTCCCATGCAGGAGACCAGGATGGAGTTCCTGGCTCCTGACTTCACCCTAGCCCAGCCCTGGCTGTTGTGGCCATTTGGGGAGTGAACCAGTGGACAGAACCTCTCTCCTTCTCTCTCTTTCTCTCCCTCTCTCTGTCACTCTTTCAAGTAAATAAAATAAATCTTAAAAAAAAGCTGACAGAGCCAGGGATGCAGGATGCTGGGTCCCTGCATCCCCACTGGGAGGAGAGCTACCCCATGCATGAGGAATAGCATTTTAACATCAGCATGAATGACAAATACACTTCTATCAGGTTTGATCAAGCACCCATTTCAGGTTTATTTTTACAACATTATCTAATTAATTTAGAAAGCACAAGTTACGTAAAGCATCTGGTGTGTGTTATCTGTCACCAGGGTAGGGTTAAATAAATAAAAGTGCCCTTCTCCCTGACAACAGTATTTTTATCAGATCAGATGAAAAGTCAATCTCCTTCCTGCTTATTGCATGTTTCTTGCCATCTAGGCATGTGACTTTCATTTCCCAGATAAACCAGGCAGAGGTAACAACACCCAACCTCCCTCCCAGGGCCCCTGGGCAGTAAGCAAGCACTCAGCCGGGCTGTGAAAACACGTGGCTGGAGTACTTCAGCAAGTCCAGGTGAGACTAAATGAAAGTTGAAACAAAATCTTTCTGGAAAGTAGCAAAGGTTCTCAGGCTGTCAACAGGTAAGGAGGCCAGGAGGTTGGGGCGGGAGCTGGTTTCCCTTAGAAATCCTTTGCAGGGTTGGCACTGTGGAAGCAGCCACCTACAGTGCCGGCATCCTATGTGGGCGCTGGTTTGAGTTCCGGCTGCTCCACTTCTGATCCAGCTCTCTGCTATGGCCTGGGAAAGCAGTTGAAGATGGCCAAAGCCCTTGGGCCCCTGCACTTGCATGGGAGACCCGGAAGAAGCTCCTGGCTCCTGGCTTCAGATCGGCACAGTTCCAGCCACTGGCGTCATCTAGGGAGAGAACCAGCAGATGGAAAACCTCTCTCTCTCTCTCTCTGCTTCTCCTTCTCTCTCTGTGCAACTCTGACTTTCAAGTAAATAAATAAATCTTAAAAAAAAATAAAGAAATCCTTTGCGCAGTGTGTCACTGGGAAGCCTACCCAATGGCATCATCAGTTGGGCACCAAGGTGCGCCTTTGACCATGAAGCAGAGTTTCAGAGCAGGCTTAGAACATGGAGCACAAAGAACTGCAAGGTGCACTCCAAAAACCCACACCCCACAATCCCCTTAGGCACCGGGGCTCAGGGCAGCAGGAAACAGGCCCATGTATGGTGTGTGTGATGTGTGTGGTGTGTGTGATGTGTGATATGTATGTGTGATGTGCCGGCTCTGAGCTCACCTCCACCTGCCCTACCTCTAGCTCACCTGGCACCTTATTTCTACCTGCCTTAGACCCTTTGCCCACTCATCACGTGAGACTACCTACAGACAGAACCTGGCCCCCCATCCCCACCCAGAGTGGGTTCTGTGGTCCCTGGGGCCTGCAGAGGTCCAGGACTGGGTAGGTTAGCTGTGGTCACTGCCTCCAGGCAGGGTCTACTCCTAGACCATCACACAAGGTGCTTGGGCTCTGGCCAGGCAGATGGCAAATGACTGCAAGGTCCACTGCCAGGTCTGGGGGGAACCAGGAGAAGCGGAGCTGTCCCACAGGATGTCCAGTGTTGGGGGGAAAGCTGGGGCCAAACCTGACCAGGCTCAAGGGAATGTGAGAAGGAGATGGGGACCGCAGCTGGGTGAGGTGGGAGGGACCAGCTTCTGCAGGGACAAGGAAGGCACCAGGTGCTCCCCGTGGAAGGCCACCAACCAAGTAAGGTTTTTCCTAGCTCAGCCAGCCCTCATCTCCACAGGATGCTGGGGACAGAGGCACATGCAAGTGCTCACCTGGGCAGGATGGCCTCTCCCTCACAGGGGTCCCACCCACTGCACCCACATAGCTGCTCAGAGCAGGAGGAGAAGGAGGAGGAGGAGGAGGGCTGCTACAGCTGGCCGGCCCGTTCTGCTAGCACATCTGGCCCTGTAGCTCAGCCCAGCTCATCTGCTCCTCTGTCCCCCACTCCGTTCCAGGCAGATCACCACGTGAAGCAGAGGTGCTTGGGGTTCAGGTCACTTCCTCTCGGCTGCTGCTCCCCCCAGAGCCTGCAACTCCTCTCCCTGACTTTCCCAGGGACCGGACCAGCCCATCACACACCTAGGAGCCTCTCCTTCCAGCGGCTTGGTTCAGTCTTCACAGAGAGAGCACAGCGCCAGACCTGCACCTGCTGGTTCCTGCTCACATCTGCGTGTCTACCTTGCATGTGTCGCTCTCGCTCTCTCTCTCTCTCTCTCTCTCACCTCTCTCCCCCCTTACAAATGGCTTTGCAGCAGCCCTGGGAGTGCACAGCAGCACCAATAATGTCTCTGCGGCTCCTTGTTAGCTGCACTCTGGGCTGGAAAGTGACTGGGCCTGACAATATAATTTACATGGCCGTATAAAACTATCTGTGGAAGCCAAGCTAATTTGTGCCAGATTAGGCTATTTGTCTCCGCCACCGTCGAGCAGCACCATCTATCAGAGGGCTGTTTTCAAATATCGCTTTTCAAGCGTGCCCTTGAGAGGTAGAAATTGATTGGGATCTTAGAGAGCAAAATTACAGCAATAACTTAAAAGAAACAATAATTACTGAATCATACCAGTGTCAGCACTCTGCAAAACACGAAATAGCCATCAAACCCCAATCCAATATATTCTGAAGCGAATTTATTGAATGGAAAAAGCAGTTGGGTGCGGGCTCTTCTCCGCCCCCCCTCCCCGTCCCCTGTACATATGGTTATCTCAAAACCGCAAGTGAATGAGTCGATAATTCTTGTCATTGACTGCTCCATTTTCACGGAGTTAGAGGAGATCCATTAGCTCCGTCCTGCTGCACCGTCCGCGCTCTCCTCGCTCCTTCTCTCCATCGTCTCTATTCATCTGCTGCCCTCTGCTCTTCAAGCAAACAAACATGTATAACTAATCATCTGTTAAAATGCAGGGCCGCGTAATAAATCTCGCGGCTGAAATCCTTTAATGGGTAATTAATTGATCCTGTTCCAGAGGAGTAATAAGATAATAAATTAGACAATATTTCACTCAGTCGTGTCAGGCTCCTAGCTAATGGTGCTAGGAGGGCTAAGCTGAAGGATAATAAATTAGCCAGAAATTAACTGCTAAGAGCTTTCTGCAGAGAAAGCGGCTGACAGTGAGTCACACGCGTGATTCAGGGCCTGACTGGCGTTGCTGCGACCTGTGTGAACAGGAACTTGTGCTTTGGGGGTGGGGAGGTGGGGCAGGACAGAGGCCACCGCAGCCCAGCTCCAGTGGGATTATGTTCCCAGCCCTGGGAGAGAGTCTGGCGTGCAACACCCAGGGTGCGTGCACCTGCCGGGTGCCCTGCCCTTGCACCAGCGGTAAACTCTTGACAATAGTTTTCCTCCGAGTCACCAGACTCGCTGAGGTTTTGCGGCTTTCTCTGACTCGGACCAGTAAGGCTGCTGTGCACCTGCCACCACCATGCTCTCTCGGCGGCTCCGGCTCCCGGAGCCAAGATGCAAATGAGGCCGGGTGGAGCCTCTGGAAGGGAGGTTTATGCACTGCCACAACCAAGGGTCTCCATGAAGGGAACAGGGAGAGATAGGGAGTTACATTTCAGCAGGCAAGAAATGCTTCTGCTGGGGCAGAATGGAAACTCGGGAGGACGGGGATGCTGGCTCATAGGTGAGGCAAGGACCTCGAGGGGTTGGGAGTGGCTCTTCCACCGAGAAAGGGCTTGGCACAGCAGCGGGGGGCTGGGGGCTAACTCAGTATTCTCTGTGTCTCCCCCACTGATGCTAATTTCATGTCGTTCATGATGCGGGGACCAGTAGGGAAGGTTATTGTTGACAGGTACGGAGTTGAGAAGGGGTGGCATAGGAGACCACGGGTTGCTCCTCTTAGTCTAGAATGAGGACCAGCCCCCTGCACCCCATGCTGGAGGTGGTCCAGAGGCGTGTGCCTCTCCTGCCTGACCCCTCCCTCATTGCTGATATTGACCTTGGCACTGCAGATTGAAGGCGTTCACGGAGCTTGACAATTTCAGTGAGACTCTGTGTGAGCTAAAGGAGGTGGAGAATGGGAAGGAGAAGGAAAAGTCGAGACTGACTCCTGGGCTCCTGGCTCAGGTGCTGGTTGTACTGTCGGTGTGTTCCGTGTTGGCGTCACCCAGAAGGGAACTAGTTGGGCCAGTGGGGCACTAGAAATTCCTTGTGCTGGTCTTTGAAACCTGGGGCTGGAGATGGTTGCTGCTGCTAATTCCTTCTTGTCGGAGGAGCTGGGTGCAGGGGCCTTGCCTTCTGCCAACCCGCTCTTTGTCTTGCTGGCTTGTGACCGGCCCGGGTGGTGCTTGGGAGACAAGACCTTGCCCAGTGCCCAGTGGATTTCAGGGTGGCTGGAAACCACCTTGAGCAATGTGTTGTTATTGTTCTCAGGGAAACCTGGGCCTCCCTTCCGCAGGGCATGCTGGAAACCGCACTCTGCCTGTGCAAAGGTGCAGGGAGTTGCCCAGGTCGGGGTGGCAGGGTCGTGGTGCTCACGTCGCAAGGATCCCTTAGCTGACCTCTGTTGAAAAAGGAAGCCTGGCCTCATCTAGTCCTTGGTCCTCTGCCTGGAGTGGCTTCCTGGCTTGGGCAGCCTACCCTCTCCCTACTCACCTGCCTAGGCCCAGTTCGTTGAACCTAGGGCTTCCGAGCTGGGAGAGGGGTGGAGGGCGCTAGGCCTGACCTCAGCCTTAGCTGGCACTGGACCATGGACAGGTTGCTGAGCCTGGAGGCCTCTGTCATGCATTGAATCACTTAACAGTCTTCCTCTTTGAGGTCCCAGATAACTGAGGACCACTATACCACCTAATCCGTCCCTTTAGTTCAGGCCGAACTTGCCCAGTTCCTGGAGCTGTCAACTCTCCTTGTTATCGTGAAGTGCGAGGGTACCTCCAGATTTTGTGGGAAAGCGGAATTAAAAGATGGGCTTATTTTGGCGGCCCAGACTTTTAAGTCCGCATTTGCATTTTCTGTGAACTTTTCAGAGATTCCCTCAGTGGATGAATTTCAAAACTTTTTTTCAGACCCAAAATAAATGTATCTTTTATTTCAATTTTCCAGGAATTTGCCAATGTACTCGCATGTAACATCCACGGAAGTACTCCAAACCCATACGTACTTTTTTGTTAAGATTTATTTATTTATTTGAAAGTCAGAGTTACACAGAGAGAGAAGGAGAGGCAGAGAGAGAGAGAGAGAGAGAGAGAGAGAGAGAGAGGTCTTCCATCCACTGGTTCACTCCCCAATTGGCTGCAACAGCCAAAACTGTGTTGATCCGAAGCCAGGAGCCAGGAGCTTCCTCCAGGTCTCCCACATGGATGCAGGGGCCCAAGGACTTGAGCCATCTTCCAATGTTTTCCCAAGCCATAGGAGAGAGCTGGATTGGAAGTGGAGCAGCCGGGACTAGAACTGGCGCCCATACGGGATGCCAGCCCTGCAGCCGGTGGCTTTACCCACTATACCACAGCACCGACCCCCATACATATGTTTTGATCAATAATCATACAGTGAATGCCCAGGTGTCGTTAAAACGTTAGTAGCTTTCTCTGGTGCTACTGCTCCCATCAGCACTGGCCCTCCCTCCAGAGCCACTGTGCTCCTGAGTCCAGTGTGGATCGTTTCACTGCTTTGCCTCATAGATTTATAATTTATGAATCCATTCTCAAGCCATATGGCTCAGTTTTGCCAATTGGATGAAATCATATTGTAAATATTCTTTTGTGCCTTCTCTTATGCTCAGCATTATGTTCATGAGTGCTATGGTGTGCGCGAATTTTTAAAAAAGATTTTTTTACTTATTTGACATGTGGAGGTAGACAGAGGGGAGGGAGGGAGAGAGAGAGAGAAAGAGAGAGAGAGAGAGAGAGAGAGACTGATCTTCCATCTGAGGATTTACTCCCCAAGAGTCTACAATAGCCGGGGTGGGAACAGGCTGAAGCCAGGAGTTCAGAACACCATCCTGGTCTCCCACATGGGTGGCAGGGACCCAAGCACTTGGGCCATCCTCTGCTGCCTTCCCAGGCCATAGCAGAGAGCTGGGTCAGAAGCGGAGCAGCCAAGAATCCAGTCAGTGCCCATATGGGATATTGGCGTTGCAGGCAATGGCTTAAACTGGTATGCCGTGACGCTGGCCCCTGTTTGAGCAAATTTTCCTAAAGTTCATATGTTGGAAACTGAATTCTTCAGTGTGGCAGTGTTGGGAGGGGGGGTCTATGGGAGGGGTCTGGGTCATGGGAGTGGAGCCTTAGGGAATGGGTTCACGCCTTTTTAGAGGGAAGCATTAGCTGTGGTGAGAGTTTGCAATGTGCCACTTGCCTTCTGCTTCCTGCTGTGTGTTTGATACTAAACAAAACCCTTTTCTTTGACCATTCCAGCAACAGAAAATGGGCTAAGGCGATGAGACCCATCTGTGTTTTTGCTTGTTCCTGTAGCACACTCATTTCTACTGATATATAGTATTTTTTTTTTACCATATTATACATAAATGCAGATGGCTTTTACTGATGCACTATCATGTGTTAATTATCCCAGGATATGAATGTAGCCATGTTTGTAAATGCATTCTATTACTGATGAACACTGGGACTAGAGTTTGCAGTTTGGGGCTCGTGGGAACTGTGCTGTGGTAGACACATCTATCTGGTGTGCAGGGACACGTGTGTGACTGGCGTACGTACAAACCTGGGAGCAGAGTGCTGGTGCACAGAGCACGCTCATCTTCAGTTCTACCAAACTGGTGTCCAAATGCTTGTGCTATGCTACAAGCCATCAGTACAGTGTGTATCTTCCTGGGGTAGACCCCGAGGTGTGCCACACAGATACTCCTTCCAGGAAGACTGGCTGTGCAGCTCAGCCACCTGGGGTGTGGCCCCCTCCTTCCCTGGACAGCCTGGATCTGAGGACTGTGTGGAGACCTCACGGCCTGACTTGCCGCAGAGCGCCTTGTCCAGCCTGTGTCGGGTCTGTGCCTCAGCCCTTCTCCCTGCTTCTACTCCGTCGCTTTCACAGGAGCCCAGCCCTAACAAACACCCGCAGCACACTCTGGCTTAGCCTCTGATTTCTGAGCGCCTGCTCTGGGACTACCCCCCGGGGCTCATCTCCCTTGCAACATTTGACATCAACAGACTTCTACCGTTTTGCTAGTCTGGTGGCTTATTGAAAGACAGCTCATTGTGGTGAAACATTTATCATTAAATCTTGAGAGAAAAATGTAAAATGATCAAGGAATAGGGATCGGTGTGATGGCTCAGTGAGCTAAGCTGCTGCCTGGGATGCTGGTATCCCACAGGGGAGTGCTGATTTGAGTCCTGGCTGCTCCACTTCTGATCCAGCTCCCTGCTACTGTGCCCGAGAGAAGGCAGTGGAAGACGTCCCAAGTGCTTGGGCCCCTGCACCTGCACAGGAGACCTGGATGGAGCTCTGGACTCCTGGCTTTGGCCTGGATCAACCCTGGCTATTTCAGCCATTTGGGGCAGCAAATCAGTGGATGGGAAAGTCTTTCTCTGTCTGTCTCCTTCCCTCCCTGTCACTTTGCCTTTCAGCTAAATAAATAAATAAATAAATAAATCTTAAAAAAATTGAGGCATAATTTCCATTCAAGAAAAATCTATATTGTCCCTTTGAAATCCACAGCTGATAGGCTTGGACATGTACTCTCATGTGGTTCCTACCACCAACAAGACACGGGACATTTCCATCACCCCGAAAAGACCCCTCATGCCCGTTTGAGTCACTCCTCGACTCCAGCACTCATCTGCACCTTGCTGTTGTAACGTTGCCCTTTCCAGATGTCCAGTCCATGGAATCATTCAGAATGTCCCCCTTTGCTCCTTCCACTCCGCACGAGTGAGGCCGAGCTGCGTGGTGGCACGCACCTGTACTTAAGTCCTTCACTGCTGAGTAGTTACAGAGACGAGCTCAGTCCATCCGCTCTCCAGCTGAGGGGGTTACTGGGTGTTTCCCAGTTACGGATGAGACTTCTAACACATAGCTAATCTGTCTGTGGCTATATATGTTCATTTTTCTTGGAATAATGTGCAGGAGCAGCTTTGCTGGGTCACAGGGTATGCTTGTCATTTATTTATTTGAGGGGGAGGGAGAGGGAGCGAGAGGGAGGGTCCCATCCTCTGTTTCACTCCCCAGATACTCACAACAGCTGGAGTTGGGCTAGATTGAATCCGGAGCTGGGGTCTCAGTCCAGGCTCCCGCGTTGGTGGCAGGGATTCAGTGACTTGAGCCCTTATTGCTGCCTTCTAGGATCCTCATCAGCAGGAGCCTGGAGTCAAGAACTGGAGTCGGGCGTTGAACCCAGGTTCTCTGATGTGGCATATGGGTGTTTTAACCAGTATGTTAACCACTAAGCTAACTACCCACCTAGGGTGAGTGCATTTTTAACTTGATTCGAAACCACCAATGGTTTTATTATTTTATAATTTATATACAGCAGTCTCTGAGTGTTCTAACACTTGGTAGATCCAGTCTTTTAAATTTTTACTATTCGTGTGTGTGTGTGTGTATGTATGTATTTATGTACTGATAGCTCATATTTTAGTGCACATTTACATGAAGTGACGTGGTGGCTGATGATATTGAGTGTCTTCATTATATGTGCATTGACCTTTGTGTGTCTTCATTGGTGAGATGTCTGTTTAAATATTTTCTCCATTTTTAAAGTGGTTTGTTCCTTATAATGGAATTAAGAGTTACTTATTTTACTTTAATTCTCTTTTTTGAAAATATTTATTTATTCAATTGAGAGGCAGAGTTATACAGAGGCAGAAGCAAGAGAAAGGTCTTCCACCCGCTGGTTCACTCCCCAGATGGCCACAACGGCCAGAGCTGCGCCAATTCGAAGCCAGGAGCCAGGAGCTTCTTTTGGGTTTCCCACATGGGTGCAGGGGCCCATGAACTTGGGCCATCTTCTACTGCTTTCCCAGGCCATAGCAGACAGCTGGATGAGAAGTGGAGCATTTGGGACTTGAACCGGCACCCATTATAGGATGCCGATACTGCAGGTGGTGGCTTTACCTGCTGTGTCCCAGCGCCAGCCCCTACTTACAGATTCTTTACCAGGTATGTATTTTTAAAAATATTTCCTCCCACTCCACGGCTTGTATTTTAATTTTCTTAAGGGTGTCTTTCAAAGAGAAATTTTAAATTCCAATGAAGTCCAACTTATCAATTTTTTAGTGGTTTGAGCTTTCTGTACCTTATCTAAATTTTTTTGCTTATCCCAAATCATGAAAATTCTCTCTTATGTTTTCTTCTAGAAATTTTATAGGTTTATATTCTCATTGTGCTTTTAACTTGCATTTTGCTGATTTCTGAAGAGAATGAGCACTTTTCATAAGTATGGATTTCTTATTTTGTAGAGTGTCTAAGTCCGTTTTGTCCATTTATTTGCAGGATTGTCTTTATCTTCCTGATCTGTCAGTTTTATTCACTGTTTATGTATTTGCTCTGTGACTTGTCTTTTCAGTATCTTCATGGTGTCATTTGATGAAGAGATGTTCTTAACTTAAAGGAATTTGAATTCATATTTTATTTCCTTTATGATTTTTGCTTTATGTATCCTGTTTACAAAACATTTCCCTATCCTGAGAGCACACTTGTATTCTCAACTTTGTCAACTCACAGTGCCCTTATGACAGTTATTTCTTCAAGGTATGTTTAGGCCAAAACAAACACCCAGCACTTCCATTTGTCAGGTATTTGGTTCCAAACAGCTTAACAAGCATTTATGGGGGCCGGCGCCATGGCGCAGTAGGTTAATCCTCCACCTGCAGTGCCGGCAACCCATATGGGTGCCGGTTCTAGTCCTGGCTGCTCCTCTTCCAATCCAGCTCTCTGTTGTGGCCTGGGAAAGCAGTGGAAGATGGTCCAAGTGCTTGGGCCCCTGCACCTGCGTGGGAGACTGGGAAGAAGCTCCTGGCTCCTGGCCGTTGTGGCCATTTGGGGAGTGAACCAACAGAAGGAAGACCTTTCTCTCTGTCTCTGCCTCTCACAGTGACTCTACCTCTCAAATAAATAAATAAAATCTTTTTTTAAAAAAGCATTTATGTTCTAACAAATTGGTAGAAAAATAATATACATACATTGAAAGAAAAGATAATGTAGCTTTTCATTCTTAAATAATTACAATTACTAAGGGGATGTATGCAAATGTTGGGCACTGCACAACTTCTCCAACCATGGAATAAGACTGGCTGTTACCTGCACTCACTTCTACTCCCATATCCAGGTTTACAAGAGAGTGATGTGGTTGAAGAGACTGTGGCGTGGTCTAATGTTGAAACTGTCCAGAGCCAGTCATTTATGCTGCGTCTGGCAGATGTCAATATTTCTGTTTTCTTCAAAAATTTAAAATTTCCCATGACACTATTGTGAATTTGGCTGCAGTATCTCAGGACACCTCAATGCATCGTCTGGGATTCATGACCCTAAATCCTGATGGAAAATCTCTATTGCTTTTCTTTTCATACTTATGTCTAATTGATCCTGAATTGGCTTCTGTGTACAGTATGAGCAAGGGACTCACTGTATTTTTTTCCAAGTGGATGTGTAATTATCTCAGTACCGTCCTCATTAATCTGCATGGCACCTCTGTCACATATCAAACACCCATATATGCATTATTTGATGGAAATTATCTTTTTAAAATATTTATTAATTTATTTGACAGACAGAAAGAGGGACAGGGATAGGGAGAGAGACAGGTTGATCTTCCACCCACTGGTTCATCCCCCAAGTGGCTTCAGCAGCCAGGGCTGGGGTCAGACGGAAGCCAGGAGGCAGGAACTCCATCTTGGTCCCCCAAGTGGGTGACAGGGGCCGAGTACTTAAGCCATTCTTCATGGCCTCCCTGGACACATTAATAGGGAGCTGGATGGGAAATGGAGCAGCCAGGAATGCAGAGGCACTCTGATATGAGATTCCAGCAACACCTTAACTGCAGTTCTACAACACTGACTCCCATACTTTCATGTTTTAAAAATATTTTGTTGATGGAGAATTCTTGGGTGATTCCCTCCCCACCTTTTTTGTTCTTTAAAGATGTCTTTCTATTGCCGGCTCAGCGGCTCAATAGGCTAATCCTCCGCCTTGCGGCGCCGGCACACCGGGTTCTAGTCCCGGTCAGGGCGCCGGATTCTATCCCAGTTGCCCCTCTTTCAGGCCAGCTCTCTGCTGTGGCCCGGGAGTGCAGTGGAGGATGGCCCAAGTGCTTGGACCCTGCACCTGCATGGGAGACCAGGAGGAAGCACCTGGCTCCTGCCATCGGATCAGCGTGGTGTGCTGGCCGCAGTGCGCCGGCCACAGTGGCCGTTGGAGGGTGAACCAACGGCAAAGGAAGACCTTTCTCTCTCTCTCTCTCTCTCACTGTCCACTCTGCCTGTCCAAAAAAAAAAAAAAAAGATGTCTTTCTATTGTCGCATAGTTTTCATTGTATGAGACATTCGATTATAGTTCTTCTTGTTGCTTCTCTGTACAATATATTTTTTCTTCTGATTGCTTTCAAGATGATCTAGCCGTCACTAGTTTTAACAGCCTTACTATATGTTGTCTACTTGTGATTTTCATTGCAATTATGGTTTCTGGAATGTGCTAACTTCTTCACCTACATAGGTTAATGTTTTCATATAAATGTGTGAAAATTTGAGGATATTTCTTTAATATTCTTTAAATATTTTCCCTTATTCTTTCTTCTTTCATTTTCTGAGACTAACTTCATGTATACAAGACTTCTCAGTATTGCTTGATGGGTCATTGATGTTCTTTTCTTAAAAGCATTTTTTTTTTCACTTTTTAAAAATCGAACAGTTTCTAATAACTGAGCAACAAGCTTGCTGATCCTGTCTTCTGACATCCTCAATATGGTGTTCAGGCTATCTGACCATCTTTCCATTTCAGACATTGTAATCTTCAATTTTAAACTTTCCATTTGGTTCTTTCTATAGTTTCCATTTTCTGCTGAGATTTCTATCTGTTAGTTATGTCACTAGTTTATTAAAATCATTGGACATATTTACAGTGATTTCTTTTAGTTCTTATCTGTTAATGTTAACATCTGGGTTATCTAAGGTTTGGTTTATATGGTCAGCAGGTTTTTTTTTCATTTTTTTTCCTGACTGTAGGTCACATTTTCCTGTTTAATAAATTTTTATTGCGCACTAGACATTGTTGATAGGCTGTAGAGACTCTGGATTCTGTTGTTTTCTTTTGAAGAATGTTTATTTTTGTTCTAGCAAGTAGTTACTTCAGCAGGGCTCAAATTCCAAGTTGTCCCCCTCAGAATAAGCAGTAGTTGAAACCCTTGCTCAGTTCTTTCAGCCTTACAACTGATGTCCTTAGCATCTCCGCAGTGTATGAGCAGTTCTGAGGATGGTCAAGGATTTGGGTGGGATTACATGGAGGTATCTGGGGGCTCTCTTCACATTACCATTTTCCAGGGTTTCCTCTGTTGCTATACACTTGCACTGGGAGCCCTCTCCCCCTTTTTTGACTTCTTGAACCTATAAGCCAGAAGCTTTTTTTTTGGTTTCTTGCTGTTTCATGCCACATGGCCCAGAGAGTATTCTTGCACAAAAACATATCTAGAGCAGTTTCCTTCTTTCAAGGTTTTTTCTTCATGAGTTTTTGGTGATACGTGGTGTCCTCCTGTAACTTCAAATAGTTGACTTTTAAAATATGTATTAAAATGTTACCTGTAGTATTAATTAGTCCAATGCATATTTCTCTCTCCTATGCCAGAGTTCCTACAAATTGTATGTGTGTGTATACTTTTCTTACTAATTCTATTAATTCATCTGCAGATTCTTCTAGAACTTTTATGTATACAATCCTATTGTCTGTGTATAAGGACAATATTAATTCTTCTTTTCCATTTGATATATTTTTTAAGATTTATTTATTTATTTGAAAGGATTACACAGAGGAGAGGCAGAGAGAGAGAGAGAGAGAGAGAGAGAAGAGAAAGAGAGGTCTTTCATCCGCTGGTTCACTCCCCAATTGGCTGCAATGGCTGGAGCCAGAAGCCAGGAACCAGGGGCTTCTTTCAGGTCTCCTATATGGGTGCAGGGGCCCAAGGACTTGGGCCATCTTCTATTGCTTTCCCAGACCATAGTGGAGAGCTGGATTGGAAGTGGAGCAGCTGGGACTCGAACCAGCACCCATATGGGATGCCAGCACTGCAGGCGGCTTTTATCCGCTATATCACAGCACCGGCCCCATTTAATATCTTTTTTTTAAAAGATTTATTTTTATTTATTTGAAAGTCAGAGTTGCACATAGAGAGGAGAGGCAGAAAGAGAGAGAGAGAGAGAGAGAGAGAGAGGTCTTCCATCCGTTGGTTCACTCCCCAGATGGCCGCAATGCCTGGAGCTGCGCCGATCCGAAGCCAGGAGCCAGGAGTTTCTTCCAGGTCTCCCACATGGGCGCAGGGGCCCAAGGATTTGGGCCATCCTCCACTGCCTTCCCAGGTCACAGCAGAGAGCTGGATCGGAAGAGGAGCAGCCGGGACTAGAACTGGCGCCCATATGGGATGCTGGCGCCCCAGGACAGGGCTTTAACCCACTGCGCCACAGCGCCGGCCCCCCATTTAATATCTTTTATTTCCTGTTTTGTCTTACTGTATGTGTAGGCACCTCCACTGCAGTGCTGAAAAGAAATGATGGTGGAAGAATCGTATTTGTTCTATGTCTCAAAGCGAATGCTTTCAAAGTATAACTCTTAAATGCCTTATTATATTCTCTATGCTGTTTTGATAGATAAACTTTATCATACTAGGAAAATTACTTCTATTTATTGGCAATAAAAGTATTTCCAAGATTTATGAGCAGACGTTAATTTTATCAAGTATTTTTCTCATATATTCAGATGTTCAAATGATGTTTACCTTACTATGTTAATGAGCTGAATTATACTAATTGATTTTTCTAACATTTACTCAACTTCACATTCTTGGGATAAATCCAAATTTATAAGATTTATTATCCTTTTAAATATATTGCTGAATTCATTTGCTATATTATGTTTCAGATTTTTGCATCTATGTTCATGAATGAGATGAGAATATAATTTTTCTTTTGTGTTGTTCTTGCTGAGTTTGCTATAAAGTTATATTAGCTTTGCTTTGTGCGTTAGGAAGAGGTTTTGTATCATTGGAATGATTTCTTCCATGAATAATTGTTGTAAGCTGTCAGTGAAGTCAGCTGGGCTTGTAGGTTGTGTTGGAGGAAGACTTTTGACTTCTGATGAAACTTATTTAATGGATGGGACATCCAGGTTTTCCATTTTCCTTGTGTCTGTTTTAGCGTGATAAACCTACCCTTCCTACCAGGATGCCGGGTTTTATGTACAAGATCATGCTGGCAGCTTCTGCTCCGTGATGCCAGTGCCAAGACTCTGCACACAACTTCGCCCCTTTGTCATCTGGATTCCGGGAAGGTTCCACAGCAGGGAATGCCTTAGAAGGGGATGCCTTCTTATTCACCTTGTGCCTGTCAGCTACGCTCATGGAGAACGTCCCACGGCGGAGCTGGCGATGAGTTCTGCCCTCCAGCTCTTTGCAGTACTCCCATGGCCAGTCCCCTTATGACCCTTCTAGACCCTCTCTGGGGGGCTAAGTCCCAATTCTAGTCCCTTTTATGAACTTCTGAGGAGCAGTAACATCCAAGTGTGCTCTGTCCTTAGTGATTTGAGACTCGGGTTCTTAGAGATCCTACATCAAATTTCTCATCTTCCCTTTGTCCTCCAGCCCTAGCTGCGGAAGCTCTAGATGAGATTATTACTGGGTCTACCTTACAGGAGGAGGCTGTGTTCCTTAACAAGGCAGACTTAGAGGGACTTGGGAGCTCAAGCGTCTCCGTTTCAAACAAGTTACGGTAGAGACTGGGTATGTCTGTGACTTCGAATTAAGACTCTGCAACCCACACAAATAAGCGCCAAGTCTAATTTTCACCAACATTGGCCCCATCCCTGGAAAGAGATTCTTCTGGGGTCTCTACAGAAGTCTCTGGTTGTCTGAACTTTTGAGTTGGAAACATAAGACCGAATTTTGTCATTATCTTCTCTGATTTCTCCAACACAATTGGAAACATCCATCTTACACTAGAGTTCTTGTAATTATTATTATGATTATTGGATACTGGTCAAGTGCAGTAGCTACTTGGTTCCCAAGGCATTGGTGCAAAAAACATTTCAACACAAGAAGCCATAGGTGACAATATATTGTGTTACCACGTTCTCATAATGTCTTTCCCTGTCTTCCCCAAAATGGCTTGGCCATTTATTGAGGCTGCTCTGCCCTGGGGGACAGGAAATGTCAGAGCTTTAGGCATTTACTTGGTATTTCTTTGTATCTGAATTGATATTAAAACGCTGCTGGGATCTACTAGTCAGCATGTCACCTGGTGATCAGGTAACAAACAGCATGGAGTTCAGCATTGTGTTCAAGGAAAGGGAAAAAAATAATAAACTAAGCCCGACGTTTTTTGAGGATCTTTTTCCTAAGACTATTTCCATTCCCAAATACAGGGCCAGTCAGGGTCTAACCAGGAACTTAGATCATGGTAGGTATATCAACAGAAACATACTAATACAGGCAGTGACTACACAATGGGAGGGCTGGTAACACAAGAAAACAGTGAGCTGTCAAGGAGAGAATGAGGAGCAGCTGTCTTGC